>NC_135481.1:116353178-116653178 GCF_052094955.1 Ictidomys tridecemlineatus | reverse complement strand
ATTGGCTCCCGGCCTCCGGCCAGCAGGGACACAGGACTGGGTGGACTCCCCCCGGGTCTGCCTGCTTCGTCGGCCCAATGGAGAGCTCAGCAGACACCCGCTAGAGAGGCTGCGAACGCCAAAGGAGGAGAGGTGTCCCCGAATGGTTCTGCCAACCCTGGTGCAATGCAGTTCAGTCCCATGGGGAAGAAGGGGAGGAAGGGCTGGGTAGGGGTCATCAGCACTGAAATATAGAATGAATAGGAAATTGCTTTAAAATTATGGGTTGTAGGGCTGGGGTCATAGCTCAGTGTTAGAGCCCTTTCTTGGGTTGCATGTGTGAGGCACTGGGCTCAGTTTTTAGCACAAATATAAATAAATAAATAAATAAACAAGCCAACAAATAAATATATAAATAGCATAAAAGTTAATTGACAACTAAAATATATTTTGAAAGTTATGGGTAGGGGTTGCAGTAGTATTTAATAATTTAAAAGACTGTATATAATGTATTAAGGATGACTAGTAGATTCCAAAACAGAACATGCAACATGGCCAGAAGATTTTTAAAAATATCCTTATTTTTACATAAGCACAGGAAAAAAAAAAAAAAAACATGGCTATAGCCGCAAACACCTGAAGGAGTGATAGGGGAATGTAGGATCAAAAATGATTTCTTCATGCTTTTATAAATTCTCAAGATTCTACTGGAAACATTGTAATAAAAACAAAAAAGACCCTCTGGTAAGAATGTGTAATTGACAATGTCGCTCACTGGGTGCCTCTGATTCTCCAACTTACGAGGACGAGGTAGATTGGCACACGGGTGATCCCTTGCTCCTCCAAGGAACAACAGCTATTCATTTTAAGGAGCCACATCTTCCTGGGTGAGTCTTGCACAGTTGTGTACCAGAGCACAGAGCAGGAGGAGGAAGCCCCTGTCCGTCTCTCCTGCACCTTGGCCCTACCCTGGTAGGGCTTTGTGTCTCCAGGCTGTAACGTAGGAGCCTGGGGTGCCATTCTGGATATATCATACACTGTTTGGGATCCTGCCTAGTGTCACCTTTCACTCTGACCTGAGCACCTCCAAGAGGCTCTTGGGATGCCAACGTAGGTGCCTGATGGTGTTCATAAAGATGGTGACCCAGATACCGGGGACAACCTAGGTGGGTGGAGTTAGAGGAGTCTGGTTGAAATCTAGGCTCTGCCTATTACCATTTGGGGCCAAGGGGCTCAGGAAGACCCTACAAGTTCCCCGACAGTGTAAAATTAACATAAGATACTGGCATTGGCTTCCAGAGATGAACCCCTGGGAGATCCCAGAGTGAGCTTTGCAGAATGAGGAGTTGACAGAGACGCAGAAAAGGCACTTCTATAGGGGGAGAGGCTGGGACGAGGACCTTACGTGCTGAAAGAGGTCTCAGGCATAAGGAGCCACAGCATGGACACATGTTCAGAAGAATCCCACCCTCGGCGTCCAACAATCTTAATAGAAGTAGCTCATCCGTGTGCACGTGATAGGAAGCAGTTATGAGTACCAGTCCCTGGGGTGTGGTCCATATCCACATACTCTTAGTTACTTTGCCTGTTCACCAAATGTTTCCTGGGCACCTTCTCTGTGGCAGGCAGTGTGGTGACATTTGGCATATATCAGCAAGAGGCTCTCTGCCTGCCTCTCTGCAGAGCATCCGAAGTAAACTTACTTTGAAAGGAAAGTTTATATCACTGCCCTAGAAGAAGAACCACATCTTTGCCTTTTATGGAAAGTACTCATGAAAGTAAATATAATTACAGAGAAAAAAAATCTTATATTCTCCTGAGATATCATTGTCTGAAGGGGCACCCAGCCCAAGCTCTCCCCCTTCAGAAATCTCATGGTGGGTGAAGTTGCTGGGGACAGGATGGACACCTGCTCACATGGCCCAGACCCTTTCTCATTAAGGATATCAGAGAATCTAGAAAACATGTCCTTTCTCCGGTTCCTGGTGTGAGTGTTCTGGTGCCGTCTAAATGATCTGGGACAGACACCTGCCACCCCTCAGTGAAATCCAGAACACAGGCTCCCGGCCCTCTGCGTTGTTTCTGTTCCAACCGTGAAGCAAGAATCTCCCATCGGCTCTGCAACGTCCCCACCGTCCTGGTGCCGGGTTAGCGCCTGACCCAGCGGAGAAGTCGTGGGACAGCCCCTTCACACTGGAGGACGGCGGATCTCAAAGTCACCTGAGGTCACAACACTGGCAGGCAGTAACAGGGCGGGGTAAGGATCTGAACTCGGGTCTGTGGGGCCTCGGGTCAGGCTCCGTCCACACCTGGGGACCTTCTGCTGTCCCGTAGCCTGTCATTGGTTAATGGTGCCCTGGCGAGGCGATGTCACATCTTCTCCAGATCAGAGCAGTTGGTCCCAGCAGAGACCACATCACTCTAGAAGGGCCGCCTCTCACTCCACAGACAAAGGAAAAGGAAAACCATGTTCTCTGCTCACCACCCTCACCCCGTCCGCAGCCTCGTGGCGTCACTTCAGGACCTGGCTTTCCACTAGGTGCTCAGGAGGGAGAGACCGAGGGGACTCGGGAGGGACGGGGTTAAACATCTTATTATTCTTGCTGCATTTGTAGTAAATTGTGTAATAGTTTTCATGTCTTAATTACTTAAATTTTATATTGAGCTATAGTGATATTATCTCTCTTTTTGTCTCCACACAATTGTATTTTATAATAGCTTTTATTAGAACCTACATGAATGGAATTTAAAATGAACCCATCGTTCCCGTGACTTGTGCAGTATAGAGAAGAGAGCACTTCTCTGATATTTGGCATAAAAAGTACTTTCCTTTGTATTTTATGACACGAGCAAGTTACACGAGGTGGGGACACATTTTGAACAGAATGGTAACTAACAGAGACTCCAAGCCTCGTTTTTCTGCTTTTAACAACTTCCCTGGGTAAAGAGGGGTGCAGGGTGTTCCGTGGATCAGGAAAAAACTTCCTAATTATAGTAAAATGCAAACGATATATATATATATATATATATACTTTTTTTTAATCTGAGATTTTTCTTTTAGGAAAATTGGACGGGGTCTGCATATTAGAGAACTATCAGGAGATTAAGTGTTAAATCACCAGATCACATTTCCTTTACTACTGTAGCAGCTGCGTAATTTTTTTTTTTAATCCAATAGTTCATCTTAGGTGTTTCAAGCCATACAGATTATGTCCCACTCTGGCTGCTTTTAGAAGACTGTGGTCTCTCCAGCTTGGAGTTTTCAAAAATGGGCGGAGAACTCGTGTTCAGAGAAACATAGCCAGGCTCCCACACGGAGTGGGAAATGGCGTTGTGGTTTTGGTTTGGTTTGGTTTGGTTTTTTCTTTATTAAACCAAGTACAGTGGGATCTGTAAATCAAAGTCTCCGGCACAGAGAAGATCAAATACAAAGGGGGTTGTGGTGGGGGGAACCTCAACAAAGAATTCAGCGGGTACTTCAGAGAGACGGCAATGGAAATAAATGTGAAGAAATATTAGAGATGCATATTTAATATTGTTGTGTTTATTGCTTCATTTATAAAAGTCAACCAGCTAGAAACTGTGAATGAATAAACTCCTCGCTGGATGTAAGTTGGGCAGAGTCAGGTGCACTTTAACTCTTATGGTGCCCAAGTCAATTCATTTAGGAAATCGCTGCTTCATTATAGCAAACGTGATTCTTCTGGCTGGAAGGGAAGAAATGCCAACACCAGGGATGCTTTTGTCTTGGCCAGTGTGTCTCCCGCCTTGCCAATCGCCAGCTCCCTAAACTGGGTCTCTCCCCAGCCCAGCTCTACGGCGCCTCCTCCAGGAAGCCCCCATCTTGGGGCTTCAGTGTGCTTGGAATCTCAAGCCAGTCTGGAGCTCTCCCCCTCATCACTGCAGCCTGTCTGTCCCCGGGAGTCCCTTGCAGGGAGGGACTGTCCTTATCAAGTTCAATGGCATCCACTCTAGTTCCTCCCTCATGCCAGATGCTTAAAATCACTGCTGGCTGCAGAGAACGGATCGAGCCCAGTACAATGTCCCCTCCGGATTGCTTGGGGGCCACTAGGCTTTGCAACCTCACTCCACAAAAGAAACAGACTTTGCTCTTAAGACCAAGTATCTGCCCTGAAGCCTCTACCCTAAAGAAGTCTGGAATTCTATTGATCCAATAATGTGTGAAGCACAAAAGAAACACGGAAGAGGGCAAGACACAGGTTTGGGGTGGCAGACTCGACATTTCATCGCCACCAGAGAAGTTCCAAAGGATCAGACCCAGAGTCAAGGGAAGAATTCCCAGATGAAAAAATAATCCTGTTATTCCTTAGGCCCTGGCCCAACACAGAGCCCTGAAGACAGCTGTAGTTTCTTGTGTAAAGTCACCCGGTGCCAGGTGCAGAAGCACACACCTACCACCCCCCCTGCTCAGGAGGCTGGGGCCGGAGGAATGCAAGTTCAAAGCCAGCCTGGGCCACTTAAATAAAATAAAATAACCAGGGCTGGGGGTGTGGCTTCATGGCAGAGTGCCAGCCTGGCATGTGTGAGGCCCTGGGCTCCATCCCCAGCTCTGCAGGGAAAACCACCATGTTTCTCCTAAAGACCATAGTTTGCATGGAAGAAAAAGAAGGAAAGGAGGGAGGGAAAAAGAGAGAGAGAGGGAAAAGAAAGGCAAAGAAACACAAAGACTCCGGACCCCTGTCTTCTCCACAAGAGTCTTACCATGATTTTCCAATTACCAACTCAAGTCCCTTTCCAGATGCTGGTTCTGTTTAACCTGCAATTCCACACCCCCGCCCCCTTTACCCAGATCAACTCTCCAAACCACAGCAGCCCCAGCAACGCTGGTCCTCCCCAGGCTGTCCTGCCCAGCACCTGGTTTCCAGCCCTGCTCCTGGGAACCAGGCCCCCTGGAGGTTCTGGCATGGGGTTCCCCGCCTCGCGCTCACACCAGCTCTGAGGTCCGTGCCTCCCCTCAGCCCACCTTCCGTCTCTCCTTGTTTTGTGAACATGTACCCTCTGTTCCCAAACTTACAGGGCCTCTGGAGGACGAACTTCACCACTTTGGTCTGGACATCTTTCCGATGTTCAGAATGGAGATCAAGAGGTACCAAAATAGCGTTTGTTGATTTACGAGACCTGGCTGTTTTCAATTCCCCATCAGCACGGGCAGGCCCGGCCCAGCCGAGGAATGAAGCATCTGCTTCCCCACGTTTCATTTGTGAACTTTAGCACCAGATGTAAATCATTCATAAAACCCCAAAGTGTTGGAAGGTGCTCTTCCAGGGTTCTCACAAACAGGCTCTCCGCAGACCGTACCTGGGGCTCCCTGTCATTTGTTGCAAGCGGTAGGAGCAGAATTTTAATGACTACCAGAAATACATTTTCAGCAGCAGGAAAAAGAAAAGAAAGGAAAAGAAGAGAGAGAGACAGAGAGATTGAGGCGGGGGGGGTCCTAGCTTCGGTAGTTCTGGGAACTCTAACCCCCCCCCACCATGGCTTCCCACGGTTCTAGATACCAAAAGGTGTCACATTGGAATGTCACAGTCCAATGTCTCTGCCTTGAAGGAGTTTAGGGGGATGAGATCTGTTGGGCTGGTACCAGTCTTCCCATTCTTTGGGGGCGTCACCTCTGTTTCCTGAGGAATCTGTCACAGACAACCAGAAAGGGCATCTGCTTCTGCTGGGTGGGGACCTCCGTCCTCTTGGTCACACTCCTCTGCTGCCTCGACTCCACGTCTGAGGAAGGCACAGCATCTCCCAAGACGTCCACAGCCCCTTGCGTGTCAGCAATTACGCTATGGAGCAGCACGGGCCCCCTCTCTGCCTGTCCCCCTCTTCTGCAAATGGACAGTGGGTTCCCCTTGGGGGGTTGGATGAGAAGGACTCTGGATGAGAGGGACTCTGCCGTCTCTGCCAAGGCAAGGGCAGGTGACTCAAGCAGGTGCAGCAATCTGTGCGGTGACACAAAGAGAAAGCGGCCCAAGCTCACACACGCCCATAGAAGAGGTTCCTCCACTGGGGCCCCCAGAGTGGCCCCGATTCCTGACCTTTCAAAACTCTGTGGTTCAGCTCATGGAGCCCTACCTTGGCCTTCTGGTAAACTCTCTTCTACAAAAATCATGCAGAGTCGGCTTCAGTTGCCGAGGTATCTGTATGGACACTTCGGAAAACACTGCCATTATCTAAAAATGCACAGGGTTCAAGTGCAGTGTAGGCTGTGACCAATTTGGTCTGAACAAGAGTGGAGATGGGCAAAGACCTCAGAGAAAGCTTCACGGAAGAGATGATGGCCAAAAATTATGGAGCACAGGAGCGTGCAAGTGGAATTTCAAACCCTCTTCAACACCAGGTCACGCCTACTAACACGTTCTTTGCAGAAGCTGTCACATAAAATACATGCCGCTTTCTTAAATCCTCCCAACTCTTCCTCCAATCACACCCATGGGGACCTCCAGTCCGAGTTGTGGGTGCCACACCAGGTGCCAGCCTGGTTTCCTTATGAGAAGAAAAGTTCCTGTGGTCTCTTTCCAACAAAGATGTTCCATAATTCTACAAATGTCCCGTATAATAATCACAAGAGGCGAGGGGAGGTTCCTGGGTGGCTCAGCCTTCATGTTCTCTCTTAAAGCCACCAGATAAGTGAGAGTGGAGAATGTGAATACAACTTGGCATTTCTACAGTGGCATGTCCTCATTGCTTTGTAGGTCAGCTGGAAGGACAAGACTCCAGAGATCCCCGCATTTAAAAGGTCATTGAAATTTTAATGAGAAATATCTATTTTATCTCTTCCAGAATTTTTCTATTCATTCATTTATGCATCCATTTGCTCATTTATCAATCAACTCATTCACTCTTGATATACCCTTTAAAGATTCATTGACTTAGAAGAGAGAAATGGTATATAAACATAACGAAAGTGTGTGGAATTTTCCCCCTGGAATGGCCAACGGGGTGTCTACTCTAAGTAGGGAATGTGTGGGACGGGGTGTCCTGGGGTCTGGATTCGAGTCAATACTGCAGCTTCCCAGCTGTGAGAACCAGCCCTAGAAAGGCTGAATATTTATTGAACACCCTTCTCCTTCCACTGTAGATCCTGGGGGTGGCTTTCCCAGGTGACGTCACCCTTTTCTTACTCTCTAACCAAGACCATCACGTCCAGCCCTGCTCTCCCTCAATCCCCACCACCTCCATTTTTAACATGAGTAATGGAAGGCACAGCCTTGGAGTGCTCAGTCTTCACCTGCCACTCTACTGGGAGCTGTGCACGTGTCATCTCATGGAACTCTCGGGAGAAGGTTATAAAGAAGCCCGGATCCCATGAGTCTGTATTTTACTGTTTTGTGTATGAGAGAACGGGGTCTCAAGAGGGGCCCGTGTGCTCAGGGCTGCCTGGCTGGCTGATGGAGCCAACACCAGGCGTGCTGGACCTGGAGTCTTGATTCTCAACCCTGGGCCTGCGGCACCCTGGAACCATTGTCTCCCGCGGAGTCTTTTCCTCTAGGTCTGTTTGCATCTCCCATTCTCTTCACACACCATGTGCACTTGTGTGTGTAACACTCCCCCCCCCACACACACACACACCACAGACAGGTGAGAAAATGGAAGAGAATACCACTCAACCTCCTAGCTTCCACATTTGACCAAGTCTCTTTTCTTTCTTGATCTTGATTCTCAATATCAATGTGTTTAAAACAAGGCCACCAGATCACACAAATTCTTAGTTTTCTTTTCCAGTTTAAGAAAATTTTTAGGCAGGTAGTATAGCTCAATGGTAGAGTGCTTTCCCAGTAAGCATGAGGCCCTGGTCCCATCCCCAGCACCAAAAAAGCGACAAAGAGAGAGAGAAAGAGAGAGAGGGGAAGAGGGAAGGAGGAAGAGAGGGAGGAAGGGGAAGAAAGAAAAGAAGAAGGGTCAAAAAGTTTCTCTAAACATCCTGATTATAACTTGCATTTCTATCAATTCAGTTTCTTCTATAAAAGGTGTAATAATTGATCTTTTTTCTCTATAATCTTGTGATTATAACTAAAATTCATGTATGCAAGAATGTTCAGAGGTGAGGTGATTAGGTTAGGACAGTTGTGACCTAGAGTGGATTAATCTACTGATACAGGTTAACTGGGTGGTACCTGTAGGCAGGTAGGTGTGCGGGAGAAATAGGCCACTGGAGTCTGTATTTTGTCCCTGGTGAGCAGAGCTCTCTCTGCTTCCTGTCTTGTCCTGTCCTGAGCCACTCCCCTCTGACACACCCTCTGCCATGATGCCTCACCCCAGAGCGATGGACTTGGCCGACCACGGACTGAACCTCTAAAATCATGAGCCAAAATAAAAATTTCTTCCCGGGAAATCTTCTCATCAAGGCTTTTGGCCACAGCGACACGGAGCTGACTAGACACCCTCCCATGGTTTTCACCTTTTTCTTTGAATCTTCATTCTCAGATGATGGTCTTGTGTGTTTGCACATCACTGATATATTTATGTGCGCATACATTCAAATTTCTTTAATGTCAGTTTTGTGGTTTTCTACCCTAAAATCCACGTGGGTGCATCATCCTGCTCTGTTTGATTTCCTCCCTTTGCTGTCTCACTCCAGCTCTCCATTTTTACCTCTTTTCCATCATGTCAGCCTGCTTTTGTTTTTTCTTGAGGCTTTTTGCTCTTTTTTCCAGAGACCTTGCCTTTCCCATGCTATTAAGAATTTTAAACTAAAAAAAAAAAAATTTAGGAAACAAGAAAGTTGTCTTGGATGCTCTAAAAGAGGATCATGTGCTGTGTCTTCTGTCCAGATGCAGGTATGTGTGCATGTGTGTCGTGTGTGTAGACATGTGTGCACCAGTATAGACACATGTATGTGTGTGAATATGTGCATGCATATTCAGATGTGTGTATGTATATTGTACATATATGTGTGTGAACAGGCTGTGGTTTGTGGACATGTGTGTGCACTTGTGTACACATGTATAGATGTGAGTATGCATGTAGGTATGTGCATGTGTATGAATGTGTGTGCAGGTGTGTGTGGACATGTGTGTGCACATGCTGTGCATATATTTATGTGTGAACATATGCATTCATGTGTGGGTATGTATATGTATGTGTGAAGCTGTGTGAATCTGTGTGAGACATGTTTGTGCATGACATGTGAGGTGTGTATTGTACATAAATGTGTGTACATGCACGTGTGTGTGTTTGTGTGTGCGTCATGGAATGGGGAGAAATGTCGATGATAGGACTTTCCAAAGCGGAGCCTGGTGTCCACATCCCACCTGCTGGAGGCGGCTCTGAGGTGGTGGCCTTCCTTCGTCACTCGCACTCCCTGGCATGCCACGCTCTGGTCTTCCAGCGGCTCTGCTGCAGGATGACTTGCTCTCGGAGGAAGACTGAGGAACTGAGCAGCGGCAGCTTCACAGGAAGCTTGGCAGGCTGCCGCCCGAGCCAGCACAGGGAGTCTACATGTCAAGGTGTGGGGACTAAAAATACAAAGCAAATATGCAACAGGCAGGTGCACAGGGCTGCAGCTCCCTGAGTCACTCACTCTGCAGCCCACAGACACCTGCAGAGGACAGGGTGCCAGAGGCCAATCACTGCCCCCCCCATGGGGGAGGGGCGGCTTGGTGGGTGGCCCATGCTCTGGCCCCCACTGTGCTCCCTCTGGACCCTGGAGGAACACTCCTGTCCCGTCAGTGAAGGTCCCCAAGGGCTCGCACTGGAGGGTCCATGACACGCTCACCTGCTGCGGGGACACCAGGGATAATCACCCTGGAGGAGCCAGGGTGACCACCAGGTCTGCTCAAGTGCACCCCCAGCCAGGCCAGAGGATGCACCTTCAGAAAAGCAGCACCTGGGACAGATGTGGGGGTTCAGGGGCCACCGGGCGGCTTGTCAGCAGCGACTGGCTTACGACTTCCAAGGCCCTCCTGCAGGGTCAGTGCCGGTCACTGGAGGATGCGCTCCTGGTTCCTGGGGCCACACCTCTCTCAGGGCAGGGAGAGAAGAGCAGCGGGTCCTGAAGGAGCCTCTCATGGTCATGGGGAGCCAGCGGGGAGTCCCAACGTCAGCCGAAGCAGTGACTCGTCCCATGCAGGGTCAGGATAGCAGACCAAAGGGCACCACTGGACTTGCCACGGGGACTCCCGACAGGTGGCAGATGCCGGTGGTGATAATCATGATAATCATTGGGATGAAGTGACACGGGCCCTCAGAACCTGCCAGCGGGGTTTGATCAGTTTGCCAAGTTACAGATGTGTGCTTCTGGCAGTTACAATCAGCACCGTTCTCCAGGTGAGGGGACAGGGGTTGGGAGGTGAGTTAGCTTCCTGGGGCCTTACGGAGCTGGGTTCAAATCCTGCAGTGGCTCCCAGCCAGTGTCTAGCTGGAGCACCGGCTGCCTCTCAGGGAGAGTTGAGCACAGGTCAGTTGCTGCTGCCTGAGGCGAGGCGAGGAGAGCCAGCCAGGTGGTCTCCATGCTCAGGCCAGCGCTGGATTCTGGAACAGAGGCCAGAGACCCGGAAAGTTCTGCCAGCGCTGAGGGTCCCCGTCCCAGGCTGCGCGGTCCTCAGTCGGTCTCCAAGGCTAGCCGAGGGCGGAGGCAGCCCCTCTGGGCTCTGCGTAAAGCCTCGCCCATTCGTTTTATTCAGAGCCTCTATGTGTGTGAAAATATTCCTCTTCATTATTCATATTGTGCCACAAGAATGATATATTTGAAGAAATCATCATGAATAAAGTGGCCAATTTAGCAGTGAGATTTACTGGGAAAATACTCAGTAAAAAATAGTCAGCCACCACATTTTCTTGAGAGAGGAAATGAGAATGCTGTTTGGGCCTTAATAGTCCTAGAACAATGCGCGGAGCCGTGGGATCCCATTCAACAATGTTTCCTATAACCATTCGCGGACAAAGGAGGGAAATTTTATTTTTAATAATGACAAAGAGGAAATAAAGTGGCTTCGATTCTAATCAAATTGAGTTACGGGGGAAAAAAATCACCCTCTTTTCTCCTACGTTCTGAAGGAGCGTGGGGGAGGGTAGGCACGTGTGGACATTAAAACAGAATTCTAACCATCCTGCCGGTCCCTGTCCTGGCTTGGGAGGCAGCTGGCCAGCCCCGCTGGCTGGGGTCAGGAGCCCTGAAGCCCTTCCCAGCTCCACTCTTGCCAGCTCTGTGTCCAGGGAAGGGCAGGTGGTCAGCAGGCTGAGCCTCCGCTCCTCTTCCTACAGCAGGTCAGCAGCTGCCCTTCCACCTTCACGTCCCCCTCCCAGCACTGGAAAGAGGCCAGAGGCGGGCTGCCCCCCCAGCTCACTGAAAACCAAACCAAAGCTTTGATCTGCGTATTCCGCATGCTGTCACCACGGCCGTGACCAGCACGATGTCACTGGACACGGAGGTAGGCAGAGATGTCCAGGGGTGGTTCTTGATCCCCATCGGAGCCAGCACCAGCAGGGCCCTAAGAGGGGCTACTCAGCCCCCTACCACCTTGTGTTCCAACGTAGCTTTGATTTTTCTCACTGTCTCTGAAGCTTTGGAGAAGGCTGTACCCTGTGCACCCCATCCCCCTCCCCCACGGAGCCATAAGACGGAAGGGACCTGAGTCCCCGAGTCACTGCGTGGAGGAAGCTGCCCTGGACACAAGCACCACCTTGAACTGCCAGGGGACTTGGGAACCTTCTTTTGGGATCCTTGGCAGCATGACTCTAGCTATGAAGGAGCAGATGAGGATGCAAATAATAGTGCTTATGTCAAGTCCAGGCACACAGGGACTCCGCCAGTCCTCCCTATCCTCAGTTGGACCAGAAAGAGCACGAGAGCCATGCATCGATACACAGAGAGAAACGACTCGCTTTCCTCGGGTGTCTGTGGGCTGCTGTTAGCAGATAGTCTATTTATTGACTAAGCTCCTTCACTCAACATTTTACTATGTGCAAAGAGAAGAAAGTCCTCTTTTCCTCGCACAAGCCGCTAAACCCAGTGGGAAAATGAGCCGTGTCCATGAATGGCCGTCTGTGAGATAGAAGGGGGCGTCACAGGGCCATGTACAGTAAGCACTTCAGAGCTTCCCGGCATGGGGGGAGCTCGGGCACCTCACAGGGACACCTACCTACCCTCAGGGCAGATGCCACTCTTCCCCCCATTTTACAGGTGAAGAAACTGATTCTCACCAATGTTAGACCTGGGACTCGCCCCCAGGTGGTCTGACCCGCAGAGTCATCGCTCCTTGTCACCTCCTGACACTACCCCCCTCAGTCCTTCCCAGGCAGCACAGGGTACCAAGAGATGGGGGACGGTGGCTGTCGAGATGGGCCATGCCGGAGATGTGGGCCAAGGGCAGGGATGGTCCAGGCTCTGGGAACACAGAAAGGAAGTGGGTCCCTGAATGTGGAGGGCCCCGCACGCCTGGTGAGAGAGTTTGGGCTTCACTCCAAAAATCAAAGAACTTGAAAATAAATTCAAAAGCCAGACAGGGCTTGGATAATTCCGCTTCTTCTCTGCAAACGACGACCGGGCTTCAACTCCAAGTCGGAGCTATTTCGCTGATTAGCTCGGATTCGCTTCACGAGCAGTTTCTCTCTCCAGGACTCAGATTTATTTAAGTTCACCATTAAAATGCAAGCTGGAATCTGCTCTCCCATCTCCATAGCAATGAATGTCCTCAAAACCAGAGCCAATTTTAATGATTAAATTATCTTTATTTTCGGTTCTTATATCTCGACATTTCCCCACACTTTATTACACTTTAGCTAATTCAATTGTAGTTTTCCAAACACCAGCGAGGATCGAGAGCCTTCCCAAAGAGATCTGTTCCAGCTGTGGAAAACGCACAGGCAGGACATCTCTTCAAACACCGGGGCTCTGGCGGTGGCTGGGGGACTCCTTGTTCTAACAGTTTTAAGTGATGATCTGTGATCCTCAAGCATAAAGGAGAAACTCTCTGCCACCCCAGAAGTTCCGTGTCGGGGACACTGGTGCAGAAAGCCGTCAGGGAGCTCACTTCAAGGAAAATCTCTCTAGATTTTTTTTTTAACATTGTGCAAGACAGGTAAGAGGAACAGATGCTATTTCGATTGTGATCATGACCCGGGGGTGGGGGGCATTTTAGGGGCTGTGAATCACTGGATGAGCCTAATATTGCAATGCACATAATCTAGTAGATTCTTAAGTGCAAGAGCTACAGCTGGGTTCCTTTGCAAAGACTTTTCTGAGCCTCAATTGGACCCACTCCCACCCTGGGCAAGGCCAGAAGCTGCCCACTTGGAGGACATTTAGAAAAACTTGGAAAGTGTTTACAGACGTGGTTGATTGACTCCTTCAGAAATGTCTGACAGTGAGGCTGACTCCCACTCTCCACCTCCTCCAGGAGGCCCTCTGTGCTCCCCGCGACCTGCTCTCTGGAGACCTCTGCCTTGGCTACGTGGGGGACATTTCCCTGGCCAGGGCACATGCAGCGGGACCTGGGAGGAGCTGTCACCGGGGCTCTCCCTGCAGGTGGGAAGGGACCTGAAGGGCAGAGGCGCTCAGCAGGCTCCTGCGGCTCCGTTCTGTCCTGGGCCCGTGAGGATGAGGCTGGGCTTCCTTACTGGAAGGAAAGACTCTCCCTCCAGGGAACACGGCTCCTCATCCAGCCGCTATTCGGTGATGCACTCGGTGGCCATTTGCTGGAACTTCACTAAGTCACCTTTGGAAAGGGTGACAGAAGCCAAGCCCACGGGACAGTGACCCCACCCTGAGCGTCAAGGAGAAGGCAGGGGATCACAACAGCCAGCAGGACCAAGGGATCGCCCGCCAGGGGCTAGCGTGCCTCCCCATGCTTGGATGAGGGGGACGCTTTTGTTACCCCATCTTGCAGGTGTGGACACCAGGCACAGAGACGTCAATGCCTTGCCCATTCACTAGGGGCTGAGATTCCAGTCTGGGTGGCCAGGCTCTGAAACCCATCCTCCCTCACACACAGAGGCTGATGGTTCCATCCAATTACCGGAAACGTTGATTCTTCAGGCGCAATATTAATAAGAATAAAGAGTGAATTACTCTGTGCACGTGTGGGGAGATCAAAGAAGTTTTCTTGTTGGCCACCGTGGTGCATGCCTGTAATCCTAGTGACTCGGGAGGCTGAGGCTGGAGGATTGAAAATTCAAGGCCAGCCTCAGCAACTTAGTGAAACCCTAAGCAACTTAGACTCTGTCTCAAAATTTAAAAAAACAAAATAAAAACCTCTGGGGATGTGGTTCAGTGGTAGTGTTGCCTAGCAGGCAGGAGGGCCTTGTTTCAATACCCAGTACTACAGATGGCATGTCATTGGGGTTTTAAAGGATGAATAGGAGTTGGACAGTTGGACGGAGTCAGAAATGGAGGAAAGGGAATTCCGCATTTGAAGCAGAGGGAGTTTTACATGATTGATGAACAGGGATGGGAGCAGCCGGGAAGGGAAAGAGAGGTCTTGGCTCAGGTTAAGACCCCAGTGTTACCACCCAGCTTCCTGAGGGGCAAGGGCCCTGCTGTGCTCCCACTCCCCCACCCCCCCCCCCGGCTCTCCTAGTCCTAGGCATTGAGGAGAGAGCTCTGCAGATCCGTGGCCCTGGGCAGACGCCCTCTGCAGCCTGGCCCGTGGCCCGTGCAGGGGTGAAGGGACAGAAGGCAGGTCAGGGCAGCCTGCATGGACACAGGACCTACCACCCAGTGGGTCCCGAGGTAGGGGCACAGTGGCTTCAGATATGAAGGCTCCGTTCCCGTTGTTGATAGTCAGGAAACCCCAGATGCTCAGATAATCTGTAACCTAGAACACGAATCCTGAAATAGCACAGTGTTATTCTTCCATGAGGTTATTTTTAAAATGTACTCATCAGATGTATTTATACTCTGCGTCTTTCAATTACACCAGGCTTTGAGGCAGCTCAAATGGCCAACATGAAAAAAAAAGATTAATAAGAGAGGACTTGAAATAAGAAAATGTGATTTTAACAAACAAGCCTCATCACGGTTGCCGTGACCGAGTTAAGCACCAGGTTCTGAGTTTCCTGGTGGCCAAAGAAAAAAGGGAAACAAAAACAAGCAAATAACTAGTATTGTCTGGAAGCCACACACTCTGCCAGTTCCCTGGGGAGACAGCCCTTTTTCTCATTCTGAACCCTGAATGAAATATTTCCAGTTAGACACTGAGCAGGAAACAGTGAAGTGGCATCCTATGGCTTGTAGGAACCTTAAATAAAAGTTAGACAGGACATTTAAAGCAATGTGCAGGGCGAAGGGGGTGTGGTCCACATATGGAGTCCCCCGGGGGCCCGTGTTTGTCCTGCGTTTGTCCCTTTTTCCGTCCCTTGCTGGTAGTTACTAATGGGTATTAAATGCCAGCTTGTCTTCTGGTCCTTGGGACGGTGGAGGAACTGGTCACAGGAGAAAGAGGAAACCCTGAGAGGCCAGTTGTGTGCTGTGCTTGAGAATCAGCAGAAGATGTGAGCACAAGCCATAGAGGTGTGCAAGAGCTTTGCACACTCACGGGCGGGGGCAGAGGCACTGGCAGATGTATGGGTCTCTCCCAGGGAAATCCCTGCAGGCGGGGTGGAAGGCTGACCGCAGGCCTGGCCCTGGCCCTCACCCCTGAAGGGCCTCGCTGAGCCTCCTGGGCGGGAGCAGGGGCAACCCGCGGACCCTCCTCCACCTTGTTCTGCAAGAAAACTCTGATTCCTGTGTGAGCTCAGAGGGCAGGCGGTTTCCCATCAGCCATCAACATGCGCCTTCTGTGTTGAGCAGGGACGAAGGCTGATCCCCGAGGCCTTGGGCGTCGCTCACGTCCCGCAGCCTCCTCGACCACACGACGCCCTCGCAGGGTGTTTGTTACACCCGATGGCCACAGCCTTAAAGAGAAATAGTTCGGGAGCCAAAATATAAATTCCACCTGATCCTGGGCGACTTGATATGGAATCGACCCCACAAATAATGACCTCGTTCAACCCTGGGGCGTCCCTGCCAGCCACCATGACATCCGTCTTTCTCACAGCAGCATCGGGCCAGCTGCACGAAGGTCAGTCTTCTCCTCTGTGCATTTAGGAAGGAGGCGACCTGCAGGGTAATTGGGTGGATGCAGCCAGGTCCCCTGCTCCTGGCGACATGGGGACCCTCTACCCCCTGCGGTTTCTAGGGCTCTGTGGCTCTGTGGAGGCCTCGGTGCCCTTTCTGGGTGGAAGAACCACACGTTCCAGCAGGACGGGGGGGGGGAGGGGGGGTGAAGGTGCACTTGGCCCCGTTTTGAGGATGAGGTGAGGCCAGGTGCACAAAGCTCCTGGTACGCAGTAGGTGCTCCTTAAACGGCACTCTGTCCCCATCACTGGTGGGGCTTGTGTTCAATGCCTCAGGAGCATCTTCTGGCCTGAATTTCTTGTGTTTTAAGTGTTTTGGGTTTTTTTTTTTTTTTTTTTTATAGAAGGGAAGAAAGAAAACTAGAGAACGTCAAGGTCGCCCAGCCCCAGAGAACCTGGACGGAGGTGGGAACTGTGCCGTGGCCAGCCGCCTGCAGCTCCCGGAACGCCGCTGGCCTTCTGTGGCCTGACGGCAGGAACGTAGGGGGCCGGGCCTCCTGCCTGCAGCCGCTGGCATCCAGGCTACATTTTTGAGTACTGGTATTTTTGACACATGGAAGAGATACCAAAAGGGTGACTCCGAAGGGCAGAGTGGTCCCTGTGGGGTCTGAGCCCCCTGCCTCCGCCCCAGGCGCTGTGGCCTCTGCCAAGGATCGCAGGGGGCTGTTCTGGGTGTGGGCTTCACCTCCCTTACCAGGCTCTGTAGAGGACACAGAGGCCACTGTTTCTGGCAAAGCAGGGAGTGGGGGGTGTGGTGGCTCCACGAGAGCCCACGGAGGGGAACCGCAGACCCCAGGACATCAGATCTGTCAGGGACACCAGCATCTTGGAAAACAGAGCAGGGATTGACCGGCTCAGGGTGAAAAGCACAAGATGGGCAGCAGAGGAGCAGGGATCCAGGGGGAGGCACGGGCAGCAGGCCTGGGACAGTGACGGGCAGCGCAGGTCCAGGGCCCCAGCTAGGGTCCTGTCACTGGCCTACAGGCCCAGGCAAGTTCTTGAAAGACGGTGAGGCAGAGCGAAAGCCTGGGGCAGCGGACACCATGATGGAAAGAGACGTGGAGTTACCGAACCAGGGCCCAGGTCGCGTCCGCGGGCAGCAGGCTGAGAAACACACCAGCTGCAGCTGGCCCACACCTGGCGAAGGTCAGAGAAAGACAGGGTGGAGGGACGTGGAAACAGGCCACGCCTCCGTGCATGGTGCTGGGCACGTGGGAGGTTCTAGAAGGATCCAAGGAGTGGCTGCCTGCTTACCCAATTAATCCACATGTGCATCTGAGTTTCTATTAAATTAGCAGAAACTTACCTGCTACCTTCTATAACAAAGGGACAGAGTGTCCAGGGAGGACAGTGGGGCCCACCAGGTTTGAGGGGACACGAGGGGCAGGCTGGGGCAGACCTCGGAACAGACACACCAGCCCCCAGGCAAAGCCTACCCCGCAGCCTCCACTGCCACAGGTTGGCCTCCAGGGCTGTCCCAATCAGTGGGCCAATGACCACCAGGCTGGGGGAAAGGGATCAGGACCCGCTGGTCTCCAGCGAGGAGGGGAGACATCAGGGGAGGGGCCCCAGGCTAGTTCTCTTGCTGAGCAAACACAGAAGCCAGAATTTCCCTGTGGGAAGAGGGGCAAGGAGTGGCAGTGGCCAGGAAAGGGAAAATGACCTGCCATCTGACCCTCTGACCTTCCTCGGTCATTCTGGGTGTGAGAACTCAGCATTCACCCTGAACCAGGGAGCCCTCAGGTAAAGAATCCCGGGCTCCTCTGAGAACGTCCAGGCCCTTCACCTGTGACTGAGCCTGCAGGCGTGAGCAGCGGGTCTGGCTGGACCAAGTCCTGCACAGGGCAGCTGCCGCTGGGGCGCTGGACCGCTCGTCTTTGGCCCTGCAGGAGTGGGTTCTGCATAGCTGTCCTTGCCTTGGTCCCTTAGTGACTTTTAAGGCCTGCCGGCACGGACTTTTTAAAAAAAAAAGGTTTTTCTGTGGGTACAATTTGGGGTCTAGAACTTTTCATGGAAGAGTCTATCAAAAATGTTAGATTTTATGGCGTCATTAAAAGCCTCTGTGACGCCCCCATTTGCTGAGCCGCCCGTCTCCCGTGTTCCTTCACTCCACCGGTCACTGGCAAGTGTCCCCTGAGCACTTGCCCCAGTCCAGCCTCTGCCAGGCGCTGGGACCCAGCGCTGGACAGGAGGGTTCCCTGCCCTCGAGGCCCAGAGTCCAGGGAGACAGGCAGAGGCCAGTTGTAAGACGGTCACACGGGAGGCCAAAGCTCCGGTGGGAAGCCGCCCAGCCTGTGGGGAGGGGGGGGTCCCCGGGAGGGCTTCCGCGTCCTGGCTGCAGGGAGGAGCCCGGAGGTGGGAGGGCGAGAGGAGCCTCCTAGAAGGAGCACTCAGCTGGCACCCGCAGGGCAAGCGTGAGCAAGTGGTCCTCTGGCAGGGTCTGTGCCGGGGGAATGTGCTCATGCACCTTTCATGACGGTGCCTGGCTGTGTCCACTGTGGGCAGCCATGGACCTTGGCCTGGTGCACCCACGGGGATGAACTGGACTGAGCGAGACCTACTCCTACTGGAATTTTCATGCTCGAGACTCCAAAATTTCTGGAAGGATTTGGAGTGGGCTTCTGCTTGGAAGGGGGGGTTGGGGGTCTGGTTTTGAAGCTATAGAACCTATCCAAAGCAAAGCGTGATCCTACATGTTTTTCTGGAGTGAATCGGGGGCTGAAGTGCTGAAAAATTGGGTGGGGGGGTTTGGGTAGTAAAGACCCCTAAGCCACCCTTCCAGTTAAAATAGTCTCTGCCAGCTGATGCATGCAGATGGTGCATGCCTGTAATCCCAGTGACTGGGGAGGCTGAGGTAGAAGGATCACAAGTTCAAGGCCAGCCTCATCAACTTATGGAGGCCCTAAGCAATTTAGTAAGACCCTTCCTGAAAATGAAAAACATAAAGGACTGGGGACGTAGCTCAGTGGAAAAGTACCCCTGGGTTAAATCCCCAGAACCAAAAGATAAAAAATGATAACCATCTCTGCCAGCCAGGTGTGGTGGCGCATGCCTGTAATCCCAGCTACTGAGGAGGATGAATAAGGGGGATCGAAAGTTCAAGGCTGGCCTGAGCAATGTAAGGAGACCCTATCTCAAAATGAAATTTAAAAAGCTGGGGATAGAGTTCAGTGCTTTCCTAGCATTTGCAAGGACCTGGTTTCAATCCTCAGTGCTGAAAAAAAAATCAGTTGATCAATAAACACCCCATCACCACCAAAACAATAAATCAATAGAGGGCTGATCTGTCAGCCCCATTAGGACACCGGCCACGGCAGCAAAGTAGAACTGCCCCTTTGATAGGGGAACCAGATCTAATGAATCGGCCCAGTTAAGGTTGAATTTCAGCTGCACAAAACAAATTCTTCAGTCTGCAGTTCAGGTGAACATCTGCAACTCAACGGAACTGGACGTCCTGCGCTTTCATTGCCAAGAGTGGACGTCCTGCCTTCAGCACGTCTCCGGGTGGAACAGTTCTGCTTCCAAGATGCGGCTAGGTGACCAGAAGCCATGATGTCTCTCTATCTGCAGCTCCACAGCCACCTGGGGCCTGTCCTGGCTGAAGTCTTCAGGAGGTGTGGGTGTCCTTGGGGCCCCCTTGCTCTGTCACAGCATTGGGAACCTGGGTGGTGGAGACCATTTGGTTGATGACAGTGCCAAGGAAAATCGGGGAAAGGGTTCGAGAAGGAAGTTTTGGAAGAGTTAAAATGACTGTAGGGGCAATCTAGAGTGACCCGGAAGCAGAGTCAGCACATTCTGCAGCCCGGCCACCAGCAGCAAGCCGGAGGGGAGCCCAGGAGGAAACAGGAAGCACGGGACACACTGCTCACCCACTGCCCAGGCGCCAGGGCCCCCAGCTCTGTTCTCACCACACCTGACGGGACTTCTCCTTCCCAAACCCGCTCACTGCTAGCTCACCAGGTCCTGGGCAAGGAAGAACTGGGTTCAGAGGACCAGAGGTCCAACCCCAACACTGCCCTGTGCAGGGGCCAGGTCACCTTTCCTACTGCAGGCAACAAGCCCCATTAAATGAGCTCAGAGAGGCGAGCCGTGAAAGACAGTGATGTGTGCCTTTTCTCTCCAACAGGGTACCCAACACGTAGTAGGTGCTCAATAAATCTTCACTGCATCTGAACTTGAAATGAGCTAACGCTAGGCTCCGTTGTCTGCGCTGTTCTGATTATAGGGAAAAACGAATGGGCTTTTCTGAGCCAGTAGACACCATTCACTACTAAATTCACTTTAAAGCGGAGGGGAAAAAAAAGCCCTCTGCGTCCTGCATCACCACGGAGAAAAGAGATAAGGCTTATGCCCGGAATGAATTCAGGCTAGTATTTATGTAGAGAAGTAATCAGACCATCAAAGCAGAAGCAGAAAGTGAAAGGGTGTTAAGACAAATGAATTTAAAAGCACACAATACCAGATCCTGATTTGCTTTCCCAGGCAATGAAATATTTCAGAAGATTAAAAATGGTTATGCAACGCCCAGGATTCCACGTTGTCAAAAAGATTTGTAACTCAATGTTTTCCTACCCAGGTACCAAATGAAAGAGTTCCATCTAGGTTTTGATCCTGGCAATTTTTTTTTAAAGATATAAAATATATTGAAATATTTAAATTGCTTGTCAAATGTAAACTTGCCCATGTCCTGACACTTTTAAAATATAACGTGGCTTCAAACATCACTTCTCCTGATAGGATTTTTAAAGTTGTTTTATAATGCATTAATAGTGAAGATCAGAATCCGAAAGACTACTGTATTTGTAATATCCACTTTATTTTTTTTTTTTCCCTCAGCCCCTGTAATTTCCAGAATGTAATTCTGCCCCCAGCTGGTTAAAACATCTCTGACATCAGAGAGAAACGGGAAACTTTGGACGGGCTCTGCTCGTCAGGGGAGGGCCAGGGTGCTGGGTCTGCAGAGCTGACCACGCCCTGGGGGACGAGACCCCCAGCTCTGAGGGTTTTGCCTGTCTGCAAGGAACAGGCCATCAAGAGACCCCAGAAAGAGAGGGATGCACTTCAGAAGGGCCTGGTTGGCGCGTCCTCCCCGGAGCTTCGCCATTAATGAGGTATCGATCGCCTGGCTCTGATAATTGTGCAGGCGCTGGAGATCTGAGCGGGATGGAAAGTTAATAAAGATGACCACACTGTCACGCGGGCGTCCCAGGCTCGCCAAGGAGCTTGGATTTGTTTTCTTAATGGGAGCGTTTCCTCCTTTCCCGTTAGGTTTTCTCAAATTTATTCTGGCTTGGCCGTGTCACAGGGGAAACTGCAGGTCCAGCAGCTCGGGTCCTGTTGGGGGCTGGGCACCCCCATCCCAGCCGGGGGGGGGGGGCATCTTCCACCCCAGGCTGAGGGCTGGCAGCTGAGTGGCCAAGGTCACCAACGTCCCGATGGCCATCCTGAGTGCCACTGAAGGCTCGGCCTCGGGCCCTCCTCCACCCTGAGCCACGAATACGGGGGGCAGAGGGGATTTCAGGACTCTGTTCTGACCAGGGTCTCTAAAGGGAGCAAGGAAGTGGTGCTGGCCACATCCGAACTCCAAGGCAGAAACAGGAGACCCAAGAAGCACCCGGGGACTTGGCCCAGAATGGCTGCTTGGAGATCCCCACGGCAGCCCGTGAGAGGAGCTGCGGTCCCAGGGGGGCTGGCAGGGGTGGACAGAGGGTGGGCTCTGGAACATGAAGGGCTGGTTCAAATCCCTCTCGGCCGTCTCCCATCCTGTGACTTTAGGAGGTTCTCTAACTTCTTAGCCTTTCCTTTCAGCATTGGTGAGATTTGCAGAGTCCAAGAAGAGAGTAAAAACCTATGGGTCCCTCTGCACATGCCGGCCCAGTCCTCGGCACCCACAGCAGGCGTTCCCCGAACGGAAATGCTTCCTTCTCCCAGGGCTTCAGTTGGCAGACAGCCACCTTTTTCTGTAAAAGGCCAGATAGAGTCAGTAGTTTGGCTTTTGCACGTCAAAGAGCAAACATCGAAGATATCACACCAATAAAATACTTACAAAGCAGGAGAGAAGCCCAGGACGGAGGCACAGGCCTATAATGCCAGCAGCTCGGGAGGTGGAGACAGAGGTATCACAAGTTTGAGGCTAGCCTCGCAACATATGGAGGCCCTCACCACTTAGTGAAACCCTACCTTGAGATTCAAAATAAAACAAGGCTGGATATGTGGCTCCGTGGTTAAGTGCCATCATCGAGTTCAATCCTAGTACCAAAAAAAAAAAAAAAAAAAAATGAACAAAAATAAAACAAGGAGAGGAAATTTTTTCTTGAATTTTTATTAGTGAAATTAAAGATATCATAGTTATGACTTTATTGTCACACAGGCCTAGACATGGGGAGGGTGGAATTCTATGTGTTTTTGAGATATTATGTTTAATACTTGGCGGTGTTTCCTATCAGCAAATCCATTGCCAATGTTCCTGGTAGAAACTAGTCTTAGCTCAAAAGTTGAGCAAAGCCAGGTGTAGACTGGACTTGCCCGTCGGCTGCAAGTCACAGCAGAAGGGAGGGTAGGAGGCCACTCCAGCCTTATCTCCCTGCCTCCCTAGGGTCCTGAATCAAACTGTTAACCTTCCCCTCTGCTGTGGTCTGGGTGCTGCCCCGCCCCCCACCAAATTAACAGATGAAAACCTGCTCCCAGCACAATGGTACTAAGAGGCAGGGACCTGGGGGGGGAGGGTGAACACGTCATGGGATGGAGCCCTCATAAGTGGGATTAGTGTCCATTTTAAGAGACCCCAAGAGTTTGTTGGGCCCTTTGGTCAGGTGAGGACACATCCAAAATCACCATCTATAAACGAGACCCGTCCTCGCCCAGACACTGAATCTGTTGATACCGAGGCCTTGGACTTCCCAGCCCTCAGAACTGTGAGCAATAGAGTCCCATTGTTTGTAAACAACCAAGTCTACGGTATTTTTGCTATAGCAGCCCGAGCAGGCTCAGAACCCTTATCTCACTGCCAGTCCTTGTGCCTCTGGCACCTCTTCTGGGAAGCTTTCCATGATTTTACCTTGCTCAGGCTCTAACAGACTCCCCGAGACACTGCAGAGACACAGGAAGCCCCTGGAGGGCAGGCCTGGGCTCTCTCACTTGGAGTATGCGGTTGGTTCAGCCCCAGGACCTGCAGAGCTGAGCCATGTCTCTGCGGGAGGAAGGGTATGGATTAAAGCTAGGCCAAGCCAGAGGCCAGGCTGCCTCCTTCCCTCAGCTATGGAGCAGGAGTCATGAAGATCAGCAGCACTAGTGCCAGCGCAGACCCAGTGACCACACTGATGTCCACTTCTCACCAGACACGATGTAAGGGAGGCACCACTCTCCCCATTCCACCGATGAGAAATTGCCTGGCAAGGTGCCGTGGCTAGTGTGCGGTGGGGACAGGATGCAAGCCCACCCCCGTCGCGCTCCGAATCCTGTGCGGCCCATTGCAGGCGGCTCCTGCTCCCCAGCCAGGGCCTGCGTGGGCAGCCCCCATCTCTGTAGCATGCTCTGCCTCCTGGAAGCCTCCTCTCCACCACCTCTCCCCAGTCCTCCAGCACTGAGAGCCCAAAGCCAACGGTAAGAGTGACGTTCAAGTGTGGGGGACTCTGGGTCTGCAGGCTGCTGGCCTCCCCTTTGCCTGAGGCCCCGCCAGGAGAGGTAAAAGCAGAGACAGGGAGACTGAGTGGGGAAACAGGCCCAGAGGGTCCTGTCCAGCCCTTGGCGTGCTTGAAATGGCATGGGAAAGCCAGGCTGTAGCTCAGCCAGGCCCTCCCTCTATTGTTTGTTGGTGTACTCAGGGATTCAACAGTGGTGCTTCCGTGGGCCTAGCTCTGTGCTAGGCATTACGTTCGTAGGACACCTACAGAGAGAGAGAGCAAACCGTGATGTTTTTAATAGGGGTCACGGTCAGTGGTGCAAATCTGAAAATTGGAGTCCAAGGGTGAAAAATGCCACTGTGAACTGTCCCCAGTCACAGGACACTGTAACTACCTGGAATGGTCCGACAAGCCACCTCCTCCCTAATCTTTGCTCTTTCCCACGTGATCTCCTCCCATCCCCTGGCCTTTGATGCGACGTCTTTAGAGAGGATTCTAAATTACTTCCTCCCAGGGCTTCGCTCCTTCAATCCAGCGACCTCGTCAACGCCATCGCCTGATACATGAGGAAGCTCCAACTTAATATGCAGAAAGCAGAATCCTGATCCCCAAACAATGCAAACACATAAACAGAACAAAGGCTCACTCTGCGGGTCTTGTCCCAGTGACTGGCTGCTCTGCAGGTGGAAGCCTTGGAGGCAGCCTCGACACCTCTCCCGTGTGAGCCTCACACTGAAGCCTCTGCCGCGGCCCTGCTCCCAGCCCCCATCCCTGTGGTCACCACTGCGGCCCAGCCCACCTGCTCCACCACGCTGCCTCCATCCCGGCCCCGCAGATTGCTCCCCTGTGGCAGCCGAGGGTGTCGTTTCTCTCCCTGTGAGCCCAGCAGCCTCTCAGACCAGATGCATCTGGTCCCCCAGCCTCATCGCCATTGTCCCCTGCTGCTCTGCCTGCTCTGGCCTCTTGGCTCTTCTCGAATGGGTCAGGCAAGCACCTGCTCAGGTCTGGGCACTGCTATTCCCTCTGCCCGGAATGCCCTTCCCCAAAGGTCCGTGTGACCTGGCCCCTTCTTTTCTTCTGAGCTCTATTCAGAAGAAAATAGAGCTCTTCTTGCCTGCCTCTTTGCTCCGTGGCTATCGGGACGTCTGTCTGCATTTCAGATATGTCAATCTGTCCATTGCCACCCAGCAAGGGGACGGCCAGGAGGGCGGGAAATTGTCTGCTTGCCTCTGTTCATGCTGTGCCTGGAATAGAGCCAGGCCCAGCGGAGAAGCTCTGGGAATGTATGTTGGGAGAGAGAGAGAGAAGGAGCGGGTGGGGGAGAGGGAGATGGAGGGAGAGACATGGAGTGGGGAAGGGAGGGAGACAGGCAGAGAGGAAAGAGAGGTGCTCTAAGCTCTTTGCAGTTTCTCTCTTTGCAACTTAACCTCAAACTTGAGGCTAACTTCAGAGGCTCGTTAACTTTTCTTTGCCTGATGCTCTTCGTGATCCCTTCCCTTTGTTCAGCTCTTTTCTAAGTCCCTCAAACTTTGTGCGACCCACATTTCGAGTTAGAGCCAAGTACGCTCACTGCAAAAACTTCAACTTGCAATCTTGTTGTCTCAAACATCCTGAGGTTGTATAATAACCAAATGTCTTTGTTCTCACGATGAGAGTATGCATCAAGAATCAAAGAAGCAGGGGGAAAAGGAACGTTCCAGGCTATTACTGTAACAATCCAATTACAATGCCTATCAAACTTAACTTCACAGGTTATAGCTCCTAATTGCCTGACAAAAATTGACACTTCAGTCGCAACAGCATAATATAATCAGAGTCCAAATTAAATTTGATCGTGGGCAGAAAACGATGCTATCATTCGAAGGCATGGAAACAGGAGACCAGCTAGCATGATACCAGGGATCAGAAATGAAAATTATTCATTAATGGCAGTGCGTTTCTGATAATGGAAATGACACCGTTCAGACGGCTTCGTAAAAACACTATTAATTAAAAAGATGATAGACCTAACAAGCCGTAGAAAGCAGAGGGCTTATTTTGGGGTGTGCTTGTTAAGGTGAAGGATAACAACGTGCGAGAACGTGCGTCGATGCCCTTTTGTGAGGAGTGTTCCGCCGACGCCTGAGCCAGGTTTACTGGCCGTTGCTCTGTTCAACAGCATCCTCCAGGGGCCTGTGTTTCAGGACTGTAAAAATGAAAAAAAAAGAGAGAGAGAGAGAGTCTTTGGCCATAATATGGCAGTGCAGTAAGTGCCATCGCACTGGCTATAAAACAGAAGGGCCCAATTCATAAAAGAAAGGCACAGGGGAATTCTGCTCACATAAAAGAAAAGCAATGTGTGGAAAGCGCTCGGGAGCGCGTGTGAGCGCAGGCAGGTATGTGTTTCCACGGAGCGAGGTCTGGGTGGTTTCTAGGCTGGGGAGTCGAGTTTTGGAGGGTATCCAGGTGGAGGACACACAGTGGAAGTATCTGTTTTTGGTTTAAAATATTTTTTTTTTTTTGCAGGAAAGTTATATTCTGTGATGAAGAATGATGATTTGGCGACTGGTTCATTCAATCCTTATTGACTGGGTGTGTTCAACAGGTTGGACCTCATTCTTGGATCAAGGGAAGTACCACGGACCAGGGCAGCAGACACTTGCCCCTTCTTAGGGAATATGTGGTCTAGCCAAAGAGATGGGCAGTGGCCGCTGCTAAGGCCGGGAGGAACCACAGGGAATTTGGCTGCTCTGTGACAGGAGGGCAGGAGGGTTTCTCGGAGGAGGTGACTTTGAAAGGGAGATGCAAATGAGGAAGGAAGGAGAAGGAGGGACAGGCTGCAGCCCAGGAGATGACATGGTGGAACCCCGAGTGACAGGTGAGGGTCAGCTAAGTGAGGAGGCTTCGGAGTAGAGACAGACAAAGGCACCCAGAGCAGGGCAGCACCGTGCAACCCGACTCACTTCCTTCTCCTGAACCGCAGGTGGTCCTCAACCCTGGGGCTCTGCCACTGAAGGAAGGGAATGTGCGAGACAGGAGGGCCCTGCCCTGCTGGATTCCGTGTGGCCATGTGCCACTGCTGGGATGGGCCCAGTGAGAGCAGGACGGATGTCCACCAGCCTTGGACACAAGTTTAGGAGCCTCTGCACGATGCCACGGGGCTCTTCTCCCTCTATCCCAAGGGCCAGGACCTTCCAAGTCGAGTCCCCACCTCAGCCTGAGTCCAGAGTGAAAGGGGCACAGCTCGACCCAGAGTCCACCCACTGGGTGTGCAGCAAGAGGAGGAGTTGGTGTCTCGGTATGTCACTGTGCCCTTTGGTCACTGTACCTGGCGCCCAGCGCAGCCTGTCCTGTGGCCGCATCCAGGTGGGTGTGCACACAGAGCCCACTGGGAATTCTCGGCATCTTTTCACAACCCACGTGGAGAGGAAAAGATCCAAAGGGTCCCTCGGGGAGAGATTCTGGTGCCCTGTAAAGAACCTTCCAACGAGATTGACGGGTGGCCCTGATCGAGTGCTTGTGAGGACCCCTGAAACCTGAGACTCCACTTTTTGATTCTGTTTAGGAAACCTGGTGTCCCCCATCCCCAAGAACCACCAGTCCACAAGAAATGGAGTCCATGACCAGGATGCTCAATCCAGTTAGATTTCATCGGGGCCAACGTCACTCCATGAAGACTCGGTTTCACCCCACGCGATACCACCTAAGGCATGCGAGCTACTTCAGAAGCTTCCTCCTGCCCGCCTGTCTCCTCGGACTCTCTCTGCTGCCCTTTCTGTTTCCTCTCCCTCTCTCAGTCTTTCAAAGGACAGGAACCCGGGATGAGGCTGTGTCTTCGTCCTCTCTGGGCTGCTGTAACAGAACACCAGAGCCTGGGTCATCTCAGGGCCATCCGCGATCCCAAATGCCTAGAGATGCCCAAGGAAATGAGGTCACCCGGTACCGAGTCAGCTAGCTGCCCCAGCCCTCTCCTGGGGTAGGCCCCATGGTTGAGAGTAGAATCTTCTAGAAGCAATCCCATGCAGCCTCCACTAACCTATCCAAGGACTGGGGCTTTTGGCCCCAAACCCTCTGGGTGCTTTTGACTCATTTTGCTTCTTCAGTGACACCAATGGTCCATCCGTCCCATCAGTATTTGCTGAGCACGCACCACCTGCCAGGGGCCACACTTGTTGGCAGAGATACCGTGGCAAGAGGAGCTTAGTGCCTGCCCACGTGGACCTTCTGCTCCTAGGGAGCAGACAGACCATGCGTCCATAAAGAAGGGACTGTGAGGGACAACTGCGGGGCCACCTGTCCTCCGGATGAAATGGGGTCGCGGGATGTGGGTGAGGGAGACCAGGGTGCCTCCCGCAGAGGCTCTGGCGGACTTCACCTCCTGCACTGAGACCTGAGGAGCCAGGCCAGCAGGCTAGAGGGATGGACGGAAGGCCTGGCTGCTTGAGAAGCTGTCCCCAGGCAGGTGGGTTCGGGAGGGCAATGCACCTTCCCAGACCTGCCACCCCGAGGTGGCTCTCCAAGCCCAGAGTTCTCTGTCTCAGCCACACGCTGGAGTCCCCCGCCTGGATTCCTCCCCGTGTCTCCCACCATGAGTCCCATGACACTGGGATCTTTGCCTTCCTTCTGTCTATAAAAATGCACAGAGTGAATAGGACAGGAATGAGGGACATCTGAGCTGCTGGAAAGGCTCTTGTCCAGGGATGGGCTGGGCCACCAGGTGTCCCGGCCCTGGTGAGGGAAGCGTTCCTCTCTGCTCAGGTGCAGGGTGTGAGGCCACAACTGGGCCCACAGGGGCCCCTTGCCTTCCTCCTGTCATTGTCCACTATGGAGAACTAAAGCGGTGCTGATGTGGTGACCGTGGACAATAGCAATCGTGGGAAACCGCACCGAGCTATTGTGCCTGAGAACCATCTGTCCAGTAGACGCACTTGTCCAAGACCACACTGGGCACACGCTCCTGGAGAAGAGCCTGTCCCCGCTGTCCCCAAGGGGAAGAAACTGGAAATAAACAATGAGCAGCTTCCCAAAAAGCTTTACGGCCTCCCAGCGGCCCGCGGTGCCACGGAGCTGGAATCAGGACATTTATTCTCCTCCTCCCCCCAGCGGTTTCTGGAAGGCTCTGCCCCACTTTCCAGGGTACAGGTTGCCCTTGTTGGCCCTGAAAGCTGGTAGAATAGCTACACCTGTGTCAAAAAGAAAACAAGATCTTGGCAGCAAAGCCGTGCCTTTGTGCAAAAAAGAAAAAAAAAAAGAAAAGAAAGAAAAATATGTGAAGCTCTGTACCTACCACACATGCTCCAGGGAGGGAAATACCAAGGGGCACGGCGCACCTCCAGAACAAGAGGAGGAAGGACACGTGGGGCCCTTGACTTCCATCCCTAACTGAAATTAATTCCCAGGTGGGTTAAAGAGCCAAATATGTAACTGGAAACATGGGCAAATATTTATGTAACAAGGGGTCAGGACCATGGTGGTAACTATGATCAACCACAAAATCAATGAAGAAACCATAAGAAAAAAAATACTGTTTTTTGAGAAAAGTTTTAAAATTCTGAATCTCAAATATAAGAAAAAAAAAAGTCAGATTCAAGCCAGGACAAAATATATTGGCCATAGATCTAAATCAAGAGTTGGTCGTTTTAACATTAAAAAAAAAAACAACTCCTTTATAAATTGAAATGAAAAAGACGATCATCCATCCCCCATAGAAAAATGAGCAAATGATGTGAACAAGCGATTCACAGTGGGGAAATCCCAGCAATCAGTACTCTTTGGGGGGAAAACCTCTACATATCACTTCATCAAGAAGTAAGAATTAACAAACAAGGAGGTGCCTGCTTCAGACATTCAGACGGACAGTGGTTTGGGGGAATGGTGACATTCAATGCAGGCATCTGAGGAGGGAATAGATGCTCACACCATTTGGGGAGGCTGACCTTTTCCTTTTCATGCCCAGGCCTGTGGCAGAGAGAAACAGAAGATGCCCCCATCCTCATCTCCAGCTCCTGTGAATGTGACATGTGACTCTGCAGAGGGAGCTTGAAGTGGCAGATGGAATCAAAGCTGCTCATCAACTGACCTTAACATGACCTGATCCTGGAAGACCCCAGAGGGCTCAGTGTAATCCCTGAGAGTCAGTTTCAGATGCCGTGACAGGAGGACTGGACTGGCCATGGCTGGCTAGCGAAGGGAGGAGCCATGAGCCAAGGAGCGCAGGCAGCCTCTGGAACCTGGGAAAGACAAGGAAAAGATGCTCCTCTAGAACCTCCCAGAGGAACGGGACCCGGCCACAGCTCCATCGCTGCCCATGGTGGACATCTGACTCCCTGGACTGTGACATCGTGAGATTGTGTTGTTTGAAGCCCCTAACTTCCTAGTGACTTGTTAAGGTTGCCATGGGAAAGTAAAACACAGCCCCAAATAGTTTTCTAGTAATGTATCCTATTAGAAATATTCAGAAACGCAACCAGAGATAGATTCAGTCATGCTTATCGTGGCATGCTATATAAAAGCAAAATTTGGGGATCGATTTTATGGCATACAATGAGCTATGACTGAGAAGTGGGTACATCTATGATGTGGAAGATATGCAGCCATTAAAAGCATTTTGTAGAAGACAATTTTTTTCATAGGAAAATGTCTGCAATGATATTAGTTTCAATGCAGGCTATAAAACAGTATGTGAAATAGCACACAGTTTTTGAAAATCTACATATCTTCAACACATTTATTTATACCAAAATATTAGCCATGATCCTTGGGTGGGTAGGGGTATGAATGACCCTATTTTTCTTTTTGTTTTTGTCTATGTTTTCCAAGTGTTCATCACAAAGCCTCTTTTACCTAAGTAATTTTTTTTTAAAATATATTATTACTAGTGTATCATTTGTATAATGAGATAACATGCTACCGTTTTAAAAAAAATCAAACTGTGGGAGGATATTTAAGGGTATTGAAAAATAGTAATGACATATCACTAATGGAGTGTTTCTGGATGCTTTGTCTGGGGTTTAAAAGATCAACTGGAAGCACACTGAACAGTTCGTGGTCGGGAGGGGTTCTAGGAGGTGTTTCTTGTCTTATCTGTTTTCTGCAACTGGAAACAAATGGATAGTTTTGGTTGTTGCCGATGCTTAGAAAAGCATCAGGGTGGGTCTCCTCGAGTTGGACCAGCAGGTGGCCACAGCTGTGGACTCAGGGGAGCCCTTACGGTGCCCACTGCCCTGGCCCAGCAGGGGCTAGGGGACAGGGACAGAGAGCATGGAGCATGAACTCCAGGGAGACAGAGGTACTCTCTCTGCTGGCTGTGTCCCTCCCTCTGGTGGCCTGTGGCTGTGGCTACATGGCAGAGGGGAGACTCGTTCTGAGTGGTCTGTGTGGGCGCTTGCTTCCTGGAATCCCTATGTCCTTACCTGGGGCCGCTCTGGGGCTGGTCAGCTGCCCTGCAGGAGCTCCCCAGCTCCGCCTGCAGGCAGTCCTGGCCCTGGGGGAGGCTCCCCTGAGCCCCAGGTGAAGCAGCCCTTACTTCCTCTTCTCCAGACAGGGTGTCCCCGTCTTTCTCGGAAGTGACATGGTGGGGCCACCTGCCTCTGGGACTGTGCTTCCACCCTTAACCACACCTGGGTGTTCAGCCTCCCGGTCACCAGCCCTCAGGGGCGCTGCCTCTGATCCCAAGGCCCCAGGCTGCTCGGCCCCCTCCCTCGGCCCCCACCCTGGCAGTGTGACTTTACGCCTCCCCAAGCTGCAGAAAGGACTGCCACCCCCGCTGCTGTCCCCTCCCCTGCCTGCATGCCTCGCGGGGTCTCCTGTTCAGGTCTCCATGGGTTGCTCTGCAGCAGACCTAGGAGGCTGGGAAGGCGAATGTGTGCCCACCCGGGCTCTTGGACCAGCAGTCTGAGTTCTGTGCTCTTTGAGGATGTCACCTTTATTAACTTCACAGCGAGGACATGCAGTATGGGAATCCCAGTTGTCCCCATGGACTGGTGAGAGCCATGTCACAGCAGGTCCCTGCTATACTGAAGTCATGGCTTTAAAGGCTCACAGGATTATAGGAGAAAGGTCTTATGTGACAGGTGGATTGCTGAGGGCCATTGCCAAGTAGGAATGACGCATCGAAATTTCCTTGCCAGCGTACCCCATGTTGCTTAGAGGAAGGACTCGTGGAAATGGACTTGCCTTGGACATTTGCAGTGACATTGCATGTATGTTTGAGAAAGGTGACCTTGCTCAAGGACCAGGGTGGATCCAGGTTTAGGGTATATCCTGCATGTTTTAGGAAGTATCCCGCTCCTTGGGTTTAGGGCGTTCCCCGTTTAGGACAATTTGGGTTTAGGGCTTTCCTGGTTTAGGACAATCTGGGTTTAGGGCAGTTCCAGGTTTAAGATTATTCCTGCTGGGAATAGGGCGTATCCTGCTGCCTGAGTTCCCGTTGAATTCTCAGTGGAATTCAGAAAGTTTTTTGGGATTAAAATCCTGGTGGAGTACGTGAATTTTGCGGGCAGAACCTGAATTTCCGCAGAACGTGTTTGTAGAGGGTGGGTGTGAGTTCGGGAATAAAGAATTGCTGTTTGAATCTACAAAGTGTGAGTGGCTCGTGATCTTGTGCCCAGCCAGACTGCGGAGTGGATGTGTAGAGAGGACAGAAGGCAGAGAAGGTGCCACAACAGAGACCCATGTGCCAGGGTCGAGAGCCACAGTGAGACCACAGGGAGTGGATTTAGAGAAGGGTGGCCGTGCCTGTCTGCACCAGGGATCTGGCTTACGGGACACATAGGATGCCTCTACTGTTTACTGTCCCCCTGGCCACCCCACCTCTGGTTGGTATCGAAGGCTTGAGTCTGGGGAGTTATTTTGGGGGAGTGGGGTCTAATGGCCCAGCCCTGGCTCCAGGCCAACTGGGCTCCAGGACGTCTCTGTTGGCCAAGGGCACAGATGGAAACCAACCTGTGGCTGAACCACGGAAGAAACTGCCTGAGGGACACAAGAGGTCCTAAGGCTCCAACAGCCCTGTCCCCTGGACAGTCACACAGAAACCCCAAGCCCCAAGGGCCCTGTAATGGGTGCCCGAGGAAGCAGGCTGCGTCTTCCTAATTGGGCAGCAAGTCCACAAGCCGGGCCTGGCTGAGATGGGCCTCTTGTGCTCACCTCTGTCTTCCAGAGAAACCAAGGCCATCTGATGCCCAGGGGTTGACGTGATAATTGAGCGCCAAAGGGATCTGGCAGTCCTGATGCAAACACTGAGGGTGCCAAGATCATTGGCGTGAACTTCCTTTCGGGCCAGCCTGGACGCTGGTCAAGTAACCAGTGACAACTAGAGTTTCAACCTCTGGATTTGAACATGTCCACAGGTCTACGTGGGAGGCTGAACGGGGCTGGGCCTCTCTCCCACCCTGGCCCTGTTGGTCATCACCTGGGCAGGAGGCCACAGATCTTCTAGCAGAGGCAGAGGGCAGTGCTGGGGAAGCCCGGGGCTGGAGGTTGTTGACCAGCCAGGGCAGGAAACACCACATGAAGATGCCAGCAGCACAAACAGGCTTTTCACCTGGGCCTGAGGAATGTTCTGGAATTTCCTGTGGTGACCTCAAACACCTAGTCCTGGTAATGCCAGGCTTAGAGGCCGCGTGCTTGCCCACCTCCTCCCAGCACCTCTGGGGACTTCTGCAGAAGCAAGATGCCGAAGCTGGTGCTCTCAGGAAAGGGCAGTATGAGGCAGCCCCACAGGTCTGCCCCCTGCACCGGGCACGCTTGATGCGGAGATCCCTCGCCCACGCTTGATGCGGCCTGTCTTGGGGTGGACCCTCACAGCCTGCAGCTTTGAGGAAATGCAGAGCTGAAGGAGCCCAGATACCTCCCATTCAGCTTCCACACTTGCATCTCCCATCGCGATCTGCAGCTGAGGAATTCTAAATTAATTAGAATTGGCTCCTTTCTGTTTCTAAAAAGAGATTCTGACTCAAGGACCAAGCAGGGAACTTAAGGAGAGGAATATTTTGGATTTTCAGAGCACTCATCTAGACTTCCAGAGGCTGCTTGATAAAAGCACTTGATTAAAGAGAATGAAAAGAGAATAAAATAGTGCACTCTTACGACTTTAGAAAATGCATGCAGATCCACCCAGGACGTTCTGTCAGACCGGAGCTGATCCCTGCTGCAGTTTCTCCTCAGCAAACTCCTGTTCATCCCTTCAAACCCCCACTCAAATGCCCCTTCACCGTGGGGTACTTCCTGACCACGCTATTCCTTCTCGCCTCTGTCCTGTCACCTGTATTTATAACCTTAATCTGTATTTTCATCTGCCATGGACATCTGATTTGATAGATACCAGACTTTCACACTCACAAAGCGAGGACTGAGCCTCCGGCTGCAACAATGTGCTCTGAATCCAAATGCAACCGAGGTTTCCAGGCTTCCTGGGTGACGTGGATTCTCCCCATATCTCCCCAGCTCCCATCCCGCACAGTGGGGACGGCTCCCACATCTTGATTATGCAAAACTCAAAAGGAAACAAAACCACAGTCCTTTGTAAACCCCTTCCCAGGATGGATGAAGGCCTCCTGGCAAATGGGTGTTTCTAGAGAAGCCGTTGTACCTCATGCAGACTGCAGAGTGGCAGAGGCCCCAGTGGCCAGGGCCATTCAGACCTGACCCCTGCAGAGAGTCCCAACCTCAGGGAGCCAGAAAGTCGGGGTTCAAATCCCACCTTCAAGCTGCGTGGCCTCAGGTAAAGCCCTTGACATCTGGAAGCCTCGATTCCCTCGTGTGTGACGGACACAGTAACAGCCCAGAATTTAGAGGATGAGTGTAAGGAGGACCTGAGACGCAGGTGAGGTGCTCAGGACCAGCTACAGAGGGAGCTTGATGAAGCTGGTATTTTTATTTTTGTCCCACATACTGTGATCGTGGTGGTGGGAACCTGTCTCTCTCTTCCCCAAGGCTTAGGGCAGGGTGAGAAAGGCTTGCGGGGCCCCAGAAGCCTGGCGCTCCACGGTCTCCCAGGCTCCCTGCTGTGCTCTTCCTGTCTCCCTGCCCTGAGAGTGGTCAGCCAGTGGGCCCTGAGCAGGGCAGAAAGGGAGCAAGCCCATGCCCACCCCTGCCTGCCCCCAAACTCACTTCCTGCTACTCTCCTTCCCGGGGACTGGAGGGCTTTGTGGGAGGGATAGCCAGAGTGAGAAAGCACCCCAGAAGGGGCCAGTCTGGTGTAGTGGATCCACCAGACCTGGGTCCACTACAACAGAACTGAGGACCAAGAGGAAGCGGGCCTCCCTCAGGAAGGCGGAGTGTGGTTCCCACCTGGCAGCCACCCGCCTGGCTCCAGCCCACCCCTTGCTGCAGGGGTTTCTCCTGGGTCCCTGCACACCCAGGCCTGGCCCTGAGCCTGGCACACGCGGGAGGGAGTTGCTGAATAACTGAAAGTGACTGGGGACCTCGTGAGCCGGTCCTCGTGGGGCCTGCTTAACCTAAGGCAAGACTGAAGACAGCCAGCTTAGCCGGGTGATCGTCAGCCGCATCCAGGTTTGAAAGTCAGATGAAGGGACCCAGACCTTGCATCACCCTAAACAGGAGAGAGAAGGAATATAGAATAAAATTCTCACACATTTCCCATTTTAAAGTCGAAGACTGGGGAGATCACACTTTGAATAGCAGCAGCAATGATAATAGTAACTTTCACTGAATGCCTGTTCAAAAGTCAAGTGGCCGACCTCAGTTGGTATGACGATGGACGGGACGTGTCGTCACATCCTTACCGCAGCCCTGAAGAGCAGACTTATGGTCCCCACTTCACAGATGGCCACGTGGAAGCCAAGCACTCATTCCCAGGCTCAGAGGTGGGGTAGCCAGGAGCTGGGCCTGCGTCCAGCCTGGTGCTGAGGAGTGACGTTCCCACTGTGTTCTCAGCCTCCTCTCTAGGACCATGGACAGATGAAGAAACCCAGGCTCCAGCCACAGAGCGTTTATGACCTTGTTCTGAGGCTCAAACACACGCGGTGAGCTATTTCACAGTCACATCAGGGGTAACTTTGAGATGAAGGAGGAGGAGAAGAAGGAAGGAGAAGGCGGGGTGTGGGGCGTGATCTGCTGCAGACATCGCACCCTCTTGGCCATTCACTCTGCGCGGGCACCTGATGGTCCCACCCAAGGGCTGGCATGGCCCTGGCCCATCCACCCCACGTCTCTGACCTCAGGCTTCTTTCCTATGGGATCAGGAGCTGCTTCAAGGAGAATGCGTCCCAGACCCAGCGGGTGTGGCCTGCTGCCCCCAGACTGTATGGCCTGCCAGGACACAGCGCTGCCCCCTGCTCCCCCGGCCAGAGAGGCCAAACACCACAGGGGTCAGTTAAGCACAAGAGAAAAATGATGCCATCAAGATGTGGGAAAACCAGGACCTGCGGGCGGCAACTGGCCAACGCTGGCTTTAGAGTAGACATTTTATCTAATAGGAGTACCCTCTAGAAGAACAATGGAAACCAGCACAGTGAACACACAGGCTGGCCACCGGGTGTCCCTTAAGCAGTGTCAGCACTGCCCAGAGCTGCATGTGCTGGACTTGCTGTGACCAGCCATGCCCAGGACCTCCCCGGCACGCGAGGAACAGGCTGCCCACTCATGTCACTAGGTGACAGGGATTTCCCAGCTTCACATGGTCTTATGGGACCTCCGCTGTGTATGGGGTCCGCCGCTGACAAGGAGGTCACGATGCAGCCAGGGACCGCCATTCCAGGCCCAGCGCAGCCTGCTTGGGCCAGTGCCAGGTATAGTGGCCCTTCCATTAAGGGCAGGGAGTCTGCAAAGCCCTTTGTCAGGGCACCATGAAGAGACTCCGACCCGGGGACCAGGTCGGACAGGTTCCTGGCCCGAGGTATCCCAGTTTGTAAGCTGAGAGGTTAACCAGGAGACAGACAGGGTCAGTGTCCATGATGGTCAGTGTCCATGATGAAGAAAGCCCAAGGAAGGCCCCGGGGTGCTGATGGCCACGAGACTGATGGTGGGATGTGCGGCAGGCACGTCTTGGTCCCAAAGCTATCACGGTGCCGAAGAAGTTAACTCCTAGACTAAAGGCTGCTCTCGCCAGAGCATCGCCTCTGACTCCATCCCCCACCCCAAACTAGGAAGGGGACAATGGGCAGGAAGAGCACCCAGGTTGGAAACAAGGCGGGAGGCTGACGTCCTGACCCATCCAGAGCAGAGAGGCACGAAACCCTTGACCGTGATTCTCACGCACCCCCACTTCAGCCACATTCTTCTGAGGTCTTTTTCCAGAGAAGGAGCCCTGATCTCTCCTTGGCAGACCCCCACCCATCCATCAAATGCAATCCTCCTCACCCTGACACCTGTGGGCACTTCCCTGCTGTGTGACTTGGGGTGAGTCCCTTTGCCTCTCTGAGGCAAAGGAAATATTACTGTCCTCAGAAGGTCTTTATGAGAATTTAATTAGGAAACAGCTTAAAAACTAGCTGCTGGGCAGTAGTGGCTAGGAGAGGAGAGTTATTAATGTCATTGTGCCATGGGCTATCCTGCTTCTTAGAGTACTTACAACCCAAATAAAATCAGGCCAGAGGTCTAGTCTCTGCACAGAGTAGCCTGTGAATAAACAGCCGTTTGGTGGCCAGAAATAATTTAAAATGAATCTAAATCTTTTTGGAAATCTTTTAAAGACCACAGAAGGCGGTTCCCTGCGCCCTGCTCTCAGCCTCCGCCTCCACCTGCTGCCCCGCAGGACCCCCCTCACCAATCCCACTCTCTCCTCCTGGGCAGGTAAGTCCCACTCGGCGTTGGATCTTTCTGCTGTTCTCTCCTGACTCCCTGGCCCTGCCTTTCCCGTTGGTCACCCACACCCACTGCAGAATAAGGCCACTTTCCTGGCCTCAGGTCCTTCCTGTCACTCACACTGCCAACCCTCCGAGGGCCTGAAACACCCCGGAGACCCCAGGGCTTGCTGGAAGGTGGGTCTGCAGAGCACCCTGTGCTCCTCAGATCTGTCCCACGCGTGTTAGGATGCCAATGGCCTTTTTAGAGGGACTGTCACTCGGGCCAGGGCTTCCAGCCCCAGTGCTGTCCTGGCCGTGCGCGTGCCTGCAGACCCTTCTGGACTACTTGGCACACGCTGCTGGGACTTGTAGGCCCCGTGGGACCGAAAAACAACTGCTGCACTGTCCACTTCTCTCTCCTGGCCTGTTCAGCTGGCTTCCCACTGAGGGAGGCCCTCGCAGACAGAACCGTCCTTCCACAGTCACAGGAGGAAAAAACAGAGAGAGACACGCATCTGCTCAGAGGGGGCTCACTGTGCTTCCAAAGTCTCCGTGTTTCCCCTGACATCCGAGAGCAGTGAAGGGAAAACTGGAAACCACCCTAGAAGGCTCTAGAAGGCTCTAGAAGAAAGAGCACGTAGAGCAAAGTCCCAGGCAGCCTCCTGCCGATATTTGCTGGGAAGAGCCCTCTGTACTCGGAACCAGTGGAGAATCCCCTGCAACCTCTGAGCCTCAAGTCAAGAGCCGGGAGCGTCACCTCATTTGAATCGGGGCAGAAGCTATCACCAGCCCCTCCGAGGAAGGCCCATCGCTCAGCAAGCCCGCGAGGTCCGTGGTGCCCATTAGCCTTTAATGCGATTCCTTATGGTAAGTGATGGCTGAGCTCGGCTCATTTGGAATGGGCCTGGGTCTGGCTTGCCTGTGGAAAAGGACGCATTAGTGAGATTAAATGGGGCTCGACATGCCAGCACATGTCGCTGGAGCCGCGCAGACAATGACAACAGCAGGAAACGTCTTTCACCAGTGATGGATTCGCGTCGGAGTCCATCGGGATGCTTCGGGAAGGCGTGTGGGAGCCGCGGCTTTGCACAGTCCAAACTCGTTCCTGACACACAGCGCCCTGGAGCCCAGGTAGCAGGGGCTGAGCACCTGGCTAAAGGCTGGCTTCAGTCTGTGCCAGACCGAGGGGCAGTCACCCCCGGGAAGCCACGCAGAGAGGAAAAGTGACAACAGGACACAGAACAGGGAGGCTGCCTGTCGTGTTCCAGGCCCCGATGACCCTGGTCAACTAGCTCATCCTTTTGCCCCTCCTTACTGTGAGGTCCTCGACAGCGAGAACCATGTCTCACCCAATCCTGCTGTTCCAGTCCCAGTGCAGCACCTGGCACACGCTGGATGCTCCAAGATTTCAGGAAGGCGTTGAAAGGCCAGACCTTGCCTGAGTCCAGTTTAAGAGGAATGAAAACCAGACAGAGACAGAGCTTTAAGTGGAAAGAAGAATAAATGAATGAAATGGTCTAGTCACGTTAATGCAACAGTAAGACGCAACTATGTCATTAAAATAATGGTGGATCCATCGACAGATGAATGGCTAAACAAAACGTGGACCATAAACATAATAGAAATATTATTCAGCCTTAGAAGGGAAGGAGATTCTGACACATGCAACCACACAGCTCAACCTCAAGGATGCTCTGCTGAGTGAAATGAGCTGGCCCCAACAGGGTGCTGCGCAACCCACTCACAGAGAGCAGCCTGATTCAGAGACAGAGAGCAAACAGCAGTCGCCAGAAGCCAGGGAGGGGGGAGAGGGGGAGAGGGGAGCTCAGATACCCAGGTTCAGTTTTGTAAAACGGAGGGTTCTGAGAATGGATAGTGGTGATGGGAGCCCAGTGTGACTGTACCTAATGCCACTGAAAGGTACATTTCAAGATGATTAAATTTTATGTGTGTTCCACCACAATTAAAAACAAATATTGGAAATGTTATCCAAATGGGGAAACGCAGATTCTGTCAGATATTCATGGAGTAGATGTTACATGCTGAAGACAGAATGTAAGATGGCATTGGCAGAAAAAGCACCCAGCACACGGGGAAGAATCAACCTGTGTCCTGTGTGCAGCATTGAATTGCTTTTTACATTTACTTACACTTTCACATTGCCTTTTTAAAATTCTAAACTAAAAAAAAAAAAAAATAAGATGGCAAATAGATACTTAGCAAGAGAAAAAAACAAAAATACAATTTATTAATTCAAAAGAGACTGACAAAGTGGTTCTAATCATGGATTTCTGGAGGTTTCATAATTAGAAGGATGCAGAGCTTTTTAGGTGACAAAGTTCCTCCATAACTCCTTTGATGGTAATGATGGTGGTGATGTTGATAATGATGATGGTGGTGATGATGGTGTTAATGATGGTGGTGGAGATGGTGGTAATGATGATGGTGGTGATGATGGTAGTAATGATGGTAGTAATGATGATGGTGGTATAGTGATGGTGGTAATCATGATGGTGATGGTGATGGTAGTCAGGATGATGGTGATGGTGGTAATGATAATGGTGGTGATGGTGGTAATGATGATGGTGATTGTGATGGTGATGGTGATGGTGGTGATGATGATACTGATGGTGGTGATGATAGTGATGGTGGTAATGATGGTGATGGTGGTCAGGATGGTGGTGATGGTGGTGGTAATGATGGTGGTGGTGATGGTAGTAATGATGGTGGTGGTAATGATGGTGGTAATGATGATGGTGATGGTAATGGTAGTCAGGATGATGGTGATGGTGGTGATGGTGATATTGATGGTGGTGATAATGATAGTGATGGTGGTAATGATGGTGATGGTGGTTAGGATGGTAGTGATGGTGGTGATGATGATGGTGGTGATGGTGCTAATAATGGTAGTGGTGATGGTAGTAATGAAGATGTGAGATGTGATGGAGGTAGTAATGAAGATGGTGGTGATGGTGGTCAGGTTGGTGGTGATGGTGGTGATGGTGGTCAGGTTGGTGGTGATGGTAGTGATGATGATGGTAGTGATGGTGGTGGTGATGGTGGTGGTGATGATAGTAATGAAGATGTGGTGGTGATGGTGATGAAGAGGGTGGTGATGGTGGTGATGGTGGTGATGATGGTGGTGGTAATGGTGGTAATGATGGTGGTGGTGATGGTAGTAATGAAGATGTGGTGGCAGTGGTAATGAAGATGGTGGTGAGGGTGGTGATGGTGTGATGATGGTAACCATGATGATAATACAAATGAGCTGTGCAATAATAGACTAAATAAATTGCAAAATATTCAATAACACAAACTTGGTGCTGAAACACAAGATAAAGACTGAGACTATGAACCTAAGCCCTTGGTCATGAATTTCAGGGATGGAGGTGCATGTATGTGTATCTAGGCTGAACTAGAAACCATGAGACCTGAATCACAAAATACCAGGAGCAGATCCCTTCTCTTCTTGAAGCCTCACTTTCCCTGTCTGTGAAATAAAAAGACTGCACCAATAAATCCTTCAGCAACCTCTGTTCTGACAGTTTCCAAACGGACTGAGCTTTACCATCCCCTCAGAAGTTATTAAAAAAAAAAAAAGGAGAGCTAGGCACACTCCAATGTTGAATATCTAACAGGGTCGCCCGGTGCAAAAGGATTTCCATGAATGTTATTTTTAAATTAATCGGATGCACGTTGCAGTGCTCACAATAAATATATGAATACAGACAAGAGAAATTCATGTAAATATGTAATTATATTATGCACATTATATAAATGTCATATAAACTCTGAGAGGATAGAAACAAACCATGACTACAGCTAATCCTGAATAAATAACTTGTTATGCTTAGCTGTTTCTTGAACCACAAGGTTTGCATTATGGGAAATGACTTCTATCATCCCCTCTTCTCCGTTCGTCTTTGTGCAAGTCTTATCCATCATGGAAACTCAATTGTGGCAAAGCAGCAGTGATTTCAATTGAATATTTCAGAAAATGCCAAAGCACCAGGTCTTTTGGATTTATGGACATGTGTCCAAGTAAGCCTGCCACGGTAACAGGGTTACACCAGAGAATGAACCGAGATGGCAGAGGAGCCTTAGAGGACTCCATGGGTAAAGCAGAGAGAGCTCAGAGAGGAAACCAAGATGGCAACCCTTGGCAGCCCACGGAGGTCTGCTTCCTCTGGTTCCCTTAGAGAGGGTCTAGTGACCCGCAGAAGGAGTCAGATAAAGCACAGCCCTAAGGTTCGCTGAGGCTCCCTGATATGAGGGAAGGTAGAGCCATCACAGTCTGTGTGGAAAACCAGGAACTGGTGCTGAGACAAGAATTCCCAGAGAACTCTCCCAGCTCTTGCAAGACTAAACAGATGCCAAGAAAACTGGGGGGAAGTGGGGAAGCCAAACCTCTAGGTCTCGCGAGAGTCCTCAGAGAAAGAAATTGAACACCAGTGGCTGAGAATCAGGGGAAGGGTGTGCACGTGGCGGTCACCCACAGACAAAGGCCGCAGCACACTGGGTGTCTGTCTGCTCTGGGAGGAGGCATCGTGGGGCAATTTGTGTGCATACCACTCCTCAACATGATGCTGTGCAAAGTGATGGTTCCATCCTTCAGAACCTATTTGGGGGAAGCCCAAATGCCAGCCAGGGGCTCTGTGCTGAATTTTTGGTGGAAACTGGTCAACTGGAAAGAACAGTAACTAGTTTTCTGGACAAACCATTATCTTGTCCCACAGGCACCGCTGGTAAGTCAGAGGAGACGGTTCAGAGCTGTGTGTTTGTGTCCTCCCCAAATCCAGCTGTTGAAGCCTTTACCAGCAGTGGGATGATATTTGGAGGGGAGGCCCTGGAGAGACAATGAGGCCCCACCATGGGGAACCAGTGTTCTTTTGAGAAGGAGAGTAAGCTCTGCCCTTGGAGGTCACAGTGAGAAAGTGACCATCCACAAGCCAGGAAGAGAGTCTTTCTATAAACCGAATCGACTGGCAGCCAGCCTCTACAACTGTGAGAAATCCATGTGTGTTGTTGGGCCACAGCAGACTAGGATGGACCAGGACTCACCAGGTGAGCGTCCCATCAACTGTGTGGCAGTGGTGATGAAGATGAGGACTGTTAGGAGCTCAATCGTGTTTTCCTAATCCCCAGTCCCTCGGCACGTCACCTTATTTGGGACAGGATTTTTGCAGATCCAGATCCTACAGCTAAGATGAGGTCCTGAGGGTGGGTCTTCATCCAATATGACTGATGTCCTTATAAAGAGGGGAAACTTGGACACAGAGGCAGAGGGAGAACCCTGTGCAGACACAAAGGTGGAGGCGGGTGATGCGTCTACAGGTCAAGGAGTGCCAGAGATGGCCAACAACCACCAGAAGCCGGGCCACAGGTGGGGCAAGTTCTCCCTCACAGCTCTTAGAGGGGCTGGACCCTGCCGACACAGTGACTTCAGACATCCGTCCTCCAGCATGTGAGGCTGTTGCTTAGGCCACCCTGGTGTAATATGCCCTGTTACGGTCGTGTTAGCAGACTCACACAAGGCTGATGACCATGACCTTGACAGCCAAGGGACAGTTATACTTACAAAACTTCCAAGTGGAAAAGGACGAGACCCAGGGCTTCCAGGAGAGACCAGACTTGGCCATTACTCTCTTGCCACTCGCTAGTCAAACTTTCTGGCCCAGATTTCCTCTTTGCTAGAAAAGGGATAACAACTCAGAGGTCTGCCACCAGCTATGACAATTAACACGAGACCCTGTACATAAATGGCTGGTTCCAAGTAAACACTCTACAAATTCCCATTAAGGTTTTATTCTGATTTCCCAATTTACCAAGCCTCTGCAGAGATGCTCTCTCATCTTCCCCACCACCTCGTCCCCAGCTAAGTACTATTACTATCACACCCTCCTGCAAAAAAACAGGAAACAGGAAGCTGCAGCTTCTAGAGCCTTGACAGGTGCCCCCCAAATTGCTCACTCAAAGCCAGCCCCCCACTCCTGCCACGAATTTTCCCAGTTTGCCGAGCCGGGAGGACACGTGCACTCCACATTAGCCTTTAGCGTGGAGATTTTATACCCTAAACAAAGATAACACTAATGAATTCACAGTCAACCTTTTCAGCCCCGCGATAGAAAAAGATTTTCAGTCACTTTAGCCCAAGCTACACTTGCACCCAGGGTCACCCAAAGAAAAGGACAACACATTAATCTTTGTCCTCCTTGTGTTGAACAACCTCTCAAATAATCCATAGCACGGCTCGGAGCGAAACTCAAAACCTTAAAACGCCATCTATCTGGTCCCCAATTAAAACATAATCTTTTTAAGCTGCCAATACCCACTGAGCAGAATCGATAGAGGGGAAGATTAGGAATGGCGTTTCCTAGTGATCTGGTCCGACGGGGAATGGATTGCTGCTGTCAGGTCCGGAGGGAGGGGAAAGCGGACCTGCTAGAAAACCACAGGATGGAGAAGCATTGCAAAGATCCCGGCTCACCTCTGCTGGACTGCTGTGGAAGTCGTATCTGAGATCACAGCCATGAGGTGTGGGTCTAGAAATCACCATGGAACCACGGTATAGTTTTCTGGAAAAGAATCAAGTGTCCATCCAGGCATCAGATGGGCATCTAGTAAGTGTGTCCTTGCTGCCGGGCGCTCTGCTGAGAGCAGAGAATTGTGAGATTTAGGCTCTCTGGGATGTGGCAGGAGCCACTGGTCTTTCTCCCTCACCCCCTTTAACACATGAGAAAAAATGAGGTTTAGAGGCGCTAAGGGATTGCCCACAGGTGACAGAGGCTGCACCCAGAGCCAGGGCTCCTGTCCCTTCTAGCTCACCTTGCTTCAGGATGGAGGCCGTTCATCAGCTCTGAGTTCACACCTGCCAAGAGCTCACCTGCCAGACACAGCGGCCCCTGGAGGCAGCAGCATCCACACCCCACGGTAGCCAGGGACTTCCTTCCCAAACCTTTGCCTTGTAAAATGCGGATGAGACTGGAACAGAAGTGCAGGTGACAGGAGCCAGTGGGGGTACTCTCCTATGGTCACGTGACCTCCATTTTCAAGTCCTCTCCCAGGAGGGCAGGGTAGATGGTCAGCTGTGTTCTGACTCCCGGCCTAAAACATCAGCTTCTCTGTAGATGGGAACCTCCTTCACCGTCTCTTTCACGTCTCTCCTTTTCCCACTTGGACACCCTCCAGAATCAGGAGAGGCTGTGGGATTGATGCTCACAGCTATGGGGACATCAGCTGCTCACCAGGCTCTGGGCTCCTGCATAGAAACAGGAAGGGGATTGCAGGGACAGGGACCTGGAAAAGGAGGCTGCTCTTCCCAGTCACTGAAGCACCAGCTCTTGGTCAGCAGGCTCTGGACTTGAGTGACCGAGAATCATAAAGTGGGCTGAGAGAGGCCAGAGAAACTGGGGACGACCTGAGGTGGCCCTGGGAGGGAGCTAGGCCAGTAGAGAACCCAGCACTCCCTCGTGCCCCTGGGCAAGAACCCTGCAAGGAGAAGGGGGTCAACTCAGAGGAGGGGGCAGGGCCCAGGTGAGCCTGGGGCCAGAAAGCTGTTGGCCCTCGTCAGGGATTCAAAGTCAGGCACCTTCTCTCTCTGGGGAGCTTCTGGCTGGCACCATGGACCTAAGGGTGACGCTCAGGACACAGTGATGAGCACGTGGTCAGAGGAGGAGAGAGGGTGATGTGGCGGAGTGCCAGCAGAGGTCTGTGACAGTACCTGGCCTAGGCTCACCTTGGCCAGCAGTGGCCTGGCCAGAATCCACTCTCAAGGTCCTTTGGATCTGAGACCTCTACTGTTATTTAGTTAGTTGGATGGCTAGTTAGTTGGTTACTTAGTTAGTTTACTGTGGTGCTGGGATGAACCCAGGGCCTCTTGTCTGTAGGCAAGTGCTGTACCACTGAGCCACATCCCCAGCCCGAGACCTGGTCTATCGCCTTTGGCTAAGCCGCCTGTCCTGTCTGACACCACACCTTGTGCAGGTGCTGAAGGGGATAAAAGATCATCCAATGGACTAAAAAACAGACCATGGCATGAGGGATGCGTCTCTATAGATAGGCACCTTTTTAACACCTGAAATAAGGGACACTGAGAGAACTGAGCTGGTGGAGCTGGATTCGGCCAGGGGTGAGGTGACACCATCCTGATTTGGGGAAAGGGATCTCGTGGCCAGCAAAGGTGAGGGATAGAGCTGGAGAGTCAGCAAGACTCAGGTGGGCAGGGCCTTGAGTGTCCAGGGAAGACAAATGCCCAGAGGACTCAGCCTGGGCAGGAAGCCCATCCAGCCCCCATGGACATGTTCCTGGAGCTTGAGAAAAAGTGAGGGGAGAAGGGGAGACACCGTGTCCACTGTCGGATTCTTGTCCTGACTGTCTCCAGGCAGAAATAGCCAGATAAAGGTCTGCTTCCAACCCAAATAAAACCAGGAATCTTTAAAATCAGATTTGAGGACTTAATATATTAAGAGCGACCTTCTGATGCTTTCAAAAGTAGAGCCTGCCTATAAAGAGCCTCTTAATTCTTTAAGTGGGACTGTCACGGAAATGTTCAGATAGACGTGAATTTAGCACCCCTCTGCAGATTGCTGACGGTGGGAGGGAGATGGGCTGCTCGCTGGTACCCCGGGATTCTCCCCACTCCAGGTCGTGCAAGAACGACTTTTGAAACACACAAACACTCACACAAACACAGGATCAAGGTCATTAAGTGCCAGGGATACTCTTTTTTTAATATCATGGTTTAAAATCACTGAATCAGATTAGAAAACTTTGCATGGCTTTCTTTTTATGGAATTTAAGTTAAGTTCATTGGTGATCAAAAAAATCTGAAAACTACAATTTTAACTATACAATGAGATAGAAAATCATGTTCGATCTCTGAAAAATATAGAAATAGGTTGAACAGGACACAGGAACTGCTGGGCCTCCACCCCTTATTCGTGGCTTTGCTTTCCACAGTTTCAGTTATCCATGGTTAACCGTGGTCTAAAATATCAAATGGAAAATTCCAGAAATAAACAACTCAAAGGTTTTAAATCATATACCTTTTTTAGTATCATGATGAAGTGCAGTGACATCCTGCTTCATCCTCCCTGGGACATGAATCATCCCTTTATCTAGTGTATCCACAGTGTATATACTACCTGCCAGGGGGTTACTTAGTAGCTATCTTGTTGCAGTATGATAGTGCTTGAGTTCAAATAGCCCTTATTTTGACTTATATATGGCCCTAAAGTGCAAGGGTGGTGAAGCTGGCAATTTTATTACAGAAGATTGTTATAACTTCTATTATTAGTTATTGTTAAGTGCTCACTATACCTTATCCATAAACTTTACCATAGGTATGTACGGATAGGAAAAACAGTATACATAAAGTCAGTCCAGTCTAAGGCTTCAGGCAGCCACTGGGAATGTATCCTTGGTGGAAAAGAGGGAGCTACTATTTACAATGGAATCTTATGGGGCACCCTGGCACCCTTCTGCAGATTGCTCTATAGTGAGTTCTCCACCTATTAAAAACCAAGGTCGGCTGTTCCCTGCAGTATGAAGAGGTCAAAGAAAAGGTCACATAGGCAAGACACTTCCAAGCACACCGTGCAAACTTGGGCTTTGTGCAGTCCCAGCATTTAGTTCTCAGCCCCCACCTGGGACGTGTTTTCCAGGTGACTTATCCAGGACGAATCGGTGCGGTGTTTGGGGCTATGGGGGAAAGAAGGAGGCCTGCACCTGGCTTGGCCCATCAGGGACATTGTCGGTGGCTGGATTTTGTGTCCCTCTTTCCTCTGCCCTCTTGGATCTGTCCTCCAGGGGTTTTGTATCCCTTGATGCAGACACTGCCCACAGTAATGGGGACAGCTTGCTTTCTCAGTCACAGTCAGAGCAAACGACAGGAGCCAGCGTCCCGAGGTGCTAAGATTGAGGAAGTTTACTTCCCAAGACCTCGGCAAGTCCCTCTGACTTCCATGGCCCAAATGGACTTGTGCCTGGGCCGATTCTGAGCCCATGCCACCACCACAGCACCAGGGTCTCCTCCTTGAGCTGGGACAGTGGCTGGGATGGCAGGACCCAGTGGCTGCTGCTGCAGGCTCTCAGCTGAAGGCAGGTAATGAGCTGCCAGGAATTGATGACCAAATGCGCCACCCAAGCAGCCACTGCCTTGCGCCGCTGAGGTGCCTGGGAGCACCGGCTGGATCATTAACAGGATCTTAAGGGCCGTTTCCTGGCCTCGCAAACCGACATAAGAGAAGTTCTTAGATCTTAAGGTAAATACACCGCACACCCGCGCTCACGTGCACACACACACACACACACACACACACGCACGCGCGCACAAGGTAAAGCTCAGAAAGAGATGAGATGAAAACCAACACGTGTTATAGAATTTTAAAATGTAATCTGAGGCTCTGGAGACATTATTAATTTGAAAAATCATATTCGACTTCACTTATTAAAAAGAAATTCTGGAGGGTGACTCCAAGAACCCAGAACCGTGGCAACGCGGAAATGTGACGCCTGCTGTGAACAGTTACACGACGTGGCCATGGAGAAGTTATCGTGCTCAGCGGAATCCTCTGACGACGTTTCCGTGGGCAGGTTCTCCTATATGAACACACTCATTCAAAGACACACTTACGGGGACTCCTAAGCCCAGGGTGGACCAGGAACCTCACCTGCAACAGACACTTGACCCTCATGTCACCTGGGAAAGAGTCACCATCCCCCTTGATCAAAGGACTTAACTGGTTTCTGAAGCATCTTGAATTTCCCAAGATACCAGGGAATGAGGTCAGCTCTGAGGTTGGACTGTCTGGCCATCAAGCCGCTGTGGTGGAACTCTCCCCCGCCTGTTCAACGGACCTGGCCCATGGATTTACTTATTTCCTCGCGGGTGCTATGATTTGAGGGTTTGTGCCCCAGAATTCAGGTGTTAGAAGCTTAATCCCCCAAATGGGATGTTACTGCTTTGGGGAGGTGGGGCCTGAGGAGGCGATTGGCCATGGGAGCCTTATGGTCACACGGGATGGACGGGTGACCGAGGCATTGACTTTGTTATAAAAGTGAGCTCCCTGGGCCTGCTTGTTCCATCTCACCTGTGACAGACACTCTGTGCCACCTCAGGACTCCTACAGCAAAATGCAGCCCTTGACCTTAGACTTCCCAGCCTCCAGAACTGTAAGAAATACATTTCTTTTCTTTATAAAATATCCGGGTTTGGGCATTCTGTTACAGAAACAGAAAGCCATCTAGAACAGCCAGCTTAAAATCACTACGTGCCTTCTGGGTTCCAACCAGGCACTGTGTTAGGCACCTCCAGAGGCCACTTCAAAACAAATCACCGGCACCCAGAAAGGTGTCCTTCGTGGCTTTTATTTTTCCACATGGCTGGCAACTCCAAACCCAGTCACAATCTCACCTGTCACAGAAAGCCACTGCTAATGTGGTCATGGGTCTCCTTCTGTCTTTTCTGCATCTATTGTTGGGCCGATTCAATATGTCTAGGGTCCTTATTTTATTAAGAAATATTTCTTCAAAAATACCTCCTATTAAAAAAAGTCTGTAGGTCCTAAAATATGGGCGTATTATAATTCGCCATATTCGTCTGTGATTGGAAGTGAAGGTGGATTTCAGACTCTTCATTTTATAAATATCACTACCTCATATGTTTTAGGCAGAGCTTTTGACTACAGTTCTCCAGGTGGAAGAGACACCTAGACATTTAATTACGGTCAAAAGAGAAACATTTCAAGGTCTCTTAATGAGCTGCATGTGGAATTGTCCCCAAGTGATGGATGAGCTTCCCCACTTTGGCCCCCTGGGCCCCCGTGGAGAGTTAGCATGACTTAGGGCAGGACATGGGGTGAAGTGGGTCATCCGGGGTAGTATTTCAGGGTCCGGCTCTAGACCTGGTCTCGTCTCAGTGGTGGTAATTACTGGTACACACAGGCACTGTTTTGTTTTTGTTTTGTTTTGTTTGTTTTGTTTTTGTGTGCCAGGGATTGAACCCAGGGCCTTGTGCATGCAAGGCAAGCGCTCTACCCACTACATCTACCTATATCTGAGCTATCTCCCCAGCCCTCATCTGCTGACTTTTTAGAGGGTCGTTCGAATGAATTTAAGTGAACAAAGATCCACTTCAATTAATATGCATTGCCAGGCCAACCGAGTTATTTTTCAAGACGGAGCTTGCAGGTCTTTATCATGGGTGACTTGGAGATGGCCAGCCTGCGCCCAAGTCCGTAAGTGACAGATCTTTGCAGGAACAGTGTTCCCCTCCCCTCCACTAGCCACAGCAGATTTTCCTGCCTCCCTGTAACATCTGTTACAAAGGGTTTTCACAGCCACCGAAGTGATTCTGCAAGCCCCTTCCTGCTTGTGAGAGTCACAACTCCAAGTAATCCCGCAATACCCTTGTGCTCCCCACGGACAGCTTTGGGCACAGAAAAAGCCTCAGTAAATATGTAATGGATTCAATTTGTATCTGAGTCAGAATACTTCCCGCTGTCCAGTCTTGACTTGCCAGATTTCTCCTGTTTTTACTCTGAAGCTCAACTACTTGAGAGCCCCATTTTTATCGACCTTAACTATTTTATAGAAAAGTCGGGTTTCTAGCTACTTCTACAGCAGGGGTTGCCAGACTACTGCCAGGGCTGGGGGTGTCCACAGCCTGTTTCCATGCAGGCTCAGTTAAGAATGACCTCTTTAGCCATGACACTCTATGAGACCTGAAAATGACAAGGAATTCAGATTTCAGGATGCATACATAAAGGTGACTGGAACGCAGCCACCCCCTTCTGTGGATGTACTTTCTCAGCTGTTTCACACTGAGACGGCTGATGTGAGCATTTGGGATGGAGACCTTGTAGCCCACAGGACCTACAATGTGTGGCACCTGACCCCAAGGAGGAGTCTATTGGCTCTGGGGTAGAGAACTCTTTTAAGTGTTGAATAACTAAACAAAGCAAAGCAGATCACCAATGAAGAACTCAGTGCACCCACACTCCCAAATAAATAAATAAGCACCCTGTATCAATAAGAAGCAGTCAGTTTTCCTTTTCTTTTTCTTTTATTTATTTTTTTAGTTGTAAGTGGACCCACTACCTTTGTTTATTTATTTATTTTTATGTGGTGCTGAGGGTCTAACCCAGTGCCTCACATGTGTGAGGCAAGCGCTCTACCACTGAGATACCACCCCGGGCCCCCAGACTTCCTTTTCTTACTGTTTATGTGTGTGTGTGTGTGTGTGTGTGTGTGTGGTGCTGGGGACTGAGCTCTGGGGTGCTCTACCACTGAACCACATTCCCAGCCCTTTTTATTTTTTGACACAGGATCTTGCTAAGTTATTGAGGTTGGCCTCCACCTTGAGATATTCCTGCCTCAGCCTCCCAAGTCACTGGGATTATGGACACACACCACCACAGCTTTGTAAGGTTGTGAACAACCAATTTAAAAAAATAAAAATATATATCTGCTAGACGTGGTGGAACATGCCTATAATCCCAGCAACCCCCGGGGCGGGGTGGAGGGTGGGGAGGCTGAGGCAGTAAGATGACAAGTTGGAGGCTAGCCTCAGCACATTAGCGAGAACCTAAGCAATTTAGCAAGACCCTCTCTCAAAATAAAAACTAAAAAGGGCCGGGGATGTGGTTCCATGGTTAAACGTCCCTGGGTTCAATCCCCAGGAACAAAAAAGAAGTAAATATGAAAAACAGTTACGTGTCTGAGATGCAAGTGAAGTAGTTCAAAGAGAGAGGCGGAGGGAGGATGCAGATTCAGTTCTTTTAACCAAACAAAAATATGATAAAGCGTGTATCCTAAAAATGGCCAGAGTGACCAGGCAGCCACCGGCTACAGTTGGCGGGGACACCGCTTGCCTTCCTCGCTGGGTGCACATTTCCTAATGAAAAGATGGAATTGACCTTCAGCAGAGGTCTGAATGGCCTGGAGAACGCCCGGTGGAGTCGCCTGCGAACACAGATGTGTCCCCTCCCGCTGCCCCCGAGGTAGCGGGTGCCCCTCAAAGTCAGTAAGTAACTTACCGTAATGGATTTCAAAGTCAAGAATCTAATGCAAATCTAAGTATTTGCTTATACGCTCTCTGAAGTCTCGACAGATTAGGTTTGGAAGTATTTTCATAGATCCTATCTACATAATCTAATAGAGATGATTTCAGGAATACAGGAGATGCTTCCCGTGACGCGCTCGCCCAGCGCCGCTCCCCACCAATCACATTAATAAAGCATGCGGGTTTGTTTGAATTTTTAAAAAAATTTTCATCCAATTTATAGGACCCCATGTTGAAGCGCTTTAAATAATCTTCCACTTCTACAGGGAAGTCCCCACCTTGACAAAGGTGTTGGAGAGAAAGGGACAGAGCCAGGGAGCGAGGTCCCTGGCTCTGTTATGTTTAGGTAGCACAATCGACTCTGTTAGAGGGCGTGAGGAGCGAGTGATTTCCATCTCGGGAGAGCTTAGGACCCCACTCCTACGAGGATCCACTTATCTAAATATTTCACTTGAAATCGTGCAGCCGGCCGGCAGCTTCTGCACCCACCCTCCCCTGGCTGAAGTGGGCTCTGTAGCACCATCCTCACACCCAGACTCGAGCAAGGGACGTCTCTCCACCTCCTCTTGACAAGAGAACTGGCGCTGTCACATGTCCTATGTCCGTCAAGTTACATGAGGCCCAGATGAGATTTTCCCAAGCTCATGTCTTTGGGAGGGAGGAATCGCAAAAGATGAGGCTCTTGAAACTTCCATTTTCTCAACGTAAGTGATTTTGTTCTGATGTAAACCACGTCAGTGCGTGCAGGGTCCACCTGGGGTGGAGAAGACGGTACTGGACAAACTCAAGTACCCGCTGTGAACCTACGGGAACGCTCTCCCAGCTCCCAGGGTGACTGTCTGTGTGGGCTTGGGTTTGTTGATTGACCTCTCTGGGCTTCCCTTTCCTCTGGTGTAAACTCAGACCCATTCTGTTAGAGTCTTGCACGGTGACTGCATGTACCCGACGAGGAGCACCAGGCTCTGCTAGCACGAGTATGATGAGGACAGCCAGCCCGGGTCCTCGGGAGCCCCAGGGAGTCCACTTCCTCCTCTGGGCCCCTCCCCATCTGAGCTCCTGTTCCTAGAGGATGCAGACACCCAAACCTGATGCCGCCACACAGGGAGGACGGCCACGAAGAGAGCCAATCGGAAGACCCCAAAGGCCGTGACCTGGGGGCGGCCACTCCCCACAGAAGGCAGAGCAGGTGCCAGGGCAACAGGGCAGAGCAGGCAGAACCAAGGCAGAAAGCTATGCAGGTGGCACACTGGGGACAGAGAGGGGAGGCGGGACAGGAGTGGGCAGTCCCGTGATGTTGGCTGTACCCCAGGGGCAGTGGGAAGCCACTCAGGGCTAAGAAGGGCAACGGCAGGACTAAGTGCAGGAATGAGTGGGAGTGGACGGATGAGTACAGGGAGGGAGAACTTTCTAGAAGGGTTCTTCCAACACACACACAGAGGCCGTGTGCTTCCTGCCCTGGGCAAGCCCAAGCACAGGGTAAGTTGATGGCCTGAAATGACCTCCTCCAAAGCCACTTTAGGCGGCTTAGCAAGGTCCCCTGTGAAGGAGGCAAACAAGGTGACAGGGACCTAGTTGCCGTTCTGTGGCCGCGAGCTCACATTCCAAGTCCCCACGACCCTCCCAGCCACCACGGAAGCCACCGCTGGAAGGCAGGCAGTCAGGGGCCGCTGGGACGGCTTCCAGGGACCTGAGTGGACTCCGTGACCTGGGACACAGCCTGTGGACAGACGCCCACTGAAGGGACGCGGATCTCAAACACCTTGGGCCACCCCATTTCCTGGTGACCAAGCAGCGTGTGAGCTCCGGGAAACATGCAGACGCCACAAGCAAAAAACACGCAGATAGCAGGCAAACTTCCCCAAGTACAAGAGAACAGAAAGAAACTTTTTAAAAATCTCTGTTTGTGACCTTTAGTGTGTGTTAGTGAATTAGAAATGGATTACTCCACGTTTATGGTCAAGTAATCAAAAAACTTCAGGGGAATCATCTCATTGAGAAAATAAAGGGCAACATAATATTTGGATTGATCTCCTATTTAGGTCTGTTCAGGGTACTGAAGGCACTATCGTTGCTTCTCTCTCTCTCTCTCTCTCTCTCTCTCTCTCTCTCTCTCTCTCTCTCTCTCTCTCTCTCTTTCATTGAACCCAGGGGTGCTTTACCACATCCCCAGCTCTTTTTATGTTTTTACTTTGAGACAGGCTCTTGCCAGGTTGCTGAGGCTGGCCTAGGATATGCAGCCTCCCAAGTCACAGAGATTACATACATGTGCCACCATGCCCAGTGACCAGTGCCACTATTTCTAAGCCGGTAGGTCACATTCCACAATTCCTGTGTGGACAATGACAGAAAGTATGTCACCTGGTGTCCAGAGTGGCCAGCATGTGCTGCTGGCCTCCGGCTTTCTCCTAGGTCATCTCTAATGCAGAGGCTGGTCATGGAGACGAGGACTCTCTGGGACAAGTGGGTCGATGCAGTGGCTTCCCTGAGACCTACAAACCCAAGGGTCTCCGTCATTTGAAAGCCTCTGATGCCTGTGGTAGGTCTCCTGCTGCCCCAGGTATTTAAGGTCACTTGAGTTTTTGCCTGTGGAAAATCCCTGATACCGAAGGTCAGTAGATCTCTTTGCTCCTGACTTCAACAAATGACCCTGACCTTGGCTTTGGCCCCTGTGACCCTCAGGCACCTGCCCCCCTATGCTAAGACGTTAAAGCTGTGTAAGGTGGAGGGAGGAGAGCACCCTGTCACTAGGGGTATGCAGAGATGCCCGAGAGTCACTAACCCCGTACACAGCGGAGAAGGAAGGGGCCCCAGGAAGGGGGTCCTGCAGTCCATGAGCTAAAGAGTGGACCCCACAGAGACTCTGGAACCAGAAACTCAGCTCCTGAAGAGACCCTGTGCCCAGCTGGGGACCCCTCCAGTGCTTTCCTCTGGGGATACATTTTATTCCAACCCTGAAAATTAACCCGTGTCTGCCAGCCTGAGGCGGGTTCCAATTCAGTGCCAAATCAATCCTGCCTGTGGGCACAAAGGCAGCAGGTGGATGGCAAAGCAAAGCCGACCACCTGGCAGGCAGCCCGGCTCTTGAGCCTGGGACTCGAACCCTGGCCACTCCTCCTCCCCCCAACACATGGGCCAAGGCTGTTGGAACGTCCACCCTGGGAAACCCCTGCCCTCCTGTCCCTGGTGAGCCCGGCTGGGCCTCCCGGGACTCCTCCCCAGGCTATTGTCCCCCGAGGTGCCCATCACTCATGACACAGCCGTCTTCGTATCAGGCCTCATTTTGCAAAGCCCAGAGACACTCAAGAGAGCAAGAAATGATAGATGACTTATGTTTACGTAACTCATCTGAATCTCTATTTGGGGTCAATTTTACTAAAAGTGTAGGTTCAGTGCCACGACATAGAGTCTTTCTCTCTCTACAATAACCCAGAGCAATAAAGAGCTGCGGGCCTCCCAGGGGCGGCTCCACCAGCCCCCTCGTGTGGCTTCCATCTCTGAGTCTAAGCTGAGGACCCAACTGTTCTCATGCCCAAGGTCAAGTGGGGCTTTTCAGCCTTGGGTCTGAAGTTGCCGACCTTGGGGTGAGAGAGGCGGACAGGGCGGCAGCTTCCTTTCTAGAGCCAGGAGCTGCACACGGAGCTGGTCCCATGTTCTGGGGGTGCAGCGTGCAGGACAGTGGCCCCGAAGACGGCTATGTCCTCCTCTCTGCACCCTGTGGTTCTGTGGCCTTGGGTTAAGACCTTGAGCAGGGGAGACCACCTGCTCACCCGGGAGGGCTCCATGCAATGGTGCGGATCCTTCAGAGTGCACGTTTTCCTGGCTGCAGTCAGTCCAAGGGAATGTCGCAACAGAAAAGGGTCAGGGAGGTGCTGGCTGTGAAGACGGAGCCCAGGGACGCAGGTGTCCTCGAGGACGGGTAAGAAGATGGGTTTGACCCCGAAGTGCCAAGAGGGACACAGCCCTGCGGACCCGCGACTTTAGCCCAGAGCTCTGACCTAGAGACCTGCACGAAGACACAATGGTGTGGCTCTAAGCCGCTGAGGCTGTGGCGATGGATCACAGGAAACTGACCCGCCTGGTCTCACCGCCCGGCCTGGCTGCAGGGGAAGGTGGTGAGGCTCTCCCCTTAGAGGGCAAGAGCCTGCCTCCCGCACCCCTCTGGAGCCACAGGAAACCAGAGTATGGCCGCAGGCTGCTGATCAAGGTCCTGTCGGCTCTCACCCACCCCAACACAGCCTGGGAGAGAGCACCGAGCAAGATCAGCCGTCCACACCTGGGGAGACGTGAAGAATTCAGTGAGAGCCCGGATGTTCCCGGGGCCCCTGGCTAACTCTGGTGTCGTCACTATTATTCACAGGCTCGTCCACTCATCCAGGTCTTCAGTGACAGCCTGGCAGAAACAGCCTGCGAGGGCACACACTGCCCCCATTTCACAGGTGTGGGAACCGAGGCCCAGACACACGGGCAAACCCAGAGGTCACGCTGCTGCCGTGTTGGGCTGTGCACTCACCCCCCGGGCTTACGTGTTCCCATCGTTCATTACCGACACCCCTAACTGAACTCCCTGAGCACCCACCAGGACTGTCTGCCAGGCGGCCTCAGCAGACTCCCAGATGAACTTGCAGGAGTGAGGACCAGGTCATGTCCTGACTTAGCTCCTGATACACGTCATTTGTCACCAGCCCCAGGTGTGAATGACTGACCGTTCCATTGCACTCAGGGCCTCCCGTTCCCTGCAGGCCCCGGGGTGTCGAGGCGATGGCTTTCACGGATCCCCATGAACAGCTTAATCCTCATGCCCCAGGGGATGGGCAGCAGGACTCTGCAGCTGGCCTCTGCATTGACTGAGATGAGAAAAATCAGGGAAGTGGGTTGATGACGTACCAGGTCCCTTGAGGTCCCCATTACAGCCAAAGTACTGGAAAACACTCTTGTGCTGCGTCCCTTCATTTCCACCTCCTTCAGATGCCACCTCCCTTGGGAAGCCGTCACGGGCTCCTTGTTGGTCCTCCCTTCCTGGGCACCTTGCACCCGTGATGTCGGGACAAGCAGTTCATTTTCCAGATACTACTTCCCTGAGACGCTTCCTGAGAACAGGGGCCAGAGAGGCAGCTGGGGACCCTGCACTCCCCAAACAGGGCATGGCGAGTGGCAGGTGCACCCACGGATACGTGCCGACTAGTTGAGGGATGGACTCGTAGGCAGCCTCCAACGCGTACGCGCCACGTGAAAGGGAGGGCAGACTGGTTTCTGGGTTGTCGAGTTTCAGCCCAGGGCCAGGCACGGAGCAGATTTCAGTGTCAGAGCTGCGTCGTTCTGAGTCCTTCCTGTCCTTCCCCTAAATGTGTGGTGGACACAGGGCAGTGAGTCCTTTGTGGACAGGGCCTGTGTGTCTGTTTGGGACACCTCTGTTCCCTAGCACACAGTAGGTGCTCAGTAAATTCTGATCACGGAAGGACTCCCCAGCCCCGGGTGACCCTTTCGACTAAACTCTGTGGGTCCCCAGCGTTGAACTGCCCTGGGGACAAGGGTGGCTGCTCAGGGAACCTGTGCCCTGTTGGGGGTGGGGAGAAGCCCACGGAGCGTGTGTCTGGTTCCTCCTTTAATCCTCAGAAGAGCTTCCCAGGTCGGGTAATCTCATTCTGTCTTTCCAATGAGAAAAAAGGATTAGCCAGGCAAAGTCAACTGTCCAAGGTCAAACAACCAAGGGACTGGGCTTCTGTTTGAATCAAGGACTGTCTGACTCCAAAAGCCCCTGTGCTGGGCTTCCTTTCGTTGCAAAGGAAGAGCTAGGAAACCATTTTTTTTTTAACATAAAAACAAATAAAACAGTAAGGAGCGGACCCGGGGGCAGCTGCAAGGTGGACACCAGATGGCTGTCTTGGTCGGGGCGGACACCTCCCAGCCCGGAGCTTCCTCACCTGTCCCTCAGGACAGACGGGCAACCTCAGCCAGGCACCGACCACAGCACCAGCCTGCCGTGTGGAGGGGGAGGGGAGACGTGCCACCCTCCCCCCGTGGAGACCCCACAGTCAGGAGCCCCGCTGCCCAGCCCACCAGGACAGACTTCCGACTCTGTCAAGCACCCCTAACTAGCACCCCCAAAGCCGTCTTCATCTTTTCCCTGTTCTCTTTCCTCTCCTTCTGTGTTTATCTGATGGGACTCTGCTCCTTCGTCACCGTGACCTTGGAAGGTCATCCCAGGCAGCAGGCCCCTCTCCACGTGGGGGCCCTCCGGTGGCTCCCCAGCCTCTTGCGCATGCTGCTGTTACGCCCTAAGCCTCTCTGGCCTTCCCCACCTTGCCACGGGCCGCTGGGGGGCACGGCCTGTGTGTCCCTTCCACACCCCCTGAGCTAGTGGTACAGGACCACCAAGTTGTTGGAAGAAGTGGTGACTAGCTGTGACCGTGGCTGAAACACAGCAGCTGTTTCTCCTCCCCCTGGCATTCTGTCAATCCTTGTCCATCTCCATCACACTTACCACCGAGTGGTTCTCAAATTCCATCCACTCCCCACTCCATATGCATTTATGGTACACCTGCTGTATGCCAGCCCCCTGCTAGGCACACAGAGGTCCCAGAGCCCATGGGCGCCCTGCTCACTGGCAGCTAGAGCCACGCACCAAGCATTCACCCATCCAGGGACAGTGAAAGGAACCCAGAGCGCGCACTCTCCCGGTCCTTCCACATCTGAGCCAACGGAGGCCAGCAGGGCTCATGCACAGCAAGGTCCTCAGAGGCCCCCGGACAAACCGAGTCCAGACCCAAGGCCCAAGCCTCTTCCCCACACATCCCTCTCCATGGAACAACAAAGAAATGTGCTTCTTCATTAGTTAGACTTCCTCAGAGTTCTAAATCAAACCAAAGCGTTCAGATTTTTAAAGTTTGATCAGCTGAGAAATAAGGATATTAAATATGATTAAATGTGATTGCATTTGAGGGTACAGACTGTTCTTCCATTACCTGCTTTGATTAAAAAAAGCTATCTGGGCTGTGAGGTAGAAAAGTTAAATGCGACAAGGAGAAAAAAAAAGCCCATGAGTTTGCTGTCGTTTCCACTTTTTGTAAGAAAATAGTATTGTTGAAGATGTGTTCGTCACCACGTCACCAGCGCGTGAGCTGGCATCTGCAGTTAATATTCTCCTCTCCCCCCTAATTGCTAAAACTAAAAGCGATGGCGATGAATAAAAAAGTTATTTCTATGATTCTTTAGGGAACATAAGAAAGGCTACATTTTTTAATGGAACATGGACCAGAAGCTCTGATTTCTAAGCTGAAATTTAATTGGTGCAATATTGAAGTTTAAATAGTAATAAAGTTTCTTGTCCTCGGGTTACGAAGGGAAAATTACCCATAACATTGTTTGGATTATAATATCTTAGCTACTACCCCGGTCTATCTTCTTCCTGAGATTATTATTATTATTATTGCATTCTGATCATTTCCCATGTTTCATTTCTTCTCCTCTGAGTTTTGCTAATGATTCTGAACTTCAGGGAACTTTTCAAAAAAGCCGGGACATTATAAGGATCAAAATGGATTTAGACAAAGAAATGGTACAGTGAGGCATAAGGAAGGCCCTTTTCAGCAATACCAAATGTCCTCCTGAGAGGTGAATGAAAACCAAAAAAAAGTAAAAAATAAAAAGGACAGAGAGAGAGAGAGAGAGAGAGAGAGAGAGAGAGAGAAGTCCTAGGAAATGGCTCGCTTATCTCCACCTCCTAATTGAAGAATTGGCTGGGGCTCAAAACATGGGCTTGATCAACTGCGGCCCGGGATATCCACGTCTCTGTCAGAGGAAAAAACGGTCAGTCACAGCCCAGCCTTCCATTAGCACAGGTTGCGATTGTGGCAAAGAGAAAAGAAGCTACGAAAAACAGTTTCCATCGGAATCATTCAAGGACCCACAGGCTGCAGACCAGAGTACAGTAGATGTCCTGTGGAAGTGGAGATTGAGCTCAGCTCTGATTGCACTTGGACGTGGCCACAGCTTCCTGGCCTACTGCAATTCTGGAACAACCCTGTTTTCCCAGGGTCTGTGACAGTGGAGACCAAAATCCGGGACTTTTGCAGGCTCACCCCATTGAAGAAGTGTCGGGATGTAGGACTGTCACATTGAGCACAAATACAGGGTGTGGGTCCACACGGATTCAGGATAAACAACGAGTCCTCCTTTTAGTGTGTGTCCTGCCCGATATCCGGGACATACAGATACCCGCATATTTTTCACTGTGGATCTGAAATTCAGGTTTTACTGGGTGTCCTGTGTTCTGTCCAGCAGCCCTCGGCAGGAGGCAGGTCATGTGTCACCAGGCACCATGTCCTCCCTGCATTCATTCCTGGGTCCCCATAACTAGGCCCCTGAAGACCTACAGAGACTCAGGCTCCCAGAGTCTCAGGCAGGAGGAACAGGCAGAAGAGTCCGGACCTGTTTCCAAGGACACAGCCTCCAGTCCCAAAGTCTACATCCAGGTGTGGAGCAGGGTCAGAGTCCTTGGAGTTACCTGTTAGGAGTCCCGTGATGGATGCTGCAAACCAGGCTGGGGCCTCAGCAGATGAGGAGAATGAGACTTTTTATTCCTCTCATTATCAAGCACCTGCCACCAGGTGAACAGCAGTGCTCACAAAGGGAGCCCGTGAGAGATGCACAAACTTAAATGTGCACAGCATCGGCCCAAAGACCCTGGGGTCCCAGGTGCACCCAGTACCCATGCACCCCCTGCCCACATACCAGGTGCCCTGACGTAGTAGTTCCTTTAAGAAACACTGACCTTGGCTTCAGGCTTCCCACAGAAATCAGACGGAGAAAAGCATTGTTTTTAAAATACAATATTAAAAGCATTTTCTTCAAAGATCATATTATTCATGAATTTGGCATTTCACAATCTGATTATGGACAATTTCTGTTTTAACAACGTGATGGAAAAAAATCAAAGTAAAGAGCAATACTTTTCCAAATGGATCATCCCAGAGAAATCAATCTTCTTGTCTCAGACTGTACATTTTGTTTCTTAAATTTAATATGATTTTCTTCATGATGAGGGCCAAGGTAAATTCTTTACAGTAGTTTACTGCTGGGCATTCGTGACACTTCTGCACTTACGAATGTAGTTATAGAATTTGGGGATTATAATGGAAAATTATAAGATGGAAATAATTACAGAATTTTAGAATTATAATGGAAAAAAAATGATGATTTATAAAAATGTCAGACTCACTCAAAAGGACGTTTTCCTACATGTTCTCCTAATGAAGCACATAAGAAATAGTATTCTAAGCCAGGCACGGTGGCATATGCCTGTAATCCCAGCAGCTTGGGAGGCTGAGGCAGGAGGATCACAAGTTCAAAGCCAGCCTCAGCAACGGCAGGTGCTAAGCAACTCAGTGAGACCCTGTCTCTAAATAAAATTCAAAATAGGGCTGGGGATGTGGCTTAGTGGTCGAATGTTCCTGAGTTCAATCCCTGGTACCAAAAAAAAAAGAGAGAGAGAGAGAGAGAAAGAAGGAAAGAAAGAAAGAAAGAAAGAAAGAGCATTCTTATACACAGTAATATATAATAATACATGAATTGTGGAAATGTATTATTATATTAATATGTGATGTCATCAGACACCCCCTACCAGATAGTAATCAAAACAGGAGGAGGACTATTGCTTTTGCTACATGGGAAGTTCCATGTGACGGAGTCTTTTGGTGTCAAGACAATGGTGTTTGAACAGCAGCGTTTGCCCACAGGTTTTTAAAAATGGCCAAGGTAGAAAGTCCACACTTATATTTTCGAGGTGTCTAGAAAAATCTTGGGCTATATTAAATATATCACTTCAATAATACCACAAAGCTCACCTGAGGATAACACACTTGTCACACACATGTCATGAGGGGTTAGAGCCTGGCACCAACTCTCTGGGCACCTGGAAACAGGAGCTTTGCAGTGGTGGTCAAGGCACAAGGAGGTCCTTGGGTAGACCCTAAGCTGGTGTCCCCGGTGCCTTTCTGAGAGGGATTTGGAGGTGCACAGGCACAGAGGGGACAAGCAGGAGGAGGACCATCTGGAGAGACAGAGCCAGGACCCACAGGAAGCCAGAGAGGCAAAGAAGGGCCGCCCCAGGGCTTTTGCAGGAAGTCTGGCTGAGGTGCAGGGCTTCGGGCCTCCAGAGTGTGAGACAGCACACTTTTGGTGTGTTGGTGTGTTGGTGTGTCGGTGTGTCGAGCCCCTGGTTTGCAACGTGGTGTTGTAACAGCCCTGAGAACTGAGAGGTGAGGCTTTATGACATGCCCACTGCAAAGTTTTGTATTTCTTTTTTCAAAACAGCAAAGTGAAAGGTTTAAAGGTCTGCATAAAACAGGGAAAGGCCTCCTCACAGACCAAGCAGGGAGGCTGCTCCCAACTGATGGGCCAGTAGCCCCCGCTGCCCCTGGGGTCGGACCCTCCGCACCTCGCTCCCTCCCTAGGGGCTCCCACTTCTAAAGCTGCAGAGGGTGCACTGGGCTGCCCTTCAGAGGCAGCACCTCAACACAGTCCCTGTGTTCAGCAGGTGCACTGTGCAAGCTCCCAAGTTGCCTGAGTCCTGCAAAACAGGACCTCCCCTCATGGCACAAGTGACAGGAAGTGGGTGTATTGCCTGCAGATAGGCACAAGGGACAGCAGAAGCCTAGGACTCAGGTCCCCAAGGCTCCGCATAGCTTCCCAGGGAGGGTAGAGTCTTATCTGAGAGCATCCCCATGTGCAGAGGTCCTCTGGGAAGCAGCCTGCGCAGGGGACACTGGAATCTCGGGGCTGAAGTGTAGAAGGACATCCTGCTGTGGGGGCCTGAAATCCATCCAGGGCTCTTCCGTCCAGTTCCCCTTTATCTCAAAATATAGGTGCATCCCAGCACATTCTGAATTTATTCCTGAGATGCAAAAAAAGGGGGAGAACTGGGTAGATCTGAGGCCACCGGAGAGCTTTCCTGTGCCTGGCTCTCTCCAAAGACCCTGGACTGTGTTTTTCTTGCTCAAAATTTTCAGCTGCATTTCAAACCCAGTTCCATGCTAACCCTGCTCTTGCCAAACATTTCTCAAAACAGTCAGGCTTTTATTTTAGGCGCATCTCAGCCTGCCGTTAGGAGGAGGTGGAGACAGGCAGACAGCTGCCGATGGATGGTGCTGGCCCAGGGCAGTCAGGGGCTTGGCCATGTCACCTGAGGTCCAGGACTGAGGGCCAGAGGGACAAGGATGGAGCCCCTTCATCGACAGTGGAAGAGAGAGCAGGGAAGGCCCAGGCTTCTCGGCCACCTTTTCTTTGAGATCTGGTCCATGTCACACAGGACCAAATGGCCAACCCTCTCTGAAAGCCGAGCCCCTGTTTCAGAGCCTCCCAAAACCATTCAGTAAAATCTCATCGCAAGGCTGACTTGTGTGGCCAGGCCCTAGGCACCCGGGAGAGAGGTGAGGGCACTGCACCTGCCCTGAAGGACACTTGGACCCAGGGCCGATGTGTGAAACACCTTCTGAGATGACCCTGCGAGATGGTTCATTAAACAGTGTCCACAGGGTCAGTCCCAGGCTTCCTGGAGGCGGTGCCTGGGACAGGTCTCAGGGCCGGGAGCTCATTGTCAGCGAGAGGACTGAGCTCTCAGATCCTCCTCGCGTTTACGGACAGAGGCCACGTGAATACAGAAGGTAAACTCCTCGTCAGCCCTCGGATGGGAGAGGGGAGTTTCAGTAACAGAGTTTTGACCTTAACCATCTCCTCCTACTGAAAAGCCTTTCGTGATGCCAACCCCACCCCACCACCCCCAATTAGCCAAGTGCTCTGAAGGTATATTCTGTGGCTTCACCTTCTCCTGGTGGAGCTCCCCAGGTGTGGTCAGTCCATCATGGCCACTATGGGGTGACACTCCTGACTCCCGTCCCTGCCCGGCACAGGGAAGGACTGTGATGATATTTGCTGAATTAAATAAAATTCTCCAAGACATTTACGCTCCCAGTGTGACCCCTGACCAGCAGCCTCAGCAGCATCTGGAGCTGGTGAGCAGCAGACTGGGTCCCACCCTCAGGTCCCACCCTGCCATGCGGAAGGCTTCCTGCTGAGGGCTGGTCCCTGTAGCAGCTGCAGAAGAAACACCAGGAATCCACATCCCCCAGGACACAGGGCAGGGGCACTGCTAAGGTCCTTCCCAACATGGCCATCTGCAATCCTGTAGGGACAAGGAAAGGAACATGTTGGGCTGGCAGGCCACACATCTGGGATCTGCCCCCGTGATGCAAGATGTGGCTGTGTCCCGAGGAAACGCCAACCATGAAAGTAGCAGGCGGCCATGGGCCCTAGTGTGCTGACCATGATGTAGAGCAGAACCAAGCCGAGGCTTCTGTAAGAGCAGACGGCCACTGTGATGCCAGCAGGCTCTGGGTGACGCGGTCACCTTTCAGTGGGGTTTGCCCCACCTCTGGCTCCTCTGTACTCCGAGGCCACAGGAGCAGCCATGGAAGCAGAAGTATTTTAACTAAAGATGATAAACTAAATATGCTGAGGGAGGATACGGAGAGGTCTGTGACATCGGCTTCCCTGGGTGGCCATCAGTGGATTCCATCTGCAGAGGACCGACATTTCTCAACTGCCCATGCACACAGGTGCACCAGCCCAGCGGGAAGGGGAGAGGGGACGTGACGCGAGCTGTCCAGCGCTCACTTACAACGTCACCATCAGCATTGCCCTCCGGGTAAAGGGCTGCTCCATAAATGTACAAATGATGTTTGGACAATAAAACAAATGGGTTTACAGAGCCGAGTTGTCACCCTTCCCCGGGCCCCCATTAAGATGCTCTGTAACTTTGATGCAGATCTATGGCCCCCGCCTCTATCGTATTCCCCCCTCCCTTGCCTCAATCCATAACCACGCTTCATCTCCACATTATAACCCTGCAGACGCTTGGCTGGTAGGCCTCCTGGATGATGAGAGCATTCATTTTTTTTTTTTTTTTTTTATTTAAAGCCTGGCCTGCCAACTGGTCTCCAGAGATAAAGCATCTCATATTCATGGAGGTCCAGGTATCGCTGGAAGAGCACCCATTCCCATAGTGCAGCCTTGGAGCCAAGGCTAAAAGCACTTTCTCAGACATGAGGGATCAAGGCATCCAGAATGAGAGCATAATGTTGAATATCGCCGTTAAAATAATACCCAATGACTCTTTCAAATGAGTACATCAAATTGGTGTGTCTCCCAGCCAGGAGTCAACTGGCTCCATCCATCAGTGGCCCAGTGGGGACGAGGAGAGGCCTCCTCCTGCCTCAATCTCTGCTCCCAGGGGCTCTTGGCAATGAGGAGACCAGGCAAAACCAGGCATCCACTTCCCCTCAAGTTCTGTTGCTTAAGTAATTCCTGTGGTCGTGCAAAGGCAGCCCCAAGCACCAAGAGGAAGCGAAACCCTGTGTTGGGGGCTTTGATCCTGAATGTCCTTCAGCAAACACCATGGCCTAGGAACTCTGTGCTGGGAACGGCCTGGGCTTGAGCAGAGGAGAGAACCAAAATAAAGCTTCTTCCCCCAGCTTTCCTACAGCCCAGGGAAGTAAACAAGGAACTCTAATACGGGAAGAGCTAAAATTAAAAGTAGCACCATGGCGGCGGCTGCGCCAAGGAAAGCGGTCCCGTGACGAAGGTGAGGGCGTGAGAGCTGGCAGCCCTGAGCAAGTGGGGTCTGAGTTGATCTGGAAGCTGAAATGGGGAGTCTGCAAGGCAAAGAAGGAGGGAGAAGAAGGAGGGATGGAGCACATCCGAGAATGAAGGGGCTTCACGGGGGTCTGACGCAGGAGGGAACGGGAGTCAGAGGGCGAACCTGAGAGACGCTGTGACGGCTCCGTGGCATGCTTCACCGGGTGAGCCAGAACTCGCCCAGGTAGGTTCTGTGCCAACCACAGGTTCAGAAGATGCTAACAGACATGCAAAAATAAGCTCAGGAGACACAGAGGAAAATATTAGAGGACTTCTCAGAGCCTTGAATTCACCCTGGAATTTCCAAAATGGAGTGCAGAGGATGTGATTGTTCCCAGATATTTTCAGAAATAACATCTATCTTTAAACAGGGAGAGCTGATGGGATCGGTGGTCTCAAGAACAGACACCGGAAAGGCTGCTGAAGCCACCCAGAGCTGTGCTGTGCTCCTGAGTGCAGCAGTGGACTGGGGATTGGGGCGTTAGAAGCCGAATCCTGGCAGCCACAAAATATTGAAATGGAGGTCGGGGAGAACGAGACCAGAACCAACCTCACAGGAGGAATCAGAGCCAGTGATGTTTTGGGTTCTATCTCTGTCCCTATGTCTGTCCATTTATGCTACCCTAACAGAATACCTGAGGCCAGGTAACTTATAGACAGAAATGTCCCGCCCAACAGTTCAGGAGGCCTGAGGGCCTGGTCCCTTTGCTTCCAAAGTGGTGCCTTGAACACTGTGCCCTCCCAAGGGGGAGACCCAGTGTCCTCCATGGCAGATGGTGCCAAGGCAGAAAAGGACCCTCCTTGCTCCTTGGAGCCCATTACTAACACATCCATCATTCAAGAGGGCAGCGCCCTTGGGACCTAATCACCTCTCCCGAAAGCCCCACCTCCGGACACTGTCGCATCCTGGATTAAGTTTCCAACACAGGAGTCTAGGAGGGGACATGTCCAACCCAGAGCCCTTACAGAGGACATGCTGCTGCCACCTGTGACCTGGAAAGATCCAGGAGGGGGAACACGGGGACACATTAACTGGGCCACTCCACATCCACACATGGCTCCAGAGATGAGCTACTGATTTTCCGTAGCATTCCTTGAAGCTCCTTTCTCTCTGAAAAATTGAGGGGAGGGCTAAGTTCTTAATGGAATGCTATGAAATGCATATTAATTATTGCCAGGGCGCGAGTCTTTTAGTGAAATACATATTTATAAACCTTTGTGGGGCATAGATCATTTACCTAATAGAGCAAAGCTGCTCGGAAGTGGCCACCCTAATCTATCAGGTAAATATCCATTTATAATTGGTTATTTAATCCTTGCTCTTTTCCCAATAGGTCGGAATGGCCGTGTGCAAGGGCTGCTGTCATCCATCATAATGTCAATACACATGTGTACATTAAAGGAATTACGGAACTTACTTCCCCGGGACAAGAGCGGACGTTTAGCCAGAGAGAAAGGCAGAGAGGAATGGACCGGCCTCTGGGTGGGGACGGGGCTTCTCATTTAATAACCAGCCTCCTCCAGGGCAGATGGACCAACATGGAAGGACGTCAGGCTGAGCTGCCGTCTGTGTTGAAAGTTTCGGGGTGTCCTGAACTAGTCCCTGCATAGGACCCCACCCACTCCCCAGAGGACGGAAAGGCGTGGATTGGGCACCACCGAACCCTCGTGTGGACCACGCCCAGACACACACACTCTGCATCTGGTCTTAGAAGTCCCAAAACCAGGCCGTTTGCTGAGCACCTGATACACACTGGGAGCATCGTGCATCAGACCTTGTGCACTGTCCTCCCACAGCCCCACCAGGGCTGTCCGGCTGACGAGGAAACGGCCGCTCCAGCACTGACAGATGCCGAGGTCCTCAGCCAGTGCCTGGCCGAGCTGGGGTCTGCCCCGCCCTCCCCTCCTCTGCTTCTCCTGCTAATGCCAGCAGGGTCCAGCGGGGTCTAGCAGTGCCCTGGGTGTGTCAGCTCGCAGGAGACTCTGGGGCCAGGAGCGTTACCCGAGCCACCAGAGACCTGGGAGCAGAATGACCCACAAAGCGGGGACAAGGCTTTCCGTGTCCTGGAGGTAAAGCCACCACCCTCCCATGGCAGGCAGCCGGGGACTCATCCAGGGGACTCAGAGGCCCCATGGGAGCACTGCTGTGGACATGCCTCCTGTCCGTCTCACTGGCCCTGAATGGAGCCTTGCCAACCCCTGTGTCTCTGCCGACAATTCATTTGATTGTGGACTTACTTTGTCAGTTAAACTCTCATGGTCACCCCAATAACAGACCAACTGCTGCAGCTGAAGCAGGGTCTAGGACCCTGAAGGCCTGCCTCCCCGCTACCCTGCAAGACCACCCACCCACCCCATCCTCCTGGTGGCCCCTGAGACACTTCCAGGAGATCCTGTCTGCAAGACCAGTAGTAGCCATGACTGGAGGCCACAGAGGAAGGCTGGCCTGTAAGTGTCCATCTGGGCATGAAGGTCACCTGCTGTGGAAGGGCAGGGATTCCAAACCTATATAAGCCCAGTGGATAGTCACTACCTTTTAGTACAAATGTTAGCAAAATCAGAATCCCCAGTTGTCGGCCATGGGAGACTTATAGACAATCATAGTCAAGGATGCTCTGGATCAAAGACCAGGCGTTCAGAGGTGCCTGGGACCCTCCCTCTGCACGCTGTCCATCAGACCTCTGTGGAGCCAACTCCTTCCACGGCACCAGGCGGGAAACTGGAACAAGTCAAAGGAAAGAAAATGATGTTCACTGAACCCTGACAATCTCTGGATCGGGATCTCATTTAAGCTCTGCGGTGGGAATTACTCTTCCCTTATTATAGACGGAGAAATTGGGGCACCAGGAGCCCCGAGCCTGCACCCAAGGCCACAGGACTGCTAGGTAGGAACTTCTGGAGGACTGAGCCCCGTTCTCCCCTGCAGTGCTTTGTCCCTGAAGTCCCTCCGTGTAGAGGAAATACGGTCACTTTGTCTTCCTCTGGGACCATCAGGAAATGAACTCTTGCACCAGGCAGATTTTCCAGGTAACTGAAATGTATACCTTTGAGCCCCAAAACGTTTTAAGATTTTAATTATTTTAATGGAAACATTTCGTCTGTTCTTAAACAGCCTATTCAATGTGATTAACCTTGTCTTGCTGGCTCGGGGCCATTAGCAGGAAGGTGGTTTTGTACTGTGATGTAACCCAGTGATAGCTCGTCCCCAGGATGTGCCAGCTGCTGGCCAGGCTTGCTGGGACCTCTGCAGCCCAACCTCCCACCGTCCTTCCCCACGCCCTCCGTCCCAGCCATCAAGGGTGCTTCCGCATGCCGAGTGCCGGCTGCCCAGTGCTCTCCCTGCCAAAAATTCTGCTACCTCCCGTCATTTTGCAGGCTGAGGCATGGAGCCCCAGATGTCCAGATCCTCGCCACCCACCTCTTCAGTGACCCTGGCCACTGCCATCTGGGGCCCTTTCCCAACAGGCCCTGCGGATGCTGAGCTGTGTGTAATTAGCTCCCCACACGGAGTGTGCTGGGCCCTGCTCCTGGCCTTGGCTCAGCTGGTGCCTCTGCTCAGGGTCACCATACTCAGGGTGTGTGCCGAGGCCCCCTAAGACCTGCCGAGTCTCCCCAGGTGCTCAGGTGTTCCCCTCTCCTGCTTCCCTTGTGTGTGACCCTGGATTTCCTCCATACACATCAGCCTAGATGACCCATCACAACGGACTACGTGGGTGAAAAGTCAGCCTCTGCTGAGAAGCCAGAAATGCAGAAATGCCAAACAAGGCCAATTTAGTAGGCTAAAGCTTTGGGGGAAAGAAGTGATTTTATTTAATCAATATTATTTTTTCACATGTAACAGTTTTATTATTTTTTAACAAATTTGTAAATGTTTTCATGATTTCTGTTTTTATTTCTAATGTAGTAAATATTGATAGTTTTCACGCACGTGACAAGAACTCCATGGGATCCACAGCAGTTTTGAAGAGTGGGGCCCAGGTGGGGACAGGTGTCCCCAACGCTGGGTCCCTCCCCTGCACTTTGCACTCACCCCCTGAACAGAGCTGGCCTGACCTGTCTGTGGCCCTCGGTCATCTTCTCCGGGAACCCGGGAGGAGCTGGCGAGGGCTTTCTCATTTGGGTACTCACAGAACCTACTCCTGGTATGCAGGTGGCTCTTAATGTGTGCATGTTGGGCTTATGCAATTTGTGTTATGAATTTCTATCCTTGCTCCTACCTTGGGTAAACCTCTTAAACTTCTCAATCCTTTTATTCTTGGAGAATAAAAATAATACTGATATCAGTAGGATTCCATGGCCCCAGGATCTGAGAGGCTGCATGTGAACTTGAAGGCACACTCGTTCCGGGGGTGATTGCTGTTCGTCCCGCGGGTCCTCCAGGATCCCTCCAGCTCCCAGGACGTCTCCCTGCAGATGGACCCCTGGATCTCTGGCCTGTCTCATGCCTGCGTCGAGCCAGTCCTGCAGTCCGGTGGCCACCAGCGCTCTCCCAGCCCGGGAGCCTGCTCCAGCATCACCGCCTGCCACCTCCTCGGCGGCTGCCTGCTCACTGATCCAGCCAGGGAGGCCAGGGAGCCAGGTCTCGAGAGTCACACTGCACGGGTTTCCCAGGCCACCGTGACAAATGACCACAGTCAGATGGTTCCACAGAAAGGCTGGCCTCGTCGTTCTGGAAGCGGCAGCCTGGCCCACGGTGCTGGCAAGGCCACGCCTGCTGGCCACTCCAGGGAAGGGGCCTCTGCTTCTCCCCAGCTGCCCATGGCTCCGGCAGTGGCTCCAGGCTTTGCCCTGTGGCAACGTCACTGTCATCTCTGCTGCCGTCCTTGCGTGGTCTTCCTCCCTGTGTCACAGGTCGTCCCTCTCCTGACAAGGACACCAACCACTGGGTTCGGGACCCATGCCGTTCCCGTGTGGCCTCATGTCATTGCCCTCACAAAGACATATTTCCAAATAAGTTCCCACGCCGAGGTGCTGGGGTCAGGCTGGAACATGTCTTTGGGGGAGACGCAGTTGAACCCATGAAACATGGGCAGTGAGAAGGAGTGTGGGCCTTCAGTGTCACCTTCCTGCTCTGGAAAGGCCTGGGCTTATGCTTGGGTTCACAGGTGAAATTTGGAGACGAGACTGGCAGGAGTCTGCCTTGCAGTCAGGAGAGTGTGGTTGTGCTGGAAAAAAGAAGGGGACCCCAGTGCAGATGGGGACCCATTACTCAGGAGCCGTGGGATGCGACAGAAGCTGCACCTCAGCTTCTTCATGCAGAATAGGGTCAGCTGCACTGGCCTCTGAGATTTTTCCAAAAAGTAAGTAAATCCTGCAGAATGTTTATCAAAGCAGTATACAGCCAACGCTTCCTACGTAAATGGACACAGATATTATTGCTATCATGCCCATTATCTTGTGAATTTCCTGATCCAATCAGTAAAATGCATTTAGCATGATAAGACAGGAAAGCTCCTTTGGAAGCGTCACGTGGAGAAGCCATGCCCGAAGTCAGGGGATTTTATGAGCAGCTCAAGGAATACAAAACTCAGTACCTCGTGAACACCACCAAATGGTCTCCCCACCCCCTAGGTACTAATTTTGAAAAGCAGCAAGCCCTGTGGAGCAGGACAGTAACGTACTCCCTTCGCCCTGTTTTACAAGAGTCCTAGAGTCCCGACAGCTACTGGGCCCCAGGTCCAGAGGAAGAAGAGAGCGGAGCTCTCAGTCCGACCTCCACGCCATTCATTCAGCCAGCTAGCAGGTACTGACGGCCAGCTCTGCCCGGGGATCGTGCTGAGCCTCGGGGTTCAGCAGGTAATAGAAAACCATAGACCATGTGGAGCTCATTCTCGTGGAAAAACAGACAAAATCAAGTAAAAACTTGAGTAAAGAAATACAAATTGCGATAACTGTGAGGCATGAATAATGTATCTCACATTACAATCCTATGAGGTCATACAAACCATTATTCCTGTTTTACAGATGACAAAACCAAGGCTCAGAGAGGTGACCTGGGCTGGGAAGCAGTGGACGCACACCTGCCTCCTGACCGCGGCTGCCCTCTTGCTACCTGCGGGGACCCTTCACCAGGAGATGCTCCAGGGGGCCCAGAAGCTGCTCCTCAATGGCCCAGGGACCTTGAACAAGTTTCTTACCCTCTGTGATTCCTCATGTGCTCAGTTTTTAAGAGGGAAGAGGTCAATGAATGTAAACTCCTAGCACCGAGCCTGTCCCTCTGGAAATGCCAAGAAGTAACGACTACCAAAATGGTCATTGGAGTAGCTTCTCTGTGACCACTACCGTGTTGGTATCTGGGAGAATTTGTTTCCAAAGACAAATGATTCAAGTGCCAATTAAAAACAATTGAACTGTTGCTGGCTGAAGTGAAAAGCCCTGGGCAGAGGGAGGCCTCAGAACATTCCAGAATGTGAGGCCAAGGACTGTCCATTGCTGTCACTGGAATCCAGGGCACATCACAGCCCCAGGGAGGGTGTAATGGGTGTCTGTTATGAAGGAATGACATGAGGGTCACCTGTGCGAGCGGGTCTCAGGACCTGCGTTGGCTGAAAGCCAGTTCAGACTTAGCAACAAGAGCAGCGTGGCTCCAGAGAAGCCTGCGGACTGACCTCCAAAAGGACCGAGCCTAGAGCAGGAGCAGGGCCATTGGAGCTCCTCCAGCAAGCACAGGCCTGGAGGGGCAGCCGCGTCTTGGCCAGAAGCCCTTAGACGTGGTGCAGTCAGTGGGTGGGCAGGTGTCCTGTTACAAATGGTGGCAGATTCAAGCTCCTTCTGCAGAAGAGAGGACCCAACCCCAAGGAGGGTAAGCTGTCCTCAATGCAGCTCAGTGGCTGTTGGGCACGGCCGGGGGACAGACGAGGATGGAGGTGCGACTCAGAATGACCTCATAGCGGCAAGGCACGGCCTGCACCCGCTGACCACGGCCTGCACCCGCTACCTTGGTGTATTCATCTGCTTTTCCCCTGCTTAACAGAAAAACCACCAGACAGTAAATGACGAACTAGAGTTTATGAGGCTGATGTTCTTAAGACTGCGAAGTCCCCATGGAAGGGACAATCTGACGGGGGCCTTCATGCTGGGTCCCTCCACGCTGCAAGGCAGCAGAAGAGAGCAGAGTGGGGTGGAGACCGGGCCAACTCCTCCCTGTATCAGGAACCTGCTTCCCACTCCCCGATCCCCTCCCACAGCAACAGCATTAACCCACTCATGAGCACAGAGCCCGGGTATGCTAGTCCCCTCTTCAAGGTCCTTCCTCGTTTGGTTTTTTGGGATTGGCTGACTTCACTTAGCATTATCTTCTCCAAGGCCATCCACTTACCTGCAAATGCCATGATTTTATTCTCTTTTATTGCCGAGTAATATTCCACTGTGTATATAGGCCACATTTTTTTATCCCTTCATCTACTGAAGGGCATCTAGGTTGGTTCCACAGTTTAGCTATTGTAAATTGTGCTGCTTATAAACATTGATGTGGCTGTGTCCCTGTAGTATGCTGTTTTTAAGTCCTTTGGGTATAGACCGAGGAGAGCGAAAGTTGGGTCAAATGGTGGTTCCATTCCCAATTTTCCAAGAAATCTCCATACTGCTTTCCATATTGGCTGCACCAATTTGCAGTCCCACCAGCAATGTATGAGTGTGCCTTTCCCCACATCCTTGCCAACACTTATTGTTGTTTGTATTCTTTTTAGCTGCCATTCTGACTGGTGTGAGATGAGATCTTAGAGTAGTTTTGATTTGCATTTCTCTAACTGCTAGCGATGTTGAACATTTTTTTCATATATTTATTATATATTTGTTGATTGATTGTATATCATCTTCTGAGAAGTGTCTGTTCAGGTCCTTGGCCCATTTATTGATTATGGGTCAATAATCCATATGGGTTATTTGGGTTTTTTGGTGTTTAGCCTTTTGAGTTCTTTATATACCCTAGAGATTAGTGCTCTATCTGACGTGTGAGGGGTAAAAATTTGCTCCCAAGATGTAGGCTCTCTACTCACCTCACAGATTGTTCCTTTTGCTTAGAAGAAACTTTTTAGTTTCAGTCCATCCCATTTATTGATTCTTGATTTTACTTCTTGTGCCAAAGGACTCTTATTTAGGAAGTTGGGGCCTAATCCCACATGATGGAGATTAGGACCTACTTTTTCTTCTAGTAGACACAGGGTCTCTGGTTGTATTCCTAAGTCCTTGATCCATTTTGAGTTGAGTTTTGTTCATGGTGAGAGATAGGGGTCTAATTTCATTTTGCTGCATATGGATTTCCAGTTTTCCCAGCACCATTTGTTGAAGAGGCTATCTTTATTATCTCCAATGCATGTTCTTGGCAACTTTGTGTAATATAAGATAATTATAGTTTTGCGGGTTAGTCTCTGTGTCCTCTATTCTGTACAATTGGCCTATTGGTCTATTTTGGTGCCAATACCATGCTGTTTTTGTTACTATTGCTCTGCAGTACAGTTTAAGGTCTGAAATAGTGATGCCACCTGCTTCACTCTTCCTGCTAAGGATCGCTTTAGCTATTCTGGGTCTCTTATTTTTCCAGATGAATTTCATAATTGCTTTTTCTATTTCTATGAGGAATATCATTGGGATTTTGATCAGAATTGCATTAAATCTGTGTAATGCTTTTGGTAGTATGGTCATTTTGATAATATTAATTCTGTCTATCCTAAAGCAAGGTAGATCTTTCCATCTTCTAAAGTCTTCTTTGATTTCTTTCTTTGGGGGTTCTGTAGTTTTCATTATATAGACCTTTCACCTCTTTCATTAAGTTGATTCCCAAGTATTTTATTTTTTTGAGGCTATTGAAAATGCATGAATTTTCCTCGTTTCCCTTTCTGAGGATTTATCACTGATATACAGAAATGCCTTTGATATACGGATGTTGATTTTATATCATGCCACTACTTTGCTGAATTCATTTACTAGTTCTAGAAGTTTTCTGGTGGAGCTTTTAGGATCTTCTAGGTATAAAAAAATAAATAAATATATAAAGGTCCCTCCACTTAATATGTAGTTAATGGCAATTCAATTTCAACCTCAGTTTGCAAGGAACATTCAAACCACAGCAGGGGTGGTAGTGAGCTTGCCAGCCCTGGAAGAATTCAAGCAGAGGCTAGATATGCACCTGCAGCCAGTCCAATCAGGACAGATGCTCCCTGAGCACGTGGAAATTCAGTCCCAATGCCTTACCCTCCAAGCAGCAATGATTAGAAATCCAAGCTGTTCTAGAGGTTTCAAGTAGAGGGACTTTCAAGATCTCAGGGAGGGAAAGGAAAAGGAGACAGAGGTTCTGGAATGCTCCCCTGACCCTGGCACAGCATGAGGTGCCTCTGCTCAGGCTCTTGGCGGCCTTCAAATAAACCGCGTGAGGAGCATCGATCATCATCCCTGACTTTGAAAGGATGAAAATGAGCTTTGAAATGGTCGAAAATATTGAGCCCGGAAGTGGCAGGAGGTGGAACTGAATCCAGCTTGAAAGCCCTGCCCCAGTGAGAAGGCGCCAGGTGTCCCACACAGCGGCTGCTCATTCAGCAGGTGGAAATGCAGGGAGAAGCCCGGAGCTGTGGCTTCAGGCTTCTTACCCCTTAAGGTTGTCCTACTTCACCCATCCTAAAAGCCACCAGCCTCTAAAAACCACACCAGCCGGCATGGTGGCTCACACCTGCAGTTCCAGATATTCCAGAGGCTGAGGCAGGAGGATCTCAAGACCTTGTCTCAAAATAAAAAAATTTTAAAATGGCTGGGGTTTTAGCTATAAATGGAAGTGTCGTGGGTTCAATCCCCAGAACCAAAAAGAAAAGAAAGAAAAAGGAAAGAAAATACCATGTTAACTTCTGTTCAATGTAGAAAATTTGAAGACTATACATCTGAAAAAAATGTGAATCACTCACAATTCAACATGAATATCATTTGAAGTACATCTTCCCAATTTCTTACATGTGTATGTGTTGCTTTATGAAGGAGTGAAATTTTTCTGTCCATAGTAAGTTTTGTTTCATGGCTTACATTTCACTTCAAAGACCAGAGACATTTTCTGGTGTCATTAGCTATTGTTCAACCACCTCATTTTGCAGCATTTATTTGGATGTAACACAATTTGTTGAAGCGTTCCTTATTGTTGGACACTTAATTTTTGTGTGTGTGTTTTTTTATTCACACTATAACTTTGCAATAAAATCCCTGTGGATAAAACTGCACACACAGTTCAAAGTTTCTAGAAATGGAGTGAACTGGTCAGAACACATGGACATTGCTGAAGCCCAGACCGCATACTGGTGAAGCCCTTCCAAAAATGACTGCACCCTCCTCAACACTCCTGATGACCCGGGACCATGTGAGAAAGCAGGCTTCCCCTGCAGCCATAGCAAAGCTGTGCTTTATCTATCAGGTTTTTGTTTTTTTGCTTTTTAAATCTTTACTTCTGTGGGTTTCTTGGTTTTCAAGGACTCCCATTTCACATCTCGTGAGTTAAAAAGAAGCTTATTTCCAGTGGTCCTCTTCTCATATGATCTAAGGATCATCCAGCATTTTCTGTAAGGGCTGGAGTGCCAATATCACAGGTTTGGCAGGCTATGCAATCCCTGTTCAGCTCCTAAGTTCTGCCCCTGGGACACAGAAGCAGCCAGGATCATGCCCGAGTACCTGAGCTCACAGCAAGCCAGTAAAACCTGAACGTCGTGTAACTTCCACATGTCATGAGATATTATTCCTCTTTTTAACTTCACTTCAACCACTCAAAAAAGCAAAAACTATTCTTAGCTCATGAATCGAACAAAAACAGGGGGGTGGGGCATGGCCATTTGACCCAAGGGTCTTAGTTGGCTGGCCCTCTAATTTAACTGAAGGCCTCATCCCCACAGGCCCTTTATGCCTTTGAACATCTCTGCAAGAGAAGCCTTTTCCTGAATGTGCACTTGTCTTCAACCTTGACTGTGCTTTAAAATCACCTGGAAAGCTAAAAACAAAACAGCCACCCTGCTCCCACTGCCCCCCTCCGCCTGATGAATTAGCTCAGGATCTTGGAGGTGCACACAGACAGAGAGGCAGGTGACACTACAGCCGGCTCCAGCTGCACTTCCACTAGTCACAGACAAATCCAGCTCGGTTCTGCTGGGCCCCACGCCTGGGCCACCTTAGCTGCCACCAGAAGCTACAGAAGCTTAAATACCCAGTAAGAGGAAGTGGCAAGCATCGTACAACAGTCTCGGTCCCATATACTCTGCAGATGAACCAACAAAGGGTTCCTGCCTCTGGACTTCTTTAGGACTCACTGCCAACCTTCCAGGGAAGACAGACAGCGAGAAACGTTTTTTTGTTTGTTTTTTTTATTTTTGTTGTTGATATTTGTTTTTAACTCCAGGGCACAGGAATCCACTCAGGTTCTGTGACTGGAAGATCCAACCCACAAGCAGCTCAAGCCTGCCAGGAACCAGGACTTCCCCAGGCTGTGGACTCAGGCTGAGGGCCTTTCAAGATCAAGTGCAAGGAGATGGAGCCCAGCCCTGCACCTTCCCTCCTGCCCTGACTCATTCTGCAACCAAATGAGGATGTGGAGCGAGGGGACGACGTGCAATTTCCACCCGGCTCTCTCCTTGGGTCCTTCCCACTCTTTGCTTTTCTTTGCAGATTTCAAGGTGATGACAAAAGAAAGAACAGTCTTAGCATTTGTTAATACCCACTTGACCCACAAAAGGAAATTCACCAGCATTCCAGCATTCTGCAGCTTCTAATTTAAAAACCATTAGAACGTTCCGCTTGGCGGACCAGATCTAAATATTCTTAAAGGGGTGGTTTAATTTAATGATTACCTTAACAAGCCCCCTTTTAAAATGATGATCCGCCAAATTCGGGGGATTTGTTTTGGAATCTGATCCAATAAGTGGCTTTGTACAAAGAGGAGCAGAACGGAATCTGATTTGGTTCAGAACGCAGTGAAAATCATGGAAATTACTTTGCATATTTAATCACTGTGGAAACATGAGTACAAACTACTTTCTAGAGATTACCTTAGGAAAAAAAAAAAAAAGAGCTTCAGGCTTTGCAACCAGCATGCCAAGTACTTTGATTTACAGGGAATTATTTGGATTTTACAGAACACTCAGTGTTTCAAAGACTCCCAACCTACTCAGCCACTGCGCCGGGACACATTTTAAGCAGAGGTGCAAAGCTGGGCTCTGGGAGAAGAAGCAAGAGGGAGGCACTCTCCCACAGGACGGCAAGGGGAGCCTCAACTCCTCTCCTCTTTGCACCGAGGTTGGGGGAAAATCACGAGCACACACACCGACACACCCCTCCCGGGTCTGCGGACAAGAGCAGAGGGCTTGCAGCTCGTCTTAGGGAAGATGGTCCCCCTTCGTTCTCCCTGGTTCCAGTGCTCCACCCAGGGACACTTGGAAGCATCAGGGTCCATGAGAGTCAGGGCTTTGGTGGGTCACAGACGGACCTTTCTTAACCTCAGTGTCACATTTGTAAAATGGGACCACATTTATTTCATAGAACCATTGCAAGGGTTTAGATGATGCATGTACCAGGCCAGGCCCAGGGATTGGTGTGTGGGATGCAGTCAGGAGCCAGGTGTTGGTACTGTGGCTTAACAGGGGTGATAGTTAATTCTGTGTGTTGACTTGACTAGGCCATGGGCTGCCCAGATAGCTGGTTAGATTTCATTTGGGGCTACGTCTGCCAGGGCATTCCTGGAAGAGATTTCCATTTGCCAGCGTAGATTTGGTGAATCAGATGACCCTCTCCAAAATGGGTAGACATCATCCAACCCCTGGAGGACCTGCTCAGAGCAAGGCAGATGGAGAATGAATTTGCTGCTCTCTGCCTGAATGGTGGAGCGGGGTCCCTAATCTTCCTGGCCACTGATGCTCCTGATCCTCAGGTCTTCAGACTGAACTGGAATCTACACCACTGGCTCTGTAGCTCAGGTGCCTTGGAACTACCCCACTAGCTTCCCAGGATTTGCAAATGGCAGATCATGGGGCTTCTTGACCTCCCTAGTCATAGAGGCCAATACCTTTTAATAAATCCTCTGTGTGTGTGTGTGTGTGTGTGTGTGTGTGTGAGTGTGTGTAACCTCTTTATACGTGTGTGTGTATGTGTGTGTGTGTCTGTGTGTGTGAATATATATACACACCTGGTTCTGCTTCTCTGGAGAACTCTAACAAAGACAATAGGCAGGGAAACAAGTACAATATGGCAGAGCATGAGACTGTGCCTCACTGTATTGGACTTCCCTCCCTCATCAACACCCTCCTCTGAGGAAAGTCTGCTGTGTACACCAGAAGAACCAGAAAACTGACGATACTCCAAAAAGCACAATGTTTTCAGCCTGGTCTCAAGTCCCAACAGCTGGCAGCCAGTTTCCATTGTGACGCTGGAAATCAACATCTGTGTGTACGCGTACAAGCCCCAGAAGGCGTGAACTGCTGTAGTAGCTACACACACTTTGCAAGATGTGTGTGCGCCGGTGAGTGTGGGTGTGTGTATATGTGCGTTCGGGTTGGTGTGTTTCTGAAAGGGATGGTAGAGACCAGATGTGCAAACCGCACGTGTGTGTAAATAAAGAACAGCACGTGCACCCAGCATGCACTCGGCGGCACCCAGGTCCACCTTGCGAATCCCTTGGACGCTCCGCGGACTTCCTAGCTCAGCAGTCCAGGGATAATGAGCGGGCTTTCTTGGCTCTGAAAGAACATATGCACTGAGCAGATAATTTCCTTTTACTCTTTATGATAAGTTGAAGAAGCGTTTGAGTGACAGGACAATTTGTCAATCAACTCCAAAATAGAAGGGGAACCTCCTCTGCATAATTTTACACCCAGCTTGCAACATGACCTGGGGCAGTACACTGAGCTGGGACAGGAAAGGACGAGCCCAGAGGCCCTTCTGGTGGGCACCTCCCCCAGTGCCAAGGACGACCTTGCAGCGTGCTCTCTGAACCTGCTGAAGAGCAGGAGTTCCTGGGCCTCGCTCAGTGAAACCCTCCAGGGCCTCCACCCTGCCCCTAGCCAGGGCCAGAGCTCCTTTTCTCCTGGACCCAATAACTCTGCAGCATCCCTTGCACCCTTTGTTTCTCCGCAGCCCGACTTAGCTCCTGACTGTCCCCAGACACAGTAGCCATGCACGGTCCTGCACCCTCCAAGCAAGGCTACCTCGGGGCCTGCACCTGGAATCCATTCACTCATTCACCAAAGCATGGAGGGAAACTTACCGCGAACCAGGCAGCTCAACTGCGCGGGGCGGGGACAGGGTAGGGTAGGGCAGACCTGGCCCCTGACCTCAGACAATGCCATCCTGCCACCCCTGCTCATCTGGGAAGCCCCTCACCTTTCCAGGTTTGGGCCAAGTGTCCCCCTATGAAGCCATCCCAGCCCCTGTTCTGTCTCCAGGTGGGCCTGGCTGACACGTCCATGTGCTTTCTCGGCATCCAGTGTGGGACCAGCACCATGTCACCTGTGTCACCGTCTGGCATATGCTCACTGCCATCTGCCTTTCTCCACTGGACTCCATTAGAACAACTCCTCCAAGGTCACACCGCGTACAGAAGACAGTGGTGAGGTTAGAACTCGGGTGATGTGAGTTCAAAGCCACTGTTCCTTCCCCAGCAACGTGCATCACCACCACCACCATCTGCACTTGTGTTTTAGCTTTAAGAGTTAAAATAAGGCTGAGGCAGGAGGATCACAAGTTCAAGGCCAGCCCGGGCCACTTAGCAAGACTCAAAACGAAATCAAGAGCTGGGATACGGATCAGCAGTAGAGCATTTGTCCAGCACGTGGAAGGCCAAGGGTTCACTCCCAACCTCCCTCCCCTTAAAAAAAAAAATGTCACCTCAGGTCCCTGCCCAGGAGGCCCTGGGCTGGCCTCTCTCTCGGCCCGGGTGAGAGAGGCCGGTCCTGAAAAGTTCCCTCTCTCCAGCCCCAGCCTTTTCAGGGGACAGCTTTGCTAATACCTGAATTATGGAAATAGGTTGTCAATCACCCCGGGTGGCTGTGTAAAAGAATTACCGCAACAGTCAGGGTGAAAAGAAAACTTTATTTTCACCACTTTCCAGTAAAAGCTAATTCAGAATAACTCCATTTAACAGTTATTTTATGCTGAAATACTGAATACCTCAGGGAGTCTTTTAGGGATTTTAAAGTCTCTTTATTTATAAATGATTCATGCTACATTTTCAGAAAAACCTACAATTAGTGTGGGTAGCACAGAAGCTCCTTAGGGAAAGGTGAAAAAAAGAAAAGAAAGAAAGAAAGAAAAAAAAAGAAAGAAAATACACACGGACTCTCCACACCCCTTCACCCATTGTTGTTTCGCAGTGAACTCGAAAAAGAAAGAATTGAAGGAAAGAGGCAGGGAGATATTTTGTCTGAACCTTTTAAGTACAGGGGCCCCACTTGACAGTGTGTACAGCAGTTGATCCCATGATCTGCTCCAGCCACCAAATCCTCCTGAGGCACATTTCCCTCTGGCACGTGCTCCCCAGGCCTAGAGAGGGTTAAGGAAATCGGGGCGGCTCCGGCCAGACCCCGTCTCAGCAGCACCCAAAACGAGATGAGAGAGTCATGGTCTTGGGGTCAGCCCTGTGGCCCAAAGAGGCAGCCAAGGACAGGCTCCGGCATCCAGGAGAGTCTGCGAGCCCGACTCTCGGAGCTTCGCTCTCTTCACCTGTCCGGCCAGGTGTGGCATGCGCACCTGTGGGGTTTGCCCACTCAGCCCCTCACCTAATCCCCTCTGTGGGACACCTGCTCTGCGTGTGTACGGCCACCTCTGGATCCCCAAAGGAACACTCAGGTGGAAAAGGTGGGTACAGAACAGCCCAACCATGGGTGGGGGACAGAGACGGAGATGCACCTCTCAGCACAGAGGGGCATGCAGGAGTCGGCGGGACTTCCCGGAGAAGCAGTGGCCACTGGAAGGTGAGGATGAATGGGCCCAAAGAGGCCCAGGAGTGGGGCAGGAGGTCTAGCATGCACAGCCAGCTGGGGCCAGAGATGTGCAGCCCACACAGCATCCTGTATGGGACTCGGCCCAACGGAGGACCTGGCCTCCAAGGTGGGAGGCTGACTTGGAGGAGACAGATGGTTGTTCCGCAAGGGTTCTGGAAACTCCCAGGCCACGAGACCCTGTGAATTGTCACTTAGTACCCAACATGATCACCCTCTGGACAGTCTGAAGAGGGGGAAGATCTGACTCAGAGACAGAACTGGACTTTGCTAGCATCACTGTAGAAGGAGCTCAAGGTATCTTGCTGAAGCAGTCTCCCTAGTCCCTCTCCTAAGATGCGCAGGCCGGACAGGGTTTCTCCGTGATCCACACGCTCTCTCATATGCAGAACCAGATGGTGGGTCTGGGGGTGACCAGTCTTTTGACTTTGTTGGAAGTAAATATAGCAGATCTTGGTGTTGTTTGAAACCACAAAAAGAGAATGAGGCTGGCTAAATGACTTTGTTATTTTGTGCACATGGATGAATATATAACCCACCATTGTGTACGACTGCAACACATCAATTAAGAAATGTGGAATAAAATAAAATAAAACCACTGAAGAGGGAACTTCCATTCTGAGCATCCTGAGAACCAGGCGCAGGAAGCCCCTTCCCCATCTGGAAACACCTCATCCTGTCATGGATACCGGCCTGTCGTGAGCAGTCTGTGCATGGCCACGGCCGGGAAGAGAGTCTCAGGCTTCTTGAATTATTTTTTAATGAGTCTTTTTCAAACCAGGTAGTGCGAAAGACATGGCAAGAAGAGACCAGCTCTTGCCCAATGTCGGCCGGTGTCACCCAGAGCTGGGACAGATGCCTGGAGACTGTTCATAGGGCAGGTACAGCACAGGTGGATGTTCTGGGGGCCAAGCCAAGCTGAGGACTATACCTCCGAGGTCAGGGGGCTCTGGAGCTGAGCCAGAGCCAGGCAGAGCCTGACATTACTACTGTGACCTTGGGCTGGCCACATCTCTGCCTCTGTTTCCTCATGTGTAAAACGAGAATAACAATCCCACTGTCCCCGCTGAGTCCTTCTGATGGCATAATACATAACAGTGAGGGGCACTAAAGTATGCCTGGCACACAGGAAGTTTCAGCAAGCATTAATCTCATCATCACCATCATGTTCACAACCTCGTCATTGTCATCATCCAGTAGACACTGGCCCTTACTTCTAATTCCCACCTGCACACTCTCCCACCCCTGATGAATGCAGTGGATCTCAACCCAACACTGATAAGTGGACAGCAAGAATTGGAGGTAAATTTGCCAGGGACAGGGGTAGCTCAAGTACCCAAGCCTCTCTCCCTTGACACCTGAAAGAGCATCTTTACTGTGTGATAAATGTGTAGAGCACTTTTGCTTATGTTGTGACATTGACCCTTAAGCCAGTCCATGAGATGTGCATGAAAGGGTTCCATCTCTGCTTTCAGACAGGCAAACTGAGGCTCAGAGAGTGCTAAAACCAGGACTCCCCGTTTTTGACGAAGTGGCAGAGGAGGGACTCAAATCCAGGTCCCTGACTCCAAACAAGATGGTTTCTCTGCTCCCTTTCTTCCTGTCTGTATTGAAATCTAATGCCCAATGTGATGACATTAGGAGGTGGGCCTGTGAGAGGTGACCAGATCATGAGGGGTCAGCCCTCATGACAGGATTAGTGCCTTTATAAAAGAAAACCCAGTGGCTGCCCAGCCAGCTCCACCATGCTCAGACACAGCAAGAAGATGCCACCTACGAGTCTGCCCTCCCAGGAGCTGGATCTGCTGACAACTTGATCTTGGACCTCCAGCCTCCAGAACTGTAGGAAGTTCCTGTTGTTCATAAGCTTTCCAGCCTGTGGGAGTTTGTTCCAGCAGCCAAACACACAGGCCATTCCTTATTGCTATCTATAGTTCTGACATTTCACTAAGGAACCAGAACTATACATGTAAGACCTGGAGGGATCTGGGTGATATCAAGGGGGTTGTGTCCAGCCTATTGGTGGGGAAGGTCATCAATGTGATCTGGCCACTCCATAGTGACCTGGAAGTTTGTGCAAAAAAGTATCGATTATTCATGGTCCTCATCCCCTATATAAAATCTACTCAAAATGGATCATGGATCTACATTTAAAAAAAAAACTCAATACTATGAAGTTTCTAGAAAAAAAATAGAAAGACATTCTTTCTGTCCTTGGATTAGGCAAGGATTTCTTAACTACACCACCAAAAGCATGATCCATAAAAGAAAAAAAAATGATAAAGTAGTCATCAAATTAAGAACTTTGGTTATTCAAAAGACAGTTAAGATTCTTGGTTTTAATTCTTGTGCCATGGGAGTCTTATTAAGGAAGTTGGGGCCTAATCCCACATGATGGAGATTAGGGCCTACTTTTTCTTCTATTAGACGTAGGGTCTCGGTTGTATTCCTAAGTCCTTGCTCCATTTTGAGTTGAGTTTTGTGCATGGAGAGAGATAGGGGTTTAATTTCATTTTGTTGCATATGGATTTCCAGTTTTCCCAGCACCATTTGTTGAAGAGGCTATCATTTCTCCAATGCATGTTCTTGGCACCTTTGTCTAATATAAGATAATTGTAGTTTTGTGGGTTAGTCTCTGTGTCCTCTATTCTGTACCATTGGTCTACCAGTCTGTTTTGTGCCAATACCATGCTGCTTTTGTTACTATTGCTCTGTAGTAGAGTTTAAAATCTGGTATAGTGATGCCACCTGCTTCACTCTTCCTGCTAAGCATTGCTTTAGCTATCCTGGGTCTCTTATTTTTCCAGATAAATTTCATAATTGCTTTTTCTATTTCTATGAGGTATGTCATTGGAATTTTGATCAGAATCGCATTAAATCTGTATAGTGCTTTTGGAAGTATGGTCATTTTGATAATAAATGGGATGAACTCAAACTAAAAAGTTTCTTCTCAGCAAAAGAAACAATTTGTGAGATAAAAAGCAAACTTACATCTTAGGAGCAAATCTTTACACCTCACACATCAGATAGAGCACTACTCAAAAAGCTAAACACCCCCCCCCCCCAAAAAAAAGCCAGTCAATAAATGGGCCAAGGACCTGAAAAGATACTTCTCAGAAAATGATGTACAATCAGTCACCGAATACATGAAAAAATGTTCAACATCTCTAGCAAGTAGAGAAATGCAAATCAAAACCACTCTAAGATTTCATCTCACTCCAGTCAGAATGGCAGCTATTATGAAGACAAACAACAATAAGTGTTGGTGAGGATGTGGGGGAAAAGATACACTCATACACTGTTGGTGGGATTGCAAATTGATGTAGCCAATACAGAAAGCAGGATGGAGAGTTCTTAGAAAATTGGGAATGGAACACCATTTGACCCAGCTATCCCACTGCTCAGTCTATACCCAAAGACTTAAAATCAGCATACTACAGGGTCACAGCCACATCAATGTATATAGCAGCACAATTCACAATAGCTAAACTGTGGAACCAACTTAGATGCCCTTCAGTGGGTGAATGGATTAAAAAAATGTGGCTTATATACACAATGGAATATTACTCAGCAATAAAAGAGAATAAAATCATGGCATTTGCAGGTAAATGGATGGCGTCGGAGAAGATAATGTTAAATGAAGTTAGCCAATCCCAAAAAAAACAAATGCCAAATGTTTTCTTTGATATTTTAAGGAGGCTGATTTATAGTGGGATAGGGAGTGGGAACATGGGAGGAACAGACGAACTCAAGATAGGGCAAAAGGGTTGGAGGGGAAAGAAGGAGGCATGGGGTTATTAATGATGGTGGAATGTGATGATCATTATTATCCAAAGTACATGTATGAAGACATAAATTGGTGTGAATATACTGTGTATACAACCAGAGATATGAAAAATTGTGCTCTATATATGTAATAAGTATTGTAATACATTCTGCTATCATATATAAATAAAAAATAAAATTTAAAAAGACAGTTAAGAGAAAGAAAAATCAGAGTAGAAAATATTTGCAAAGTATTTATTTGATAATGGGCTTGTTTTCAAAATCTATGAAGAGCTCTGTTAGTTAGATTTTTATTGATGTGACCAAAACACCCGACCAGAACAACATAGAGGAGGAAAAGTTCATTTTGGCTCATAGTTTCAGAGGTTCAGATCATGGCTGACTGACTCCAACACTCTGGGCCGGAGGTGATGCAGAGCATCACAGCAGAAGAGCAGGTAGGAGGAAAGCTACTCAGCTCCTGGCACAGGAAGCAGGGGTGGGGGCAGAGAGATACAAAGTATAAACCCCCAAGGGCACAGCCCCAGTGATCAACTCCTCCAGCCTCGCCTCACCTGCCTACAGTTACCTCCAGTACAGTGGCCCTTCAAATTATTAATCCATCAAATGGATTAACCCACTGATTAGGCTACAGCTCTCATAATCCAATCGTTTCACCTCTCAGAGGTGAATTTTCAAATTCCTGCATTCACACAGGAGGTCTTGGGGGATGCCTCATAGCCAAGCCATAATAAACTCCAACTCTAAATATTACAAAAACCAACAAACAAATTTTAAAATTTTTAAATTAAAAAAAAATTTTCTTTTTTTAAAGAAAATCGAGACAGACCTAAACAGACAGCTCACCAAAGAAGATATTTATAATAGCAAAAAGCACCTGGAAGGTCCTATGCATCATGCAGCAGCAGAGAAATAAAACACTGGAGGACCATGACACTCCTATTAGAAAGGCCACATTCCAAAACATTGGCCACATCCAACACTAGGGGAGGTATAGAGTGACAGGAGTGTCACTCACTTTTCTTGGGAATGCAAAATGGTAGAACCACTTTGGAAGATAGTTTGGAAATTTCTCACAAAACTACAGATACTCTAACCACATGCAATTGTGACTAGGGGTATTTACTGAAAGGAGTTGGAAACGTACATCCACTGAAAACCCCACACCCAGATGTCAGCAGCTTCCTTCATAATTTCAGCCACTGGGAAGCAACCACGATGTTCTTCAGTGAATGAATGGGTGGATAAAACGTGGTGCATTCAGACCATGGGGTTTTATTCAGGATTATAAAAAAAATAGCTGTCAAGCCTTGAAAATATGGGGAGAAATTTTAAATGCATACTACGAAGTGAAAGAGGCTAATAGGGAAAGACTATAATGCAATGCTGTAGTGGATAGCTATCATTGTACATTTGTCCAGACTCACAGAATGCATGTCACAAGAGCAAATCCTAGTGTAAATTCTGCACGCTGGATGATAATGATGTGTCGACATGAGTTCGTGGATTGTAACAACTGTACAACTCTAGTAGGGGAACTGATAGCAGAGTAGGTTGTGCACATGTGTTTGGGAGACCAACCTTGCACGTGACTGAGTCACACTCCCTGGGTGGGTGCTGAGGCGCTCAGTCGCAGAAATGTGGCAGAGCTTTCCCCACCCTTCTTGGGTTCAAGGGTCGGTGTCTCGTGCATGGATGCATCTTGCTACAGCCCCATGGGTGAAGCTATGCTCACCTGTTCCTTTGTAATATATCCCCTTGCCCTGTTTAGGATAGAATCTTCCATGGAAGTGCCTTGTGTCCCCTTCTCCTACTGTGCCCTTGGATGTGGCCTACCCAGGTGTCAGTCAACCTGCAGTCAGTGGACATCATGAAGACAGACTCAGCCCCCTGAAACCTGGCTCCTTGCCTCATTTGAATAGCTTCTCCTCAATAAAAGGGGTCAGCGAGTGCTCTGTCTCTCTCTTCCTGCGGAACTTTAAGGTCAGAGGAGCCATCACAGTGACCCCAAAGAAAAAGATATTGTGTCTCTTGGTTATTTTGCGCAGCCCAGTTGGCCCAGTTTAACTGGAGTGACCCCTGAGCCCTTTAGTCGTGAGAACAGAAACCCGGCACATGTGGGCAGAGGGGTCTGTGGAAGCCTCTTCCACTCAGTTTCCCTGTAAACCAAAACCACTCTAAAATCAAGTTTTATTTTTTAAAAAAGTGGCAAAAGATTTGAACAGATATTTCTCCAAAGGAAATATTAAAGATGCCCAATAAACACAAGAAAGATGTTCAACTACATTAGTCACTAGAAAAATATAAAACAAAACCACAATGAAATGCCACCATCAATCCACCAGGAGGGCTAAAGTGAAGCTGTAAGTGACAATTGCAAGTGCTGACGAGGACCAGGCAGCGGGAGCTCTCCTGGTCCTGCCGGAGGGACATACAAGGTCACTGGGAAAACAGATTGACGGCTCTTATAAAGATAAACATGCATTTGCCATACAACCCAGCAATCTGATTCCTAAGTATTTATCCAAATAGAATGTGAACCTATGAATGAACACTTCTCTCTCTCTCTCTCTCTCTCTCTCTCTCTCTCTCTCTCTCTCTCTCTCTCTCTCTCTCATTTTCAGGATTGAACCCAGGGCTTTGCACATGAAAGGCAGACACTCCAAATGTCTCTCAACTGGGCAATCAATAACTTGTGCTACACCCGTGCACTGGATGCTAATTATCAATAAAAATGAAAACACTACTCATACTGAACAATACAGATGAATCTCGAATCCAGCCATTGGTGCCATGTGCAATAAGTCAAACTCAAAAAACAAAACGCTACCTGGTCCCATTCACCCCACATTCTGGCAGAAATACAGGGACAGTAGCCACATCAAAGGCGCCTGGGGCTGGCGAGTACAGGGACAGGTGGGCGAAAAAGGGCTGGGGAGAATGACTCCAAGGGCTTTGCTCTCTGTATCCTGAGTGCAGTGACAGACACGCTGCCGGCATCTGCAGAGCTCCAGGACCCTGCAGTGCAGAGGGTGTCCTACTTGTGTTTACCTAAATGTCAAAATAAAGAGAAAATGAGTCCCTGTTAATTGCTTCAAGAATCCATAGGAAGACACAAACTCATCCCTCTAATGAAAGCGTCTCCTTCAAAAGAGAGGTGAGGAAATGAAGCAGTTCTTTGAACACTAGGGCCTTTCATTTCTAATATTAGAATTGATTTCGTAGGAAAGCAATCACTTGTCTAGGTATCCAACTAATGCATGGATATGAAGTAGAATTTAAGTGTTTTTTAATAGGAGAGAGGTGCAGATATTCAACTGGCGCCTGCCATGTGCACGGGGAAAGAGAGGTGCCTTAGGTGCTGTGTCTTGGTTAATTGCAGGAAGGGAAGGGAGACGGGAACTTGGGCCAACTTTCTTCTCCTTGTTTACTAAGTTTCATTCCCCAAACTTCCTTGTCAGAGAGCAACACGATGCTTACGCTTCCTCCATCCCTCCCCGCTTCCCCCAGAAGTTCATGATTCAGTCAATCAAGTGATCTACCCAACAGCAAACTCCGGTTGACTGATTGTTTTCCTCCTAAACTGACAGAATCAAATGCTTATTTATTTATTTACTTACTAATAATTTATATCCTGTCTCCTTCCAAAAAAAAAAGGATGTGAGCTTCACTGGCTGTCTTGGCTTCACCTCCAAAAAAGTGTTAGCATCTCTGGGAAGAAAATAACCACCGGAGAGGTGGTCTTTGGTTTCCTTCCAGAATCCACAGAGTTACACGGCGATGCTTAATGAGCCCATTACTGCAGAATATGAATAATGGAGAGTCCAACCCGGCTGCTAGGATAAGACGGGGGGTTAGACATAAAGCTGCCTCTGCCAGGCTGTCTGCGTGGGTGAGGGAGGGTGATCTCCTGGTTAATTGGGCCCAAACACTTGACAATTGAAGAAACAGGAGCTTTCTTCCCTGAGAAAGTCAATGAAGCTAAGAAGTAGCTTTTAAAGTCATTTTGAAGCCATTAAATGACATTGGTGGATCATCCCTTCACACGCAGAATTTCAACAACTCAGCCAGGTGGGCATTGGGACTCCATGGAAAAACACAGAGGTCTTGGAGAACGTGCAGCTGGCCCGGGACTACACTTGAAGGACTCGAGCTCTGATTTTGAATCCCGGACCTTCAGGATCCACAGCCTGCGCGCTGCTCCCTTCATCTCAAGCTGCCTCTGGGATTTTGTGCCCAACCTGCATCCCCTGGCACTGGTTACCTGTAATGATCCGGTTTATTAGTATCATGTCGACATCTTTTGCTCAGGGTTGGACACCATTTCAAAAATATTTCACGGAGGCTGTTACTGGTGAAGGTAAGCTTGGCTACAAACAAGGGCAAGTTCAAATTCTAACTGACTTCCACAATGAGATGATTGATGGCCCCTCGGCAGTCGAGGGCTAGAGGCAGGGAAGGTTCCAGGAGCCATATGTGAGAATATCTGTTTTGCTGCTCCAAGACTCTCCTTCTTGGCCCTTCTCCAGGCGTGTGCTTCCTCCTCGGGCAGGAAGGAACCACAGGACAGCAGCTGCAGGGATTTCTCCACAGGCAGAGATGGGCCTTCTCCTCCCCTGTTAGCCCAGCTGTCAGTGCTCCAACACCAGGCTGCACACACGTGCACGGGTCACATAGGCATCCTCAACCCACTCCCAGCAGGGGTCAAGAGATGTCCATGGATGCTGCAGGAGAAACCTGGTGGATATCTTCTATCCATGCCCGCTCCTGGACACCTGGAGAGGCCACCCTTCTTACAACTCAGATTGGACCAAATGACCAGCTTCTACCAATAGAATAGGAGAGATGTGGGCCACTCCTGGCCTGTCCATTGGCTTTCTGTGTGGTACACCACACTCAGCAACGAAACACAGAGCACTAGTGTAGGTGCTGGCAGATGACAATACCATCGGAAGTAAAGGTCTGGGTTCCCAGATCATTGCATGAAAACTCACCCTTGGCTCTAGACAGCACTGGTAATATTAAATCAAGCCACTCAAAGTATAGGGTTATTTGTTACTGCAGCTAGCACTGATTAGCCTGACTAATCCCGATGGTTTCAACAGATTGTCTGGGGTAGAACTGAAGTAGGGGAATCAATTGTAATAACCACTATGTAGCAAGATATGTGCTTTGCAATGGTGGAGATGGGGAGGCCAGGGGGACACACAGTAGATATTAGTGAGCTATTTTGCATTGAAGGTGTAACAATTTTTGGACAACTTTATAGGTTCATATTAGTTTTGAGTGACCCATGGAAAGGCCAAACTCCAGGTCTCATATTCTCCCTGAGGACATGACATCTAAGTTACCCAGTAGGTCAAGATGGTGCCTTAGCTTGCTGCACTCACTCTGAGTTTGCTGTGGTTGAGGCCATGCACACACACGATGTAACTTGGGAAGGGGGTAATTTTCCAAGTTGAGACCCTGGCTGGCATGCCTTCCCCTCCCTAAATCCACACCAAGGACCTCAGGCCCCAGCCACAGTGGGACAGTAACATCTGTGCATGTTTCCCGGGGTGGCTCTTCATTCACCAAAACAATTATTGTACTGCATTTGATATAATTCTATAAAACATGGTTCACCTACTGATCAGAGAGCCAATTAATATAACTCCTATTTATTGTGACTGCCTAGGCATAAAAAAATCCCACAAATCAAAGTGATTCCCCAAACCCGCTCGGATCCCTGCACTACTAAGTCACATCCATTTTGCTCAGAGGGAGTCGCGTGCATTCTTTTTATTATTAATGCCGTCAATACATATTTTACTCACCATGAAAGAGCTTTCACAGGAGAGGGTGACATCGGCAGCAGGTGTTCCTAACAACCCCGAGCTGGGCACACACTTTGGCTGGTGAATTTGTGACTTGGACCCAGACTGTACTGGAGTGCGGAAGGGCCAGCTGGGCTTCGCATCCATTCTCCCTCAGTCCTTCCCAGGATCCTGTCCTGTTCAACCCCGTTATTCTACACAAGAGGACACTGAGGCTCAGGAAGGTGAAGCCACCTGCCCATCATCCCTTACGTGGTCAGTAAGAAGCTGCTTTTTCTGCACAAGGACTCTCTCAACACTGACACCATTGATGAAGTGACTTTAGGATTGAGAGGACTGGCTCTAATGGGGACTGGTTCGTTTCCTCTCATTCACTCAGCACCCGAAGTGGCCAACATATTGGTTTTGGTTTTCTGTGAACCAGTGTGGGAATCAGACTCACAGAAGCACGTGGGCAAGCTCCAATACAGTTTGTTAGTTTGGAGAGTCTCCCCATCGGTGACCTTGGGCCATATTCCATGACATCATAAGCAGCACGTGCCACCATGCTTTGCAACTTTCCAAGAAGCAGAGGTTCTTGAACAGAAAAGCCCCAGCATCTCAGCGACCGCAACCTCTTCACCCCAAGTCCCTGCCCACAGTCAGTTTCCCAGCTTTGTCGTCCTTGGGACAGCTCAGGTGGCCTTGACCATGTTTGATGTGAGCAGGAAACAGAAAATGAGCTAACAACTGGGGCTGCCAGGGGAAATTCAGGGTGTCTGGTTAGGTTTGAGCTTCAAGTAAACAAATAATTTTGGGTGGAACTCTGTCCTCAATAAGTAGGACTGAAATTTATATTTACCTCGGCATCCTGAATTTTTTATTTGCTAAATCTAACATCAACAATGTTAGAGAGAAAACTTCTCTCTCCCAACGCTCCTTCCTTCTGCGTCCTCTTTCGGGCCTCCTCTAGGCATCAAAGGAAGAAGGGAGGCCATTCGTGCGCTTCCGACCCCAGGACTGCCCGCCCCGTTCCAGGGGGTGGGGCTGCCTAGTGCAGGTCAGCACGCATGCGCAGCTTCCCAGTAGGAGCGCAGCGGTGAGCAGACCAAAGCTGCTCCTTCCTCTCCACTCTGTTCCCGTTCTGCTGACTTGCAACCAGGTGGGGCAGACACCAGACCATCCTCCACAGGCCCAGCCAGCCATCTTACACCGAAGTAGGTGTTGAAGTTGAACCCCACCCAGGGTCCCTGCCCCGCCAAGAGTCCTGGGCCAGGAGTGCCTGCCACTGAGGTCATCTGCTGAGCCCTCTCCCATCTTGGACCAGCACTTCCAGCTCTTTTTACCCCAGCAAACTCGTTATTCGTTATTCCTGCCAATAAGTCTGTTAAAAGAGGGTCATTTATTTATTTTAAGAGCATGAGCCTTCCACATTGTGTTCAAGGGGGACCGATGAGCAGGGCTGCTTGACCCTGGCCCTAGCCCCTGGCCGGCCTCTGGCCCTGGGCGGGAGGTACTGAGCCGAGCTCCTCCATGGGTCCCTTGCAGGTTCTAGGCCCCAAGCCTCCGACCATGCACTGCAGAGGGGCAGGTCTCTGTCCCCTTGTTTTGCTCCTGAAGAAGAAGGAGAAGGAGAGAGAAGAAGAAGAAATGACGCATCCATCATGGAAAACAGCGGCAGCTTCCTCAAGAACTTCACAGAGCATTGCGACTGTGATCTGGCAGTCCCTCTTCTGGGCATAGAGCCCCAAGAATTAGACAGAATCTCACAGATGTGTCCCCAGCCCCGCATTCCTCGCAGCTCTGTTCACCATAGCCAAGATGGGCTGTGGAGCAAGGAAAATGCCCACCGACAGGTGATGGACAAGGAGAATGCAGCACACACACAATGGAATACTATTCAGCCTTTAAAAAGAAAGGTGCCCTGCCCTTTGCAAAAACATGGGCTGACGGCTTGTGCCACCAAAAATTGTTGGTTTACTTGAAGTTCAAATCTAATGCCACATGAAATAATCCTGTCACACAGGCACAATACTTCAGGATCCCACCCACATCAGGCATTTAAAATATTCAAACTCTTAAGTGCAAAGAACAGAATGGCACCTGCCAGGGGCTGGGGGAGGGGGAGAAGGAAGTAGCTGTCCAAGGACCAATGGACCTTCCTTTAGGCTGGATGGGTAAGTTCCAGAGATCTGCTGTACACCATCGTGCCTAGAGAGAGCAGACCTTATTGCACACTGAAAATCCATGAGGAGGGTAAATTTCGTGTTGAGTGTTCTTATTACAGAAATTAAAATCCAGAACCCCATCAGTGGCCCCTGCAGAAAAACAGAACATCCGATGACTATGCCTCTGTCTAGTGGACCACAAACACTAAAATGGCAACGCCCAAATATTCTGCTACTCTTTAGGAAGGGGGAAGGGAAACAGACTAGTGAGTGATCTTTGGCTGCGTGGGTCCCCACCGCGGAGCGCAACTTTGAAACGCGGTTCCATTTCTTCAAGTGCAGCGGCCCCCAGACCCCTGTGCACTCGCTGTGAGCCGCCTGTATCTGAGAACTATCTGCTGCTCACAGATAACCTGGCGTCCTAATTAATAACGCGCCATCGTGCAGGGGGAGCTGGCGAACTGCAGCCGGGGGACACCAGATAAGGGACGCCCGCTGGGGGTGTGGGGCGTGGGCACCTCCTCCTGCTCCCGACTCCCCAGCTCCTGCTGCCGGTTCCACTGGGTCCTGTGAATCCTGGAATAGCAGGACGTGACATGGGGCAGCCCAACGTGAGGCGTCCAGGTGACATAAGGTGCAGAAGGGTTCCTTTCCACCAAGCCTGTGGGAGTCGCGGGCGGAATTCCCCACTTCCCGCCCCTGCCCCTGCGGCCAGGCCACCGAGTTCCGAAATCCGTAAGAGGAGCTGGCTGTGGGTGAGAAGCCCAGCCCCGCTTTCCTTGGGCACCTCCCTCTGCAGTGGGCGCTCAAGACGATTGGTGCGTGGAGTTGGTGAAGTTAGACACCCGGGCGGCTGCTCTCTGAACACAGTGGTCTCTTTACCTTCCAGCGCCACAGGTGGACATAAGGCCATCTCTGTTTGCAGCTGTCACCACCCAAGCCCCACCCTCAAGTTTTGTTCCTGCGCTAAACTACAGCACGGTGCATATTTCCAAGAAAATTATTTAAGATGGTAGGAGCTTTCCTGAAAATCAGTATTTTTATGAGTGAATGGATCTGTGTCCAGACTCTTCAGTAAAGATTCCAAGTCATCTTACCATCTGCCCGTGCTCTGCCATTGTTTTTCTTACAAATAGCCCCTTTTGGTCCTAACTCCCTATGCAGGGTTGGTCCCACCTCATAGAGAGGAACACCGAGGCCCACAGGGGCATAAGCTCAAAGCCCTGTGCTGTGAAGCCCTGGGGGCGGGGGTCTTCTACCTTGCCCAGGGCTCTGTCCCTGGCACCCAGCTGTTTCTCCAACTTGATTCTTCTCCATTGTTATAGTCTGGATGTGAGGTATCCCCCAAAAGCTCACATGTGACACATGCAAGAGGATTCAGAGGAGAAATGATTGGGTTGTGAGGATCTTAACCCAAGCAGTGATTTAATCCCCTGATGGGGGTTAACTGGGTGGTCACTGAAGTGTGGGGTGTGGCTTGGGGTATATATTTATGTCTGGTGAGTGGAGTCTCTCTCCCTGCTTCTGGATCACTGTGATGTGAGCTGCTTCCCTCCGCCCCCCTCTCCCGCCATGATGTTCAGCCCGCACCCCCGGATCCCTGAGGAACTGAGCCCGCCTCCTCTGGACTGTGACCTCTGAAACTGTGAGCCCTCAAGTAAACCTTTCCTTCTCTACAGTTGTTCTGGTCAGATCCTTTAGTCACAGCAGTGAAAAGGCTAAAGAAAACATCCACGTTGATAGTCCAGACCCTCCTCTCTCCCCACCACACCCTTGGGAGCAGGAGTGCTTTTGAAATTCAGATTGAGCATCTCTGATCCAAAATTCTGAAATACGAAATGTTCTGAAACCTGAGACTTTTAAGTTCTGACATGAGACCATAGGTCCGGTGGTCCAGTTGACATAGCATTTGTTTTGTGCATAAAATTATCAAAAGTCGTGTATGAAATTGCCTTTGGGCTGTGTGTCTACAGCGTATGTGAAGCATGAATGAATTCCATGTTTCCACGGGGGCTCCATCTTTAAGAGAGCTCATCATGTATACATAAATATTCCAAAATCTGAACAAAATCCCAGATCCCAAAGGCTTCTGGTCTGAAACATTTTGGATACACGATGCTCAGCCTTCATCTCAGGATTTTTCTGGTCGGGTTTCATGGTGTTGTTGAATCTAGTCAGAAACAGGAGTTTGGGCACCAAATAAAGAGAAAATTCTTTCAGAATTTAGTCCCCATCAGAAAGAACCATTCTCCTCATTCCAGCAGGTCCCAAGAGGCCATTTGTCCTTTGTAGTTTTGCTCCACAGGTCTGTCAGTCATTCTGAATCACCAGAAGCTGTCGGGGGCCTACAGAGGACCCAAGATCACTGGATTTTAGTCTTTAAGAGAAGCCGTTTGGCTATGTTAGCAATGGAGACAACGCTTAGAAGTCAGTAGGTGCCCATTTCTCTCCAAGAAGACACCTGTGTCCAGCCCGATTCTAGCAGCCTACGACTTGGTCCAGAAGGAGCGTGCCCTGTTCTAACCCCGTAACAGCAGGCTGTTGGGTGTCAGGCAGAGAATAGGAGAAAGGCAGGAAGAGGGGAGGGAGGGAATAAGGAAGGAGGGAGGGAAGGAGGGAGAAGCAGTTCGAGGATGGAAAAGGGGTCACCTCTGAAGGACAGCAGTGCCAACATCACAGGAGCTTCCAGTCTGCAGACCGCTCGCATGAGTCATCACACTCAGTCTCCCTAGCAACCTTGTGCGCTGGTTATGAATTTTACACACATTTTCAAATGGTAAATGTGAAGCTCAGAGGGCCACCCAGCCCATGTGCCCTGCCCGTGCGGAGGGCGTGACCCCACGGCTGTTCTAAAGGGCCCTTCCGTTTCCGTGACTCTGGGACCTCAACACCTCTTTGATTGAAGATGATAAGCCCAGTTCCCTCAGATTGCCATTAAATGCAAGACTTGTCTTTGAAGTTGCTGATCTAGAACTATCTAGAGAATGGAATCTACTGAGCCGTCCGTCCCAGAGGCCTCTGAACAGAGCCAGCACAGCTGGACAGCCAGCCATGATCAGCCACAGCTGGGCGCATGGCCTGTGCACATGTCCTTCTGAAGTCCTTCCTCTCCAAGGCTCACACAGGGCAGCCATGCTCGCATAGACCTCCAAGCCCACGGTCCCCAGGCTCTGGCCTCTGGGCTCCACCTTGCAGTTATAGGGTGTTGGGGGACAGGGAGCGGCTACTCTGCATGTGTCCTGCCAAGCCAGAGGCTTGCTGGGCCATCTGCTCCTCTTTGGGCACAGGAGCCGCAGCCTGTGCTGCACGCCTCTTTCCGTTTGGCCCCGCTGGACTGAGAGGCCCTTGTGGTCTAAGGCTTCGTCTCCTCTCTCCTGGGAGCACACGGGGAGCGTGAAGCATGGCTGTCGTGTGGAGCAGCACAGAGATGGGTATTGTGATCCACCTGAGGACCACATGAGCCAACCTCACGGAGCAGCCAGAGAAAAACAGGGCAAGGACCCACAGCCAGGGCTTCCCTGAGGGGCCTCCGTAACCTGCCCTGTGTGGCCTTTGGGGCAGCTGTGACAAAGTGCCTCAAACCAGGTTGCTTAGGGCTAAAGAAGTGCCTTCTCTTACACTTCTGGTGGCTGAAATTCCAGAATCAAGGCGCCAGGAGGGCCACTGTCCCTCAAAAGGTTCTAGGGGAAAATCCCCAGACTTGTGACTGCCCCAGCCTGTTCCTGTCTGCTCCTGGCTGTCTTCTCCCTGCACCTCTTCCTATGAGGATGTGGCCATTAGATCAGGGCCCACGGGTCTTAGTCAGCTTTTTCCCCTGCTGTGATCTGACCAGAACAATTTGGGGGGAGGAAAGTTTATTTGGAGGGTCATGATTTCAGAGGTCTCAGTCCATGGACAGCAGGCTCCATTCCTCTGGGCTCAGGGTGAGGCTGGACAACAGGGAGGGAGAGTACGGCAGAGGGAAGCAGGTCACATGGTGATCAGGAAGCAGAAAGAGAGACTCCACTCACAAGATACAAATATATACACCCCATGGCCACGACCCCAGTGAGCCACTTCCTCCAGCCACACGGCACCTGCCTCCAGGGAGTAACTCGCTGGTTAGGTTCAGGCCATAACCCAATCACCTCTCCTCCAGACCTTGCATCGTCTCAGATGTGAGCTTTGGGGACACCTCATCTAAACCCTAACACTGCCATGATCCAGTATGAGCTCATCACCGGGTCCTGAACTAAGCCTGTGACCCCCACGTTTGCAGTCACATCACATTCCGAGGTTCTGACTTTGTGAGGTTCTGTCTGGGGGGATATGAATTGAGGCGGATACTGTTCACCCCACTGTGGGCCCCAGGCCCATCCTTTGTGGAAGAGATTTTAAGCAAGCAAACTAAACTAGCGGCCAGGAAAACCCCACCGTTGTAAGGCGACTGTCCCAATAGCCAAAATTCACAGCAAGCTCCCAGGATTCAACATTTGTCACCCATACCCCTGGGAGGGGACCAGAGGGGGCCCAGCCTGGTGGGAGCCAACACCAGCCCATTTCTGAGCACACAGCATTAGGGATCCGTCGGCTTCCGGTTCCTTTAGATGAGCCTGCGCTTGCCACAAGCCACCTGGACTCTCTCCACGGGAGAGACTCCTCCGAGAGGCATCAACAAGATCTGACAATACATTCATCTCTCCTCTGCGCGGTGTGCCTTCACTTCGCAAGTCGTTTGCTCTGCCTGGCATGGTGTGATTTCTGATAAATTCTCAAAATTTGCAGCCTCCCTCGAGAGGGAGGAAACAAGCAGTGGGCAGAGCGGGGAGGCAGCTGGAGAGGGCAGGTTTGCTGGGCTCAGTGGAACTGCAAAGCCAGGAGACGCGAGCCCCCAGTTGCATCGAGGAGGGAGCCCTGCGCATTTCCACAAGGGCCTCCTGCACCTGTTCCTAGGGAGGTTGAAACGGGGCAGAAGCGCAGAGCTGCCTCATGGCTGTGCCTGGAATTCATTCCCTGAAATAGAAAAAAAAAAAAAATCCACCAAATCGGCCGCCCATGCCCTCTCTCTCTCAAAGGGGAGCATTTCTATGGAAAGATGTGACCCTGGCTGAACACTGCATGGCGTATTCCTGGGTAGAGTTTAAATAAAACTCTGCCTACTCTTGCTATTAGTTTCTTACCGGGAAGGTGGAGGTTACGAATCCAACCCGCAGCTTCCAGGGAAGCGCTGGGAAGAAAATCGTATCGCCACATTTAATGTCTCACAGACCAAAACTTTGCAGAAGTGCCTGACACCCACCCATAGGTGTGCACACACGTGCGTGTGTAAATGTGTACCGGTGCATCCAGACGCATGGGGGGGGGGCGATTCTGACTCCTCCACGCGGTACACCAATGTCACATTTTAATGTAATATCATGTCCGATGCATATTCATGAAATAGAATCTTGGCAGTGGCACAAGAAAAGTGGGATGAAGTGTGTTTGGCGGAGTGCGTCTCGTTTCCAGGCCAGCGGATTTTTTGATTAAAGTCCCTTATCCGTTTTATCATGCATATCCACTCTCTGATTAAAGTGATCTGGGACTGACACTCACAATGTCAGTATTCACTGAGACCCTTCACACAAAGCATGGTTGGAATTTATATCCTTTAAAAAAAAAAAAAAAAAAGACCCTGTATACCCAGAGACAGAACTAAACAAGGCAGCCTGCATCTAAATCCAAGTCTCCATCGGGTGGCTGTGTCACATGTCCCCTAGTTCAAAGAGGTTGAGCCCAGAATATCAATCAGTGTCCAACTTCAGATGCTAAATTTTATTTCTTTTTTTTTTTTTCAAAAAAGTTAAGTTTCTTTTTTTTTTCCTTCTTCGTTGGGCTTTTTATCAAATGTTTCTACTTGAGAAAAACACAGCCAGGAACTCCCACAACAGAATGTAGGGAATGAATTTCTCTCCCGAGGTGGGCCTCTTGCACACTGTGAAAGTCACGGTGTCCCCTTCTCCAGAAGCCCCTTCATCACATTGCTCTGCAGAGTGTGACCCTCCCGACAGCTGGGTGGGGAGGCTCCAGGACTGCTGTCCACTTCCGGTGGCAGAAACCAGGCACACCAGAGGCCATGGGCAGGCCAGAGCTAGGCAGGAAGTCCCCAGCCTCCACCTGGAACTGCAGATCTCCTTCCGAGCCAAGGACACTTAGGCCAGAGGCCAAAGGACTTGACCGGCCCCTTCCAAGCAGGTTGATGTCGGAAAGAGCAAAAGAGAGAGGGGGTGGGCAGCTACACACAGGGGAAAGGAAGAGTCCACGGAAGGAAAGGGCCACTGTCAGAGCTGGCTAAGCACGACCTGAGTCCTGGGCCATGTTCAGCTGACCTCAAGTGACCTTGACATTCTCTGATGCTGCCCATGTCTCTGACACTCCAAGTCTCTTCTGGAATGGAGCAGAAATACCACCTCTGGGCCTGTTGTCCAGCTCAGATGAGATCACACGAAGAAAGGGGACAGGACAAGCCTCCCAGACACAGGGCTCTTCAGAGCAGGACGGCCTCCAGGTCAGCACCCACTTTCTGCTCTGAAAAAGGCCACCGTCCACCTGCCATCTCCAGCCATCACACATCTGTGTTAAAGTTCCCAGCGTCCCAGGAGCCGATTCTCCTGGTCCTCAGGAGGTCCCGTTCGCAGGGGGACAAGCGAGGCTCAGACAGGAGCAGCCACCCTCACGTGGTCACCCAGCTAGGAGTGGGCAGAGCTCCTGAGGAGCCTGAGTCGAGCTGGTCAGTAGCCCCTGGAAGGAGTTAGGAGCCTCTGATTCATGGACCCTCCCAGGGACAGCTGGGGGGGGGGTGGTACCAGGTCTGTGGGTACCAGAGGAGTGAACCTTTAAAGATAGATGATAGATCAATAGATGGATCGATCAATCGGTCAATAGATAGATGCATCATTTATCTGATCAAAACTTAAAAACAGAACCCAGGTATCATCTATTATCACCCTCATTTTATAAAGAAAGGACATTTCATACCAAAGTTCTCGAACAGGCACGAGTAAGTCAGAATGAAGGACGGCTCTTCAAAATGAAGACAGGTGCCTCCTGCAAGCTCACTCCAGTCTCCTTGCTTCTCTCCTGCGGAAGCTTCTCCTGGTCTGCCCTGCTCCTGCGACTGTCACTGGGAACACGCATTCCCGGAGCTCTGTGCCCTGACCCTGTCCTGGCCACAGCACAGGACGACTGTCCAGTACGTGGCCATTTTCTTAGAGGAAAGGGGTCTGCATTCCAGGGGAGAGCTTCCCCAGATGTCAAGGCAGAGGTGGGGTGGGCTGAAAGGCCAAGACTGACCTAGTCCTGAATGTCTGCCAACTGCCTGGGTGTCCTGGGGAAGTTTATTTGCCTTTCTGAGCCCCACTGTTTCCTGACTGGGAAGGAGAGTGAAGGATCCCCCAGTTGGGCTGCCATGAGACCAGGATCATGCAAGCCCAGTCCCTGACCTGAGCGTGGTCCTCGTGAGAGTGCATGTGTCCCCACCCTGCAGAACCCTCTGCCTGTCCAGCCATGGCCAGCCGCAGGAGACACTAAGCTCCAGCATAGTGAAGCACCCAGGGATGCCCAGCACCTGGAGGAGGGAGGACCTTCAGGGCCTCCCACTATTTCCAGTGAGCAGGGCCAGGCAGCCCTGCCTGTTTTCCTTCTGGAAAAATATGCAAATAACCCCTGTGCTGCACCTGGGTCAGAAGGAGGTTCCTGCCCACATCAGCTGGACCAGCGACTCTTGGAGTCCCTGTGCCTTTCCTCCAGGGACCTGGCCAGGGAGGTGCCATCAGCCCACATCTGCAGTGGAGGATGCTGAGTCTCTGAGCCACAGGGGCCTTGACCAGGAAAACAGTGTCCAGGAGAAGGAGACTGAGGGACCCCATATCTACATTCTGCTCGATTATCCCCCCCCCCGCAAGCCCCTTTCCTACCACGGGGGTCAGGGTGTGATGAGAGGGGGAAGGAAGGAGAATTATTATTCTCTGGAGCCACACGCTGGCCAGCCCAGCCAGGACAGCACAGCAGGTCAGGGGATGTCCCTGAGGCCACGGGGCAGGGAGACAGGTGGCACTCGTGAGGGTCCAGGAGGACCAGGCCAGCCACACCTGGCGCCGTCAGCAGGCAGCGTTGGTGGCTGCGCTGGAGCAGAAGGTGGAGGGCGCGAGCCTGGGGGGTGTGGGGCGGGGGAGGTGGGAGGGCACTGTCCCTGTTCCTAAGCCCTGGCAGCCACCCAGAGAGGGAACAGGGCGACAGGAGCGCGCAGGGTCAGGGGGTGCTGGGCGCCCGTCTTTGGTCCTTCAGGGACAAGCACTTAGTTCCGGGGTTTGGAAGCTGCACTGATACCTTGATCCTTCTCTGACTCGATCTTTTCTTTTTCCCACACCCACTCGGAACCCCACGGAGACCTGTCCTTGGCATCCCCCAACTTTAACCTGGGCTTCAACTCCATCCTTCTGAAGAGGAGGAGAGGGTGGGGAGAAGAGGAGGGAGGGAGGAAAAAGAGGGAGAGAGGAGGACAGACAGCAGGACAGGAGGAGGGACATCAAGTCCCCAAAGGCCACAGGACATGCAACAGTACGCCCGTCCCCTCCCCGCCCCGCCTACCCCACACCCTCGGGATCCGCTCCGCACACACTCTGCACACGGCCTGCGCACGATGCCTGCTTGTGTCTTCTCCTAGACCCTCACAAATGCCACCAGTGTCCCTGCCCCTGCTTCTCCTGCTCTGCTCACTGCCGTCCCCACTCTTCATGGTTCAGTCAAGCCTGTGGGTGGAAGGATTGCCACCCTCATGACCTGGAAGAGCCTCCTGGTCATGGGGACCAAACCTCTAGGTGGTCCCTAAACACTGTGGCTGCTGCGGTTGCTCTGGAGCTGAGCCGGCAGGACACTGGGTTGAGAGGGGACTAGTGGCGACCTTCACCGTCTGAGTGAGGGAAGTGCATTTGTCTCATAAATTGCAAAGGAAGAAGAAGCAGCTGAGTCAAGCTGAGGCCTCGGGGCTGCAGGCTCAGCCCCATTTTACATATGAAGAAACGGGAGCCCAACGACCTTGGTGAAGGTTACAGGACAGCAAGCAAGAACTAAGCCCAGGCTGCAAAGTCCTTTTCAATTCCATCTCTTGGCCCAGTGACAATCCCCGTGTTGGTCACTCTGAGATCCTCCCGCAGTTCTCTGGGTGCAGTTGATATTGAGGAACCGCAGTGCGTGTTGGAGTTCAGGTCTCAGGAAGACAGGGGGAAAGTGGCAAGTCCCATTACAGTCAGGCAACACCACTTGCTGCTGTATTTTCCTAACATGATTTTGATGGTAAGAAATTTCCATAAACTATGTCACTCAGATTCCTGAGAGCCTAGGGAGCTGGGAGATCCCTGCAGACCCTGCACCCTGGTGACCTGCGTGTGGAATGTGTCCTTGCTTTGGCTCATTGGCCGGCGGCATGAGGGTCTCCCTGGGCCAGCCACTGTGCTGGGAGAGTACAACTGGGCCCGCCGTCAACAAACCCCAGAGTGGCTGGGTGGACGGTCACTCTGCACATGGGAGGAGACAGTTACAAGTCAGGGTGGCCTTGTGGGCTTGAATGAATCAATCTGTGAGCCTTGATGTCCCCAGGTGTGACGTAAGAAAAAGAGGACTTTCCGTGCAAGGTTTCAGGACAATCTAAGACAAGCAGCCAAAGCTGCAGTCATGCGGGGACCCTGGAGGCTTCTCAGAGCAGGTGACAGTGAGTGGACCTTAGCAGGTGGGTGCTGACTAGGCTCCTGGGCAGAGATGAGAGCTGTGTTCTGCAGAAAGAGCCAGAATAAGCTGTGTGCAGAACCCACAGAGCCAGAGGTGCACAGCGAGCACTGGTGACGTCCCAGGTCCCAGCCTGGTGGGTGGGAATGGGAGACTATGGAGGGCAGAATCGGGTAGCCACGGTCAGCACCACTGCAGGGCAGCTTTGGCCCTTGGGTCAGAGCTGCCAGGACTTTCTGCCTCTTGCTCTGCCCAGCCACCTTTGAGACAGGTACTACAGTGGTTCCCACGTGCAGATGTGGGAACGAAACCCCAGAGAGATTGGAGAACTTGTTAAAGCTGCACAAGGAACAGCCAGAGCTTCAACCGGGGCCTGGGGCCAGGGCAGAGAGAACCGGTTTCAACCCTTTACGGACCCTTAGGGCTTCTGCAAACACGAGTTAGCAGCCAGCATCATTTCCTGCTTTAACTTCTCCCAGTCCCCAGAACCTGGATAATGTCCTAACAGCATAAGAGAGGGGGAGGGTCCACCCTGCAGGATGAGCACCACACCACCCCCACGGAGTCTGGCTTCCACACCTTTTTTGACATTTGTGCTGCTTAATTAAGGAGGCCACCGGCTGCCAAGGTGGATTTGTTTGTTCTACAGCAGCAGGAGGCGCAGGAGCAGGTCCTTAAAAGGCCCCAAAGTGGTCACAAGGGCTCAGAGAGGGGTTCGAGCTCCATGTGCTGTGGAAGCCAGCTCCCTGCAGCATGTGGTGGGCAGGAAAGAGACCCTGGCCAGGCCGTGGGAAGGGAGTGGCCTCTGGATTCGGCCAGCCTGGACCAAGAGCCTGGACAGTGCAGGGACTCAGAACCTACCCTGTGCCGCCCGCGTTGGCTAGGAAAGTCCTCCGTGTCCGTCATCTCTCTGAAGCTCCCCACCGGCTCTGAGAGCTGGGCCTCCCCATCACTGGCCTTGACCTAGGAGGCACAGGCTGGAGGGCATTCCACACAGCACCCCGGGCTGCTTCAGTTCTCCATAAACACGCGCTGTGCTCGCAGCTACGAAGGGGCTATCCAGGGGTGGGACTGGGCCAGGCTGCAGGGACAAAGCACCACAGCCTGGGTGACTTGAACCACAGAAGTTTATTTTTGCACGATTCTGGAGCTGCAAGTCTGGGTTAAGGTGCAGCATGGCTGGCCTCTCCGGAGGCCTCTCTCCTCGGGGCCAGTCTGTGTCCTGCCCTCCTCTTCCCACAAGGACGCCAGCCCTGAGGCACTGGAGCCCCCCAGTTACCTCAGCTGCGATGCCCCGCGACAGCCCAGCCCCCCAGGGCCGGCGTGCTCTGAGTGCTGGGGCAGGACAGAGCTGAGCTTGGCCCTCGGGCCAGACCCGCTCTCTGCACTGACCCAGGCTGCACTTTTACTTGACCTTCAGTGTGGAGGGTGAAGGGCGTTCTGCAGATGCCCCAGGGCCAAAGCGGGCCCCTGCCTTGCCTGCCCTGTAGATGCTGGCAGTGCCCCGCTGACTGCCACACGTGCGTGGTCCACGCTCCAGGGCTCCCTCTGCAGTGCTCCAGGGCTCCCTCTGCAGTGCTCCCGGGCGGAAGGCTCTTGCATCTTAGCCACAGAGACTGGTGCTCAAAGGCCTCGGCGTGGGCCCCAGACCACAGCCAGTGCACATCAAGCTCACTGGTGCTCGAAGCCCTCGTCCAGGGCAGCCCTTGGGCTGGGCTGCTGCTTCTCTGGCAGCATATTTCAGGCATCTCAACGAGGATTTATGAGGCTGCAACTTCCTACCAAGCTCTTATTGAGCTTACAGAAAAGCAGAGAGAGGCAGAACACAGAAGGAGTGAGGGAAAGAATTGCAAAATGTGGAAATGAACAAGATGATGTGCGAGAATGACTTTAGATAACCTGGCTTGAGAGGGGCCCTCCAAGAAGGTGACATTTAAGCAAAGACCAAAAGGAAGTAAAGGTGGCAGTGCAAAGGCCCTGAGGTCTCCTGACATGAGCCGATGTTGGCCAGCTGGTCAGGGGTTAACTCTAAATATGGTAGACATAAAAATCACCTACGCCTGAACTAAGAGGATAAGAGCTATTCATCTGTCGAAGTTTGATGTTCTCTCCAACAGTTTCCTCTAACTGTTACAGGAAATGGCAGTGGCGTTCGATAGGTCTTTGGGATGTAAATTGTTGTTAAAACGTGGGCTTTGTGAATCCACGGGGTACAGACAGCCACCGTCCCTTTGCAGGGTGCAGGAGGAGGCTGCTGGGAAGACAAGGGTTTCCAGGGGAGGCTTTACCCACATCGGACCCTCGATCAAGCCCACAGGGGACCCATTGTGACCAAGGCTCCTGCCACCCTCTGGGGTGCACATCAGCTCATGAACTGAAACCAGAAAGCCCGTTCCCTGCAGACGTGATGGCCGGCAGAGCAGGACCGGGACGGGTAAGGACAGGGCTCCTGGAGCCCTCCACGTGGCGCCTGAAGGAGTGCCGAGGAGCGTGGACGCTGCTCCCAGGGTCGGAGGCTCATCCCGCCCCCAACGCAGCGGGACCATTTCCCGTCCTAATTGACGACCAGCTGTGCCTTAATAGACCACGACGCAGAGCTTCAGGGTTCTCTCTTTAGGCCACCCCAGAACTGGCGGCCCCCCAGGGACCTGCAAGAAGCAGAGTTTTGCCTTGGTGTGTGCGGCTGGGGGTGAGGGTGGTACCAGCCAATTGTTGAGAATCAATGGAAACGTAAAGACGCGGGTCGACCGAGGGGGATCTGGAGCCCGCATTCCCTCCTGGTTGGGTTTTTGTTTTGTTTTGTTCCCGTCTACCAAGCCATGCCGGTGCCCTAGGTGGTCGCAGTCCTTCACGGGTCGATATCCCCTCACAAACGTTTCCTGGTGCAGCGCTCCCACAACCCTAGGCCCAGGCAGCCCAAGACTTTACACAGATTGTACACATTTTGTTCATCCCCCAGACACGTGTGGCTCCCAGAAAATACACCAGAAAGCCAAAAACGCACCGTTCCTGCCCTCAGGATGCTGAGAGTCAGGGCCAAGCTGGGCACACTGGGGGTGCACGGGCCAAGCCCCATGGGCCACCTGCATTTATATGGTGGCCCAAGGATGGGCTCACATTTTAAATGGATGAAAAAAAAAAACAATCAAAGGCAGAAGAACATTTCCTGCCTCGTTAAAACTATGCGATGCTCAAATTTCAATGGTTACCAATAAATTTTCATTGGCCCAGAGCCACGCCCATGTGTCGGGTGCCGTCTGTGGCTGCTTCCATGCCAAGGAGCAGAAGAGGGCTCAAGGGCCCACAAAACAGAGCGTTTACACTCTGGCCCTTCAAAGAACAAGCCTGCTCGCGCCCGGTGAGTGCAAGAAGTGGCTCAGAGTCACTGAGTGTGAGCTCGCTGGAGCAGCAGGTCCTTCCGCCTTCCCCTGGACACCGGGGAGCTCTCCCCCGATGAGGCAGGAGACCCAAGCCCAGGAAAACCAGAAACTGCGCAGACTTCCATAGAGAAGTTCACATCACGGTGTCGAGGTTACGGGTGTCAGGCAGAAGGGCGAACTCACTAAGGACTTTGCATTCCTCCGCTGGGGACAGGACACGTGGGTTCTCAGTTTTCACTGCCCAGTATGTTTGTATCAGGATAGCGACCACAGGACCTTGCTACTGTCTCTATGTGGAGATTAAGTCTGGCGCACAGACCTGTGTGGGTGCCAGCGGAACAGGGCGTGGGCCTGTGATGGCTCATGTCAGCTAGGTTGGCCTCGGGGACTTGGGCATTTCACTTAACACTATTCTGCATGCTACGCTGGAGGTGGGTACCATGAACATTTCGATGCATAACTTGGAATAAAGCAGACTACCCTCCACAATGTGAGTGGGCCTCCTTTAATCAGTCAAAGGCCTAAGAGAAAAAAAAAAAAAAACAGCGTCCATCCACCAACAGGTCATCTGTGGCCTTGAGCTGCAACGTCCGTTCTTACCCGGGTCTGCAGTCTGCTGGGCTGCCCGGTGGATTTGGGGTTTGTCGGTTCTCACGATGGCATGAGCAGATTTCTTAAAACAAATCTCAGAGGCAGAGATGGAGAAGGAGACAGGGTTTACGCATCCTAGGGGATCTTTCTGTGACCCCTGCTCTGAACAGACCTTAGTCAGCAGCAGCAGGTAAGTAAAGGTGACCCCCTCAGCAGAGCCACAGTCGGAACCAGTATCCCGTGCTCTCCAGACCCAAGACGAGTTTTCTGTTTCTTTTGTTTTGTTTTTTGGGGTACCAGAGATTAAACTCAGGGGCACTTGGCCACTGAATCACATCCCCAGCCCTATTTTTTATTCTATTTAGAGACAGGGTCTCACTGAGTTTCTTAGGACCTCATTTTGGCTGAGCCTGGCTTTGAACTCACGATCGTCCTGCCTCAGCCTCCTGAGCTGCTGGGATTACAGGTGTGCACCACCGTGTCCAGCTTCAAGGCTAGTTTTTTAACTGGGCCTGGCGAATGCTTTGTTCTGGTGTCTGCAAAACGTGGTTCATGAAGGCAGAGACTTGTTGGTGAGGTCAGGAGGATTTACTGAGCTGATGCTTAGGGCCAAGCGTGGTGCCCTTGTCCTTAGCGGCCATCAGCGAGCACATCACCAATACTAGGCCCGACTCTCGGGGCGGATGAAGGCCAGGCCCCGGCCTCTCCAGCAGCCCTGAGGGCTTCTCTGGACAACATCTCATCTCATCAGGTCCCAGGCTGCAAGCCGGCCACCCGCCTTCTGTGTGTCTGTGCCTTAAACACTCGTCGCCTACTGACTATCTAAAACCCTTCCTTCTGTGCTTAAAAATTGCAAGAAATAGTTAAACGTTTCCTATTGTCGTATCAGTGAACCAGTTCAGAGATTGCCGACTCAATTCAATCAAAATTAGTGACAAGAAAGCAATTTTCCCGTTCCGATCAGCATGGAGAGCTCTTTGTTTTGCTTTGTCTTATTGGAGGTGACTCGCTGTATCTTTCCAGAGGTAAGCTGAGGGGCTCCGGAGCCGCGTGTCTCCTTTTGTCTAGATAAGTGTTATCCGGTAAGATGAACACAATGAGACTGTGTTTACCTTAATGCCGTTTAAAAATCACATCGCAATAAAAGATCAATAGCTCTCCACAACAATTTACCAAAGACCCGGCTGGGGAAGGGAAATTCAAATGGCATTGATTTTTTTTTTTTCCCCGTGAGTGGTGTGCGCGTGCGACGGTCACAGACCATGAGCAGGAGCGTTGATGACATGGCCCGTGAGCACTGAATCCAAAGCCAAGGCCAGAGGACCCAAGGGAAGGACCACCCTCGGCTGGGGCTCCCGGCACCCCGGGGAATAGCGAGAAATCTGGAGAAGATGCAAGAGGGGGGCGGCTTGTCCACACACCTCCTGGTCCTGCGGGCCAGAGCAGGCCTCCCCCATCCACCGCAGGGGACACAGTCCTGGAACCAGCATGGAGGGTTGTGTCTTCAAAGCAGCGGCCACCACTCCCCTCCCCTGCACCCTGTACACAGTAGGTGCTCAGGAATGTCAAATAACTAAAGTCAATCAAAATCAGGAAGAGGAGGAGCGAGGCAGGAGGTGACACGTCCCCCTGGTGGAGCTGGGCTCTGACCCGGGCTGGGGCTTGTCCCTGGGCACCCCAAGCACATCCACACGTAGGCTGTAGAGCGGTCACACAGATGCTTCCTTGTATGCAGTAGGCGCCCGAGCCATGCAGAATACAGTTGCTGATCTTTCGGCTACAGACAAGCTCCCCTGAAGGAAAGGCTTCCTGGGCCGCGATGCTGCCGGCGTCGCCCAGCGGGGCCACCCCGCCACAGGACGCTGCCAGCAGCAGGTGCGGAGTGTCTCTTTGCTGAGAACCCTGCGTCCCTGCTCCGGCCACTGTGAAATGTGCTTTGGAAGACGTAGAAATTAGAAGGGGAAAAAAAAAATAGGAGGGAGGGAGCCAGTGGAGGGGGAGGAATATAAGTGGAGAAATTACTGGAACTGGAGAGGGGCTTTAATGGCAGCGTTGGCATTCTGCAATTTCACACATTAAAACATATTTTTAAAGAAACGACTACAGTGCTGATTGTATAAGGGCGAAGCCCTCCACTCTTCAGACTATTAATAAGGGCTTCCCATAGAGAAGCCAAATACATGCTTGATGCAGTTTTAATCCTTTGCCAATACATTTGACTAAAGCTGTTTGCTGTTTCAATGACAGGATTTAACTTGCCCTTCTGTATTCAACGTTTCTGATTATTAATGACATTTAGGAAACACGAGCTATAAAGTTATATTCTGGTCAAATTGCAGCCTGTCCTTCACAACCCAGAAGAGAACAGGATCCTGAAGTGGGGGGAAGCCCTCTTCTGTGGGAACCCAGCACTGTCCACCAGGACCCAGAGGGCAGCCCCAATGCTGTGCTGCCCCTGAGCCCTCCCACCCTCTCTGTGCGGGAGCCCCGTCAAGACCAGTGCTGAGCAACCACCCCACCGGTCCCTGCTCCTTCCCTGGCTTTTCCCAAGCTTTGTGAGCTTGACAGCCATTTCCTTGGGAACACTCGGCGCTATCAGGCATAGGATCCTGGCAATATTAAACCAAATTCATGGAGGATATTTAGACTTCTCAGGATCCCCCTCGTTCAGATGCCAATAATCAAATCTTCCAGGAAGAAGAGGAGGCAGCGAGGGAGCTGAATAACTTTGAAACGGGGGGGATCAGGGGATCGAGAGAAAGCGCCTGGATCTTAATAGAACACAAGCAGAGGGGAGAACCCTCACCCAGACGCGTCTGATTATTTTGTGCCGTTTTATTATTTTAAGAAACAAATTAATGCTCAGGTTAAAATGAAATGACATATGCAGGTGCCCCCTAGGCCATCTTTATTCAGTGGGCTCTGGGCATGTTAATAAGAGCCAGTAACCAAGGAGCAGCAGGAGGCAGAACTGGTGGGGGATCCAGTGGGGGATCCAGTGGGGGGCGAAGGGTCCCTCTGTGCTCTGTGGTCAGGGGGGACGGACGTACTAGGGAGGAAGGAAGGAGGGCTGGAGTCAGGGCAGCTGAAGAGGACCCCCATCCCATCCACAGAGGTCTTCCCACCAAGCCTCCCGCCTCCTGCCGTTACCCCAGCCCTGACCCCCCACTGTAATGAAGAGCAGATCCCCTGCGAATCACAGAAAATCAATACTGCCTTTTACTAAGTTTGCGTTAATTTTACACCTTTCAGCCTCTGGATGGGAATTATTGCCGCCAAGATGAGGGATCCTCCTCTCCCCCACTTGGGGCGAGCTGGGAAACCCTATCGCCGGTTTTAAAGGGGGGAAAAATGCAATGAAGAAGAAGGAGAAGAAGAAGGAAGGGGAGTGGAGGGGTCACACTTTGAGAGATTTTAATAGCTAATAATGGGAGAGAGCCTAAAAGCCGAGATCCCATTGAAGGGCACGTCGGGCGTGAGCCTGGCCTGTCAGTCCCGGGGTGTGCTGCACAGGGGCCAGCTCCCGAGCATGGCAGCCCGAAATATAAAGTCCAGATTTAATTCTGATACAGAGAAATACAATTTCAAAACCGGACGTCTTATCATCCGCGTGTCCCCCTGGAGAACTCATTTCCCTAGCAAAAGACTGTCACTGCCATTATGTTGTACAAGGAAGCAATTTACCACTACAGCTAAACAGGGCTACCAGGGCTGGGGGAACTTAAGCAGTGCAAGTTATCGCTCGGAGAAAAAATGGCATTTCAAATGTCAGTGAAATGGGAAGGAATAATTGAAAAGTATCAATCAGAGAAGCAAAGGGGGTTTCCAAGGCCGAGCGCAGCCCCGTCTCTCCTGCCCCTTCCCCGCCCTGCCGCCTGCGGCCCCCCTCCCCCATTCTCCTCCTGACTTCACAGCCCCCGCCCCCAGCCGCAAGCTCAAATTCAACCCAGGAGAAGGGATGGCGCCCCGGCCCTTGTTGCCTCTTGGAAGTGAAGGGCAGCTGGCCGGATGGCCCTGTTGGACTCCAGTGGCTGGGGACCCCGGGTGCAGCTGTGCCCCACACCAGGGTCCTGATCCACTGCTGGGCTGGAGATCAATGGAGGTCCCCTCTTCAGGTCCCAGGAGGTTCCACATTGTCATGCACACCGCCAACGCCCAGGGCTCAGTTCCCACTTATGGTGCCTGAGAACATTGCAATAGAGATTGGGTCATGAAGAGGCCCCGCCACCGATTAGCCCCAATCCCCCCTCCCCCCGAAAAGGTGATTCCCCTCTCTGCACCTCAGTGTCCTTGTCAGTAAAATAGGTACACAGGCGTCCACTCTGCAGGCTGGGGTAGGGATGGATATCTGTATAAAGTAGCGGGAATCCTGCAGGCAGGGGGCAGACATCAATATCACTCTTACACCACGGCAGGCTGACGTCACGCACACCTCTCACCATCTGAAAGGTCCTGGGTGACACTTCGCTTCTGGGAGTTCACAGCTGACCATTCTCCTGACCTTTCCTTCTCCTAGAACCCCATGCTCTTTCCCCCCCCCCGACAGCAGACCACTCTCTCTGTCAGGAATGCTCTCCCCCTAAGTCTCGACATAGCTGGCTGCTTCTCATTCAGTTCTCAGCCCAAATATCAGCTTGTCAGAGAGACCTCCCCTGCCAACCTATTTAAGATTGCACCAATAACCAGCAATTGCTGCTATCACTGGACTTTAATTCTATTAGGGCATTTATCTTTTAAATTTCTGCCCCCCTTATTCACAGGGGTTACGTTCCAAGACCCCCATTGAATGCCTGAAACCGTGAGCCATACTGATCCCTAAACATACTATTTCTTTCTATGAATATGTACAGATCTATGATGGGTCTTAATTAACAAATTAGGCACAGTAAGAGATTAATGAAAAAATTATGAAATGGAACAACTTATAACAATATACTATAATAAAAGCCATGCAGATAGGGGCTCTCTCTGCCCCCACCCCTCACCTGCCATTGGGTAGGTAGCATATACCGTGCGGATACACTAGACCAAGGAATTCATACCCCAGCAGGGACAGAACAAAATAGTGGTAAAACGTCACTGTGCTACTCAGGACAGAAATCCAACACTTCTGAATTGCTTATTCCTGGAATTTTCCATCGATATTTTCAGACCAGGTGCGAGTAGGGGTGAGGTGACGGCATTACGTGAACACTGAGGTCAGGCGACTGAGCGAGTGAGGGAATGGAAGGCCATCTCCTGTGAGTGGAACTTGAAGTTGCCCCTCACAGAGCCTGGGAGATACAGCGGGCGTCCACGAGGGTTAACCAGTCCTCTGTCATGGGCTGCTGGGCAGGACAAGCGCACCCCATGAGCAAGCAGCAGCCTTTGCAGCAGCAGGACCCCTTTATTTGGGTTCCCCAGGGATCTGCCCACTGGCCGGAGAGCTCCTGGGGCCTGGGACCTGCTCACGGCCATGCATCTATCCACCTGGTGGGGTGGCCAGCGGGTGCTGGGAACCCCCACTGAGGCCTTGCCCAGCAGCTCCCCCAGCAGGCCCTGTGAGGGACACTCAGCATCCCCTCCCCTAACCCTCGCGCCAGCCTGGGGTCGCTGCCGCTTGCAGGTGAGGAGACGGAGGCTGAGGCGAGCTCAGTTATTCTTAGCACCGCTACATGCGGAGAAAGCGAAACAAAATAAAAATCTGAAAAGTTAACTCTTGCTAACTCCTATGATTCTTCAGTTCAAAAATACACATGGCTTCGCATTTTAGGATTTTTGAAATTCAGATGCATCTTACAATCGATGTGAATATTTAACACGGGAGCGTTCCTCTCTTCTGGAAAATCTGCGGTTCCGTCTGATGGCGGCTGGCACTTCAGAGATGAGAAGACGACGCGGGACGTGCGAACTCGGTGACCCTGGCCACTGCTCTGGGGGCCGAGCTGCTCTTGTTCCGGGGACATCCTGTTACCGGGCAAACTTTCAGGGACTCCCTCCAGGGAAATGAATGTCACGGAACTTTGCAGAGTGGCAACTGTCCTCTCCCTCCCCATCTGTGTGTGTGTGTGACATTTCGAGTTATCCAGTCTCTTTTCATTTTTGGATGTCATCTTGTTTTGATACCTTTTTTTTTTTTTCCCACTTTGCTTTGCTTTATCTGACCGGAGAATCCTCAGCTGTCCTCACTGACCTCCGCTGGGTCCCTTGAGGTCTTCTGATGTCCCTGTAGCCAAGCCCTGGGCTCTAGGCTTGATGCATCTAAAATATTTCCACACAAGAGATGCTGCAAAATGCTCTTTATGCAGGTGGAAAGCGGTGACTACGGGGACATCGATTCTGCTCCCTCTCAATCTCTCTCTCCTTCTCAATCCCTCTCTCTCTCTCTCTCTCTCTCTCTCTGCCTTTCGGTTGTGTTCTTCTTTGCTCAGAGGTCTCTGATTAGACAGCATGGTCGGTCTGAAGCAGGTCTCTCCCAAGCAGACATCATTTCCTCGTTGCTCAGAGCAGGCGTCCCTTAGGCCAAGGGGAGCAGTTTGGTCCTGGGCCCCTTTGCTGATGCCGTGCTGCTGAGTCCAGTTCCCAGCCGCCACCACAGCTCCAGGGTGAGCTGCCTCCTCCTCCCATGGCCGCTGTTCTAAAGGCCACCTGCTGGGTGGGAAGGGGAGGACAGGCAGGACGCAGCCCTGGTCTATTACGAAGCCCGCGTCGTGGAGGCGGTAGCACTTGCCACGGATCCCACGGCTCTTGTGAGGTCAAAGGATCACGGTGGAGGTCCTGGGCAGAGTGGCGCACCAACACTAAATCAAAGGACAAGCACACAAGCCAAGTGACAGTAGTGGTCCTCACGTTCCGTCACCAGGTGCTCCGGTCTCCCAGCTTCACCCTGCCCTTCATTCAGTCCCCAACAGCTCTCTCCATTCTACCCCGTAAAAGGTCCATCTCAAGGCCCCACGGGGAGCTGAGGAGGTGAAGGTGAAGGCCGGGGAGGCTGGCTCCGGGCTGGGTCTTCCTCGCTGGCCCCCCCACATGCTTCTGCCTTGCTCCACCTTGCATGGCCTCTGAGGCAGACGGACAGCCCTGTTATGTTTGGATAGGAGATGTCCCCCAAGAGCTCATGTGTGAGACAATCCAGAATGTCCAGAGGTAGAATGATCAGATTATGAGAGTTGAAACCTAATCAGTGGATTAATCCACTTGAACGGGTGAGCAGGGTGGTGACGATAGACAGGTAGGGTGAGGCTGGAGGAGGTGGGTCCCTGGGGGCGTACCTTGGGTGTATATGGACCCTGCTGAGCTGAGTCCTCTGTTTCCTGTAGTCATGTCCCAAACTGCTCTCCTCCACCTTGCGTTCCCGCCACGATGCTCTCTGCCTCACCTCGGGCCAGAGCTATGGAATCAGCCATCGATGGACATAGACCTCTGAAACCGCAGGCCAGAACAGCCTTTTCCTCCTTTAATCATTCTGTTAAGGTCTTTGGTCACCTTGATCAAAAAGCTGATTAAAAGACTCCCCAAATATCAGCCAAGGGAAGAAATACCCAAAGTAAGGCATGCAAACCCTGAAAAGATCTGCACGTAGCTTTTGCAGCCAGTGCCTCGCTGATAGCCGGCTCTCAGTAAATATTTGTGTGAGTGATCTACTCAGGGAGCAGCATTTCTCCAATCTTTCTATTAGTGAAAGCTGTGGCATCCGAGATCTATCACCATCAGAGGTGGGGTTTTATGAGGAAATTCAGCAAGCCAGAGGCTTCACGGTAACATGCAAGTCTCAGAGACTCAGTCTGCCTGGCCAACTGCTAGCTCTTTTTGATGCCATCACAAGACCACTGAGTCCCCCCACCCCCTTTTTATGTTATCCTCGTGTGAGACACTACCGCATGCCATCAAAAGAGAAACGATCTTCTGCTCTGGAGAGCTAACGTCCTGGCTCGTGTTTTGGAAAATTGTTCTTGGACACCACTTTAAATATTCTGCATCTTAATTAATGTTAGTTGTATGTCTTGCTAAATCTTCCTACATCTCTTCACACCCAATTAATAAATTGACTTAATTGAATTTTTTTTTAAAAAAAATAATAGTTTAATGTGCTATTTTCTTCAAACAAATTTTGGATGTCAAAATGAAGCCCTTAGCTAACACCCAGGCTGCTAGCAGACCCTGGTTGTAACTGGACTTCGCTAGCTAGGGAAGGACCGCAAAGCAACTCACTTTGGGTGAGATGTGGCAACTGATTTTTGGACCTCCCAACAGAGTTCAGACCTCTTCTAGAACAGTCTGCATTAGTTGTATCCTGTAGGAAAAAGTTCTGTGTTTTCTTTATTGCCTGGTCCAACCAGCCTAGGCACATCTTGCCAGGAGCCCTTTGATTAAGCATGGTGAACCCCCAGGAATCCCAGGTGTGGGTCAGTCAAGAGCCGAGAATGAGACCTCTTCTCTCATTCTAGTTGACATATGGCTATTCAGACCATCTCAGATGTCACTAATAGAACCAGAAATCGAGACCCCAGGAGTCAAGTCCAAGGCATTAATTTTTCCCGGAATTACCCAATAAGACATCTGACCTCGATTTGGCTGTAAAAAACTTTAAAAATACGCCCTCAGTTTAAATGATATTCATAGCAATGAATAGGTGGGTCCGACTGACTTGGTAACGTGACTCCGTGGTCAGCCCACCTGGAGAAGGGAGGCATGGGGCGAGGGAGGGCACGGCAGGGCACGCTGGCTCCTTACCGTGAGGATGCTGGACCTCGCCGGTCAGACAGTCTCAGCCCCAGCTACTCAGCTCTGTCATCGAAGAACAGAAGCCACCACAGACAATAACAATAAACACATGGACGTGGCTGTTTACCCAGACAACAATTTTTATGGTCACTGAAATTTGAATCCCACAAAATTCTCACATCTTTGGATTTTTTTTTTCTTCCCGCCACTTAAAAATGTAAAACCCATTCTGAGCTCGCAGGCCTGGCGAAAAAAAAAACAGGTGGTCGGCCAGATTTGGCCCAGAGGCGGCGTTTCGCAAGGACAGTTTTGGCGAAGGATTCGGATGACTTGAGCCTCTAGCTCCAGATCAGCCCCAGACTCACCGGCCGCAAGCAAGTCACTTTCTAGCCCCTCTTTCTGTCTCAGAAAAGGGAAGGGCCCGCACACCCTCCCCAAGGCCTGTCAAGCTCCTGGGTACCGCGAGCCTGTGAGGGCCTCAGGGTGTCATACCCAGGATGTCCCCCATGCTCCCAAATCACCCGGCACACCTGGAAGATGCTTCCAAACACCTTGCCCTCACCTCACAGTACTCCTTAGTCGGAAGTTTCTCGAAGTGCTAAGGAGAGCCCAAGAGTTGATGGGAACACTTGTCCACGAAGGCGTTCATGGACGCCGCTCAGGAGCGCACTCAGAAGGAAGTAAGTGGTGGGGGCGGGGGCGTCCCTTCGAATCCCTTAGTCAGAACAGAAGAAGACAGGAGATGCTTTCCTGCCTAGGAGATGCGAGAGTCACCGACAAAAATAAATAAATCATGGACCGATGGCTAAGGACCCGGCCCCAGTCCGTGTCCCTACGAGAGTTGTTTCAAATAAAGAAAACCCAGGCTTTTCTTCAGAGTGAACTGCAACAGCAGGATTAATATTGATGCAGCAAGAAGAAAAGCAAACAGACCGGCAGGGACAAGACTGCATCCAGCCTCCAAAACACATGTAAAGTTGGAGCTAAATGTCATATGCATATGTAATTTATATGCAAAACTCTCCTATCAGGGCCACTGCCTGCCAAGGCTCCTCCGCTACCTCCCGGATACCCGCGGAAACTCTGCAATTTCATATTATCAGTCACCTACCAAGGGCAAGTCTGTCTGAGGAGAGCACAGAAACTTCCTTAAGGCCAGGGTATTAAATTCTTCTCGCTCGTCGCCTTCCCGGTAGCTCAGCAGGAGGACCTATTTTTTGCTCCTGTGCGGGCTCTGTCCCTGGCAATGAGTGACTGGAACAGACTGTAAAGCAACTCTGCCAAGAATCTGAGGCTCGGATGATGGGAGCCAACCTCAGACTAATAATTTTATATCTCAATATAAGCAAAAGAGTTCCATAAAAATAGACCGTTTTTAACAGGATGGTATTCTGTGCGGAGAGGGCTTGGGAAGGCGGGCGCCGTGTGAACATCTTTCCCCTATCTGTGGTACCTAACTTTAGCAACTTCCATATGTCTATTTGTCTGATCGCTGAACTTGGGGAAAGAATGTTGAATGAGAGTTGACTCTTCAAACTCCACGCCTGGGATCCTTCGGAGGTGACATACCTATGAGTGTGTGTGTCACACTTCCTTCCCTCCAGTTCCCAGGAGACGGAAAATAAACAAGCCCAAGGCTCAGACGGGCGGGTACTCCGCCTCCTCGGGTGCACAGGCACTGGAGAACCCGCACACGCTCCCGCCTGGGAATTAACAGGGAAAATATCGATATTAGGGAGGGCGGGCGTGGGAATGGCCCAGTTAGTCTACGGCATCTTTCTTTTCTTTTCTTTTTTTTTTTTTTATTCAACATCCAAAGCAGCGTTGGAGCCCACCAACAGCTGGCCCTCCCCACGTGGGCTGAGTCAGCATGTTTCTTTCTTTCTAGTAAGTTCCCCTGGGGTGAAGGTGGAAGAAGTCCATCTCTGCAGGGAGCTACAAGACTGGCTTCCACGGAGCAAGAGGCAGAAACCAAACGCGGACCCCTGTTTGGGTGTGGCGGGACAGGAGGCCGGGGGCACCCACATCTGGAGGACACGTCCACAGGGTGGGAGGGACGACCTAAAGGGGTGGTCTGGTGTCTTTCCAGACGGTGAGTCCCAGTCAGGGTTGTCCAGCGGAGCTCAGCCAGTAGATGACAGACAGTAACTGTGACCTGGCTCATGGCAAGGAAGGCAGGGCAGGCTGGCCAGGCTGCATTTGGCAGGACAGGCCGACGGCTGGAAACTCATCAGAAGTTAACTCTGCAGTCCCAAAGCCACAGGGCGAGCCGCAGGCTGGACACGCCCACCAGCAGACGCTGAGGCTTGAGGCAGGGTTTCTTCTCCCTCTGGAAACCTCAGCGGAGGCTCAGAAGTCCAAGGGAGCAGCCCGGGAGGACAGCGCTGGCCATCACGGAATGAGTCGATGGCCGGTCTGCCCTGGATAGCTTCCTGGGTTTTTCTGTATGTGAGCGCGGAGGGAAAAGAAGACCTCTAGAGAGGAGTGGGAGGGAAAGAGCTCACACTTTGGAGGGAAGGAACCGTGGTGGTCATTTTGGGGTTCTGGGAAAGGCCTTGACCTCCAGATCTCCCTGTAAACGTCAGTACACGCGTCAAGAGCAGAGCAACACGGCACAAGACGACCCGGGAGCAGGTGGCTACAACACCCAATCACCCTGTGATGCCTGACGTGAGAAGATGACTCCGAGGTTTCAAAATCTGTACAAATCAAGAAGACCTAGAAAAGGAGGTCGGTTGTTTTATTTTATTTTACTCCTGGGCTGAAGATTATAACCGTCCTTACTTTGTTATCTCAGCAAAACTTGGTCACACTTTTTAAAATGTGGTTTTTGGAAACATGGTCTTAGCATCTTTTTTTCCAGTACTTCTTCAAAAGAAGACCCGTGCCCCTAAAAATCACTATAAATAACAGATGACCAATGGACTGTGGAAAGGTCCTGGGGCAGGGAGAAGGAGCAGGAGGTCTGGGTGCAAACTCTGGCTCTGTCCATGATAAGTGATGTCCCCTCAGGCAAGATGTTGGCCTTCCAAAGGCCACAGGCCTGTCCTCAGGAGGAGCTGGGGCCAGTCTGCCTGGGCTCTGTTCCCTACTGTGACGTCTGCTGACTGTGTGACCTTGGGCAAAGTGCTGATTCTTGGTTTCCTATCCATCAGTGGAGAAGAAGGTGGTTCCTCTGTGTCCAGTCTGTGAAGACTGAGGTGGTCAGTACAGAGCCCTCATCACAATGCTGGTGCTGTGGACGGTACTCCCTCACCTTTAAGCACAATGACAATATCTGCTATAGCTGTTTCCTGCATTTATTAAAGAATAGGAAAGGAGGTGATGTGAGTGAGGGCTGCGTAATCGCAAGCCAGGCAGTTGGCTCAAGAGTCTTGGTCACCCTGCCAGGTGTGGTGGTGCACGCCTGTAATCCCAGCAGCTCGGGAGGCTGAGGCAGGAAGATCACAAGTTCAAGGCCAGCCTCAGCAATTTAGCAAGGCCTTAAGCAATTTAGCAAGACCCTGTCTCAAAGTACAATATGCAAAAAAAAAAAAAGTGCTGGGGATGTGGCTCAGTGGTTAAGCACCTCTGGGTTCAATCCCAGTATCAAAAAAAAAAAAAAAAAGAGTGTCAATCTTTCCACAAATGCTACTCGTGGAGTTGAGCCCTGGGACTGATGCAGGCAGTTCCCAGTTGGCGTCTCCACCAGGGGCTGTCCTGGAAGAAACCAGGTTCCCAACCAGAGCCTGTTCTCTCGTTTCTGTTGAGTGACATTGAGTCCTGCAGAGGTTCTCCACCGCATCTGACACCCCATCTCGTCGGGTGGGCGAGGAGTAGGAAGGACCAGAACCCAGAGCGAGGGCTTCTGCCAGTGGTGGGGAGGGGGTGTATCTACATCGACTCCAGCCTCCGCAATGGTTTCTGGGCGTACCACTTCTCCGCACTCAGGGATCTTGGACAAGATTGAGAAATGTCACCAGAGAGAAATAGGCAGCATGCCATGGTCACCACGTGCTCAGTGACAGAACAAGGCAGACCTGGGAAGCTCTCTTGCCCATCTGCAGAACGGAGCTGATGACCGTGACCTTCTGGCTGGACTCTAGGTGTGAAGGTCAGTGAGCCAGCACAAGCACAGCTCTCAGGACAGGGCCTGGCAAATGGGAAACCCTTAATACGCAGAGTCTATCACAACTAATAACAGGAGAAGCGTTGCCCATTACCTCATTCCTCTCACTTCCTGGGTTCACTGCATTTTCCTAACAATCTCATGAGAAGGCTCCTATTATTTTACAAATGAATAAATTGAGGAACAGAGAGGTTAGAAGACTTGCCTGAGGTTCAGCCAGGGATGGAATCAGAAACCAGACCCGAGTGTCTGTGTCCTGGCTCAGTGCTCTCTCAGCTTCTGCCCTACAACCCGTCCCTTCTTTGCATTAAAGTATGGGAGACGGGCAAAAGGATGAGAATTACCATCTAGAGAGCTGACAGCTGAGACCCATCAACACAGCCTCCAGATTACTCTGCACGATAGAGGAGATGGCCTGACTTCCTCACTTCCCAGAGTACTCCAGACCCTCCTCCTGTCCTGAATTGCTTGTGTGCGCTCAGAATATGTCCCTGAGACTTTAGTAGCTACAGGAGCACAACATTAGGGAAGTGAGGTTCCCATGAACAGGACCTCACCTCCTCACCTCGACTGCTACAGCAACTCTGCCTGCAGTTTGGATTCCCTGTGCCCTGTGCATAGACAGCCCCAGTGACGGAGCTTCTCCAGAGAGAAGCCACATGAAAATGTCCCAGCCGTCTGGCCTCCGCGAACCCGCCAGCGATTCAGCTAAATCTCCAGAAAGGCCACCCCTTAGAAGCAGTACCATGCTGACCCTTCAGGAAAGTCTACACTAGACCACAAAAGGAAAGTTTTAAAATAAGCCTTAAAAGAATCAAGTTGGTCTAAACCAAACCTCAACAATCTCTAAAAAAAAAAAAAAAATCTAGACTCTCCTCAAAGTAACATTCACAATGTCTAGCATATAAGCAAAACTTGCCAGACAGGAGAAGAAGAAGTAAAATGTGATCAATAATGAATAGGGGAAAAAAAATAGACCTAGTACAAATACAATAGAGGGTTTTGAATCAGCAGAAAATAATAACAAATGCACTTAAGGATTTCAATGACACAATAGATATGTAAGGACATAATGGATGGGAAATGTCTGCAAAATAGAAAATAGAAACTTTAGAAAAGAAGCAAATAAAAATTCATGAAGTAAAAAATAAAATATCTGAAAATATAATATGTTAAAATATCTAAAAATAATGAGAAATTCACTGGATAGGTTTCTCAGCAAAATGAAAACAGGAAAAAAAGTAAAACTAAATGAATTGCAACAGACACTATACAAACTGATTATACAGAGAAAAAAGGAGTAGGAAAAAACTTGAAAAGCCTAAGCAATCTATACAATACTGAATAATCCAACATATGCATAAAGTCCCCTGAGGGGAAGAGAGATATGGGTTTAAAAAAATCAAATACTTTTTTAAAAAGAAGGAAGAAGGGGAAAGAAAGAGAAAAGAAAAGGGAAACAAAAATCAGGTGAGACAAATGGAAAATGAGTACCAAGATAGTAGACTCAAGCCCAACTACAATAATTACATTAAACATAAATGAACTAAATATTCCAGTTAAAAGGCAGAGATTTTAGACTGAACTAAAAGCTTTAAGACCCAACTATGAGCTTTTTAGGAGATAGGTACTTTAAATAGAAAGGAAGAACATGTTCTGAGCCTAGGACTGTCCGGGAGGCTAGCAGGAATAATTCAGGCATCCGTGGGTCCCAGGAGATCTAGTTCAGGTGACAAACTGAAACATGAAAGCCTGATGCAAAGACACAGAAGTTGGGGGAGCATCTCTCAAGGTGTGTTTGTTCTCTACAAGGCCCCAGCAAGGGTACTTGAATGTGGAAGGGACATAGATCAGAGCCAACTAAGGGCTGGGCTCTGGGGAGAGGGTTCGGCAAGACCACGGCATGGGAACCACCATTTGACCCAGCTATCCCTCTCCTCGGTCTATACCCAAAGGACTTAAAACCAGCATACTACAGGGACACAGCCACATCAATGTGTATAGCAGCACAATTCATAATAGCTGAACTGTGGAACCAACCAAGGTGTCCTTCAGTGGATGAGTGGATTAAAAAAATGTGAGATTTTATACACACACACACACACACACACACACACACAATGGAACATTACTCAGCAATAAAAGAGAATAAAACCATGGCATTTGCAGGTAAATGGATGGCGTTGGAGAAGATAATGCTAAGTTAGCCAATCCCCAAAACCAAATGCCGAATGTTCTCTCTGATATAAGGAGGCTGACTCATAGTGGGGTAGGGCGGGGGAACATGGGAGGAATAGACGAACTCTAGATAGGGCAGAGGGGTGGGAGGGGAAGGGAGGTGGCAGGGGATTAGCAAGGATGGTGGAATGTGATGGACATCACTTTCCAAAGCACATGTATGAAGACATGAATTGGTGTCAACATACTTTACACTCAGAGATATGAAAAAAATTGTGCTGTTTATGTATAATAAGAATTGTCATGCATTCCACTGCCATTTACCTTTTTAAAAAAATAAATTAAAAGAAAGTTAAGAAATTAAAAAAAAAAAAAAAAAAAAAAGAAGACCGTGGCATGGAAATGTGACCCAGCTGGATCATAAGAGTTCCCGAAGTCAGTAAGTCGAGGGAAAATAACTGAGCAGATAACAGAGTGGGGATCTGAAGAGGGCCCTGGCTCAGGGTCATAAGATCCCAGGGGCACGAGCAAGGTTTTAGCTTAGATTCTTCCTGGCACCCAAATACGTAGCTGCCTACCGCATTCTGGGTGTAGCTAGACACCCAGGTCTTTAGGTATTTGGTTTCTGTGGTGTTTGGGGCAATGTGTAAGAATATATTCAGCCTAAAGAAGAAAATATGTCCTTGAGGAAGTCAGGCAGAGGGAGGAGAAGTGATTCCTTCAAAAGTTGTTATGGGGTTCCTTCTGGGGGTCAGGCACCAGGGGACTGTGAGAGTGGACCCAATGAGGGTCTGGGGTAGGGGGTGTCTATCTGTGCCGGAGTCGAGATGGTTAGAGCAATGAACAGACAGTCAGGAAAATAAATGTAAAACATGCCCCGGGAGGTGGTGCAGACAACACAGCAGTGGTGACGTCAGACAGGGCCACCACCGACCAGGGGTGAGGGACTAGGAGACTGGACATCGGGGAAGCCAGAAGGGACATCTGAACTGAGCTTAGAGGACTGGAGAGGTTGAACCAGGCAGAAAAGAAGGCACTGCACCAGCCGGAGACAGGGGGACGCGTGTGGAGGACGTGGGACAGGAGGCCCCCGTGTGTCTGGGAGCAGGAGGGCCCGTGGGCCAGAACACAGGCCTCGAGGGGGAGAGGAGGCTGGGGGAGGGCAGGGACTGGGCAGGCAGCGTCAGGCTTCTCCCATGAGGGAGTCAGCCTGGTTCTTAGAGCCGCAGAGATGGTCGAAGGATTCCAGCGGGAGAATGATGACACAATCAGACTCGTGTGTCTGGGAGACCCTTCTGGCCACTGTGGGGGGACAGCTTGGAGAGAAGAGCAGCAGAGTCTGGGGAAATCCAAGGTTCTTCGGGAAGCCAGGAGCAGGCGAGGCAGCTTGAACCAGGGCGCAGAAGCTGGAGAGGCAGACTGTGGAGGGAGGCGAGGGCTCACGGGGGGCAAGAAACAGGCTCCAGCTCTCCTTTCTGAACCTTCCCGAGGACAGCTCCGTGGCCTCACGTGGGCCAGTGGGACAGGGGGGGCGGATGAGGACAGGAACAAAGAGATGGGACTCTTGGTCAGGTTCTCAGCCTCGCCCTGAGCTGCAGCCTGCCCAGCTGTGCCGCTTACTCTCAGCAGGCTGCTGAAGGTGCCACACACTCGTTGTGACCTCTCCCCACACTCTGGACACCAGCACGTGGTGCCCCCCTCGCTCCATCTCCCCTTGTGCTCACCTCCCGCCTGCCCCGATGATCCTGGGTTAAAATGCAAACTACGCCTGAGCAACTGGGCGCCCCACTTCCCCGATCTGTTTTTTCCTGCAACACCCATCACATTCTGTAAAAAAAAGACTGGTTTTTATGCATTCCGTTGAAGTGAAATCTCCATAGAAAACGGGACTTTGGTGTCTGCTTTTTCAGCACCGTGTCCACAGCACGTGGTGCGTAGTAGGTGTTCAAAACTCGAGGCTCCAACAAACAGTCCGCGCTGGCAAGTCCTGCCGTCCACGTCGATTGCTCAAGAAGTGAACTTGAGTCTCACAGCAGTGCCTGACTTCTGCTGCTTTTCTCAGCTCTGTTTCCTATTTGGGACTATTTATTCCATCATCGTAACTACTTGATTTAGCATTTGTGAGAACAACCCGTTCCTGGTAGCCCCAGCTTGTTAATTAAAATCATGACCTGACTTTTCCAATTAAAAATGCAGAAGCCCACAGCATTCGGGGTTCACAGAAGGACACGGGGGGGGGGGCTAAGGCGTCCGCCTCCTCCTGAGGGAGGAGGCCTGCGGAGGGAGGTCCTGGCTTCCTGTCAAACTTCCCCAAGGCCCACTTTGTCTCCACCAGGTTTATCGGAGACCCTGAGCAGCAGCATCTCTGCGTCTTAGGACGCACTGTGTGTTGGTGTATGTTGCCGCCCCGTGTGAGGAGTGGAGTTGGCAGGGAGGCACATCTTGGTCCTCAGCCACATCTTCCCATAGTGCAGTCGAAACGCCATTCATTCTATTCTTACTGCATTGATCGGTCATTTTCATTTTCTAATCTCAAATAAAAACCTTCTCGCTGCAGTCAAAGTGGCCGGCTCCTGGATGTAACTTCACAGCTCATTTTAGCTTCATCGCTTAAAGACGCTCCGTTACCATCAGTCTTAAGTGGCAATTCCACTTTTCCAATTAGACTGTGGGAACGAAGCCGACAAATGGACTCTTATCCCCCAAGCCATAATCTCAACCTAGACATCAAGACTGGCACAAGGAGCCTCCCAGAGCTCCCCATCGCTCTGCTCCAGAGCCAGAGCCCTCCCCCAGGGTCCCCCCATGGAACCCGCCAGGCTGGAAGGTGCAGTGGCGGGTGGGAAGTGGCCCGTGGGTGTGACCAGTTCTAACACCCACCAGACCCAACGGCCTGGGCCCCGCCAGGCATCCTCGCAGAAGGGATCCTGCACTTAGAGGGAAGGAGCCATTCGTCCGGCAGTGAGGAGGCCAGCACAGACCCTCCTGGGTTGTCCACCGGGCCCTCCCTTTAGACCCAGGCCAGCGACCCACATGGGACAATCACTGGCCACTCTCAGAAGTCCCAAGGGCTCCTCAGAACTCAGAGTTACAGGAGTCCCTCCTGCCCGTGGCTCATTGCTGGCAGTTTCCACTACCCACTGCGAGCTGCCACCTAAAAACAGTCCATGGAAAATTCTAGAAATCAACAACTCATCAGTTTCAGATGCCTTTTATGATAGTATGTCATTGTAATTGCTCTATTTTATTATTAGTTATTCCTGTTGATTTCTTACCAGGTCTGATTTGTAACCTTCCATAGGTAAGTCCAGACAAGAAGCAGGACAGTATATAGAGCTCAGTGCTACCCACAGCTTCAGACTTGGGGGTCTGGAGTGGTTTCCCTGTGGATAAGGGGGGGGGCACTGCACCTCCAGCCTCAGGGATTTGGCAAGAGCCACAAAAAAATCTTAAAGGGCAGGCCAGCAGAGCTCCGAGGGAGGCCAAGAGGCAGGTGTCTGTCTTCCCACCAGCTCATGCCAGCAGCAGTGCCTGGGTCACATCCTGGGGACAGAGGAGGCCCGGCAGATGCCCACGGCAGCAGGCGGGCTGCAGTACCAGCTGCTGTGTCAAGGCCCTGGGGAGCGGGACAGAGGAGGACCTTGGGCAAACAGGACCGTCAGCACTTCTCAGCAGCCAAGAGCTGGCGACGTTGGTGGGGGTCCGTGGGGGGCGGGGGGCTGTCTCTCAGCCTTGCAGAAGGGATGGCGCGTCAGAAGGGAAGGAGCAGCTGGTGGCAGTGAGGGGCCAGCACAGACGCAGCAGGAAGTGAGGCTGTGGACCAAGTGGCTTGGCCTTCTAGACTCTGGGAGCCCCTCACACTGGTGTCACTGAGCTGAGGGGACACCCAGAGGGAAGGGGAGGCACTCGGAGACTGGGGATACCAGGAGCCCACGGAGTCTAGCAGGGGACCCCCCATCAGCAGAGCTCACACAGCTCCTTGGTGTCCAGCTGTGGCCCTTGGGGGACACCCAGACACATGAGGTCCACAGGACAGTCACAGAGCAGGCTTTTCCTGGGGGCAGGTTCAGGGTGTGCACTGGTGAGGACAGTGGCCTCCGAGCAGAGAGCCCAGCTTCCAAGAGACAAGCCGCTTCTGAGTCTCGACCCCAGCACCACTTCCTGGGGAGAACGGATCAGGATCCTGTCGCCTGCCCTGCGCGTCCCCAGGTCACCCAACTTACTTGTGTGTGTGTGATGTGATAAAGCTCACAGTCAAAAGTCACCATTGGAGCACACTGAAGTGTACGATTCCCTGACTTCTAGAACTTTCGCAGAGCAGTGCTAGTATCACTGACATCTAGGTCCAGAACATTTTCATCACCCTAAAAGGGAACCTGGGGCCCGTCAGCACTCACTCCCCTGCCCCTGGCCAGCACAGTCTTCCCTGTGTCCCTGTGGGTCAGCCTGCACTGGGCATTTCAGGGGTCGTGCAGCAGGTGACCAGCTTCTTCATATAGCCCTGTGTCTATGACACGCTGTAGCACGTGCTGGTGTTTGACACCACCATCACCCCCCACCCCGTGCGGCTGAATCATCGTGCACTGTCTGGTATCCCACATTTTATTTCATAACTGACGGATATTTGGGTTTTCACACCTTTCCGTCCTTGAGACTAGTGCTGCAATAACATTTGCCTGCAAGTTTTTGTCTGAGTATCTGATCTCGATGGGGGAGTGTATAGCTAGGAGTGGCACTGCCAATCATGGACGGCTCCATATGTAACGCAGAAGAGTCAGCAACTTGTTTTCCACGTGGCTGCGAACCCAGCCTCTAAACAGCATTGCCACAATACGACGTAACCAGGCTGTAGGTGGTGGGCGACCCATAGCTCTCTTTGCTGGAAGGCAGGACAGGCCAAATCTCATTTCCTTCTGACTCTAACACGGTGAGAGCCCAAGATGGGCACCTAATTAATATGCATGGGAGGAAAAAGGGGAAGGAAAAAAGAGAGGAGAGAGAAGTAGAGGGGGGAAGAAGAGAGATGGGGAAGAAGGGAGGAAAATAATTTGCACAATTAGCCCCAGTTATTCCTCCGGCACGGACCCCACTCAGCCCCTGATTCTGCAGCCCCTCCCACCAAGAAGTGGAGTCTGTCCCCATCTCCTGACTCTGGGCTGGTCTTGTGACCTGCAGTGACCATCCCAGTGAGCTGGAAGCGATGGGGTACCCCTCTAGGCTTCAAGGGGCACACACTTGGATCATGGCTAGCTGCGGAGAGGACCAGCCAGGCTGGCCTGGTGGATGATGGAAGGTCGCTGCAGTGTACGGCCAGGCATGAGAGGCCATCTTGGACAGCCAGCCCCCTCCCCTGACCGCTGACCCAGCTGGCGAGGAGGATGGAAAGGGACCCAGGACAGCAGAACCATTCAGCTGACCGTGGACTCCAGGGTGATCTGCCACCAGCCATCAAGTATCAAGTGTGTGAATTTTTTCTTAGAATCTGTCCCTTTGTTGGTCTGTGCCCCCTCACTTTAAGTGGCCCCCCAACCCTTCCTCCTCCTCGGAATCCTGTGCCTCACCCACACGCCGTTCCCGCCCCTCCTGGGTGGCCTTCCTGACTCCTGGCCCGGGCTGCTCTTTCCTACGGTCACTCTCAGCACTCACTTGCTCAAACCCAAGGCCAGGCGGGAGGGCTTGTGGGTGTCAGCTGGTCTTAAACTCCAGGAAGGTCTGGAGTGACTTCTCCCTCCTTTGAGCAGCTCTGGAGTCCTGCAGAGGGGCTCACACCCAGAATCCTGCCCCTCGCTTGACCGTGCAGCTGTGCTGGAACTGAGGCAGCCTGGACCTGAAAGCGGGGGATCTGGGTCTGAATCCCAGCCCCGCCCCTTCTGCTCCTGGGTGGCATCAGAACCATGGCACTGTGACTTTCGCCCTGGGTCCCCTTCTGCAGAAAGGATGTGGTAGCTGCCCCAGCGAGGTCCTAGCGTTAACTAGGGAGAGGCCCCAGAGAGGTGCGAGGATCCCCCTGAGTCTCCACCCTCAAAGTGACTGCAAGTCACAAGAACATCCCAGATCCCGCCCCTTGGTGGGAGGGGCTGCAGAATGTCAGCCTCACAGCACCCCACCCTGAGCTCCCTGCCATTCTGGACATCAAGGCGAGGGTAGTGGCCTTGGGAGAGGACAGGATGGGCCACGAACTGCAGGACTGGCATCTTCCTGGCCTCTGCTGGGTCCCTGGCTGAACTCCCAGCAGGCCCTTTGCCACCTGCTGCCACCATCAGATGGAGGTGCTCACCGGCACCCAGAGATGATCATTGGCTGAGTCTCAGATGGGCCCTGGCAGGGACATTGTGGAACGCTCCCTCACAGATGACCACGCGCTGCCAGGGTGGAGAGGCTCACTCCAAACAAGCATTGCTTCACGGGCGCGTTTCTTGGTTTCTTTGACACCTATTTATTGACCACAAGCTTGAGGTCAATCCAAATGTCTGTGCAGGAGTCCCCAGTGTCCAGCCAAGTGAGGAGTCCACTGTGGACAACACTCGTGAAAGGCGGAGGGGTGGAGGGAGGCAGGACTCTCTCTCTGCATGTCCCCTCTCCACTTAGGCCTGAGCACGCCCTCCATTCTCCCACTTCCCAGTGGTCACCCTGGAGTCTCCAGGGACAGGAGAGTGTGAGGAATCCTATGGGCCAATCGTCCCTCCTCAACAATGCCAACACAACCCGGAGCCACTCCTAGCACAGCCAAGCTCCCTGGGCCAAGGAAACCAGAAGGTGACATGGGGTCACTCCCACGATACCTCTCTTGCCCCAACAGCCAAACACATTGCAAATGGCAGGCACTAGGGTCAGAGCAGGCAACTGGCATGCTGGTGGGAGGCAGCATGGTGGTCTCCTGATGCCAGGTTCTTTTGAGGGTGGCTGCTGAAAGTGGCCCCCGCTCCCACCTCGCCAGTGACAACCACAACGGCCTCCAGTTGAAGGCACTTCTTCTGAGCCGGGCGCTGTGTCCCCTGAGCTCTGCACCCACCGCATCATGTCAGCCTCACCTGGAGATGACCTCAGCAGCCCCTGCTGGGGTGGAGGAATGGGATTCAGAGAAAGCTCACCCCCGAAGTGCAGAGCCACCCAGAAGCTGGGCTACTCTGATGGAGCCAAGCGCTCCTCACAGGAAGAGCTGGAGTTTCACAGCAGGGGTCTTTGAGTTCCTAGCCCCTGGCATTGGTTTGACCACGTAAAGGAGCCCAGGAGGTAATGGCTGAGTGTCGCTGGCCTGTACCACATTAATAATTCTGTGCTCATTGAGTGTCTGTTTAATGCCTGTCTCTGTCACCAGCCTATAAATCCACAAGGACAGAGAGTGGCTTGTTTTCTGCACCTTGTGTCCACAGCACCTGTCCACCAGGACCTCGGCACATAGCTGTGGATGGATGGACACGTTGCTCCATGGACTTTGGGACTAGAGAGTCAGAACACAGCCGATACCCGCTGTCCACCTGGGCAGCTGCCTCCAGACCACCATAGAAATCACAGGTCCCCAAAGAAAAGGAAGTTACCCCCAGAAGCCAAGCAGGCAGCCCAAGCAGAGCAAGGCCCGTGGAGGTGAGGGGAGGACCGAGGCCCAGGTGGCCTGCCTGGCTCTGGTTAGCCACGGGCTTCTTGGGCCCTCTCTGCTCACAGCTTGTCAACAACACACCCAGGCGGTCTGCTGGGGACCAGGTGTGAAGTTCCACCTGCACAGCTACAACTCAAGGTGCTGGCAGCTCCCGGCCTGGGCTGCTCACCCCCGTCCCACGTCCCCAGGAGCCCAGCGGCCCCCACCTGTGATCCGGATGCGCCATGTTTGCGCTTCCTGTTTTTTGCCCTTTATCCCCCCCCCCAGATTCAAGGTTGTGCTCAAACCCATCAGGAGGGACAGCAGCACTGGGCACGAGCACTGTCTCGTCCTTTCAGGGAGGGCACAGGTGCCTGACCCTGCCCCCTGCACAAAAAGTCGTTGCCATGGGAACCACACGGGATGCCAGCTTGACAACAAGTGACATTCAAACCAAGAGGGACACTGACCTGACCCCCCCCCAGGCCCACCCCAGGCCCTCCCCTCAAGTGCCAGGGGAGAAGACACAAAAGAGAGCCCTTGCCTATTCATATTCATTAAATGGGGACGACAAAGACAGGACTTTCATTGCAATTTCCTACCAGAGGTAGAGAAAAAAATATTGGCGAGGGAGGACAGGAGTGTCATTGCTTTCAGGGCTCTCTGCACTCCCAAGGCATGTGAGAGGACACAATTAGCACTGGGCGGACAAAGGGACCGCTCCCTCAAAATCAGGCAGCGCCTCATCGATAAAGGAAAAAGAAGATAGTCGTTTATCCCAAGGTGGGGCTGGAGTTTTTCTCCTATTACCCAATCCAACTCCAGGGGGGTCTGCTAGGTCAGGGAGCTAAGAACGATTTTTACTTGGTTGTAAAAGAAATTGGAAGAACGTTCAGGGACACCTGACAGTTATAGGAGATTCACATTGGGAGGCCCCCTGTGAGGCTCCGTGGACCTCACAGGTGTGTGGCCCTGGCCTGCAGCGTCCCTCCAGCCTGGGAGATGGGAGGCTGCCCCAGAGACCATGGGATCAGCAGAATGGGCCCCATCTTCCCTGGGCACCCAGGCACACCGCCTAGAGCCTGAATGACTTTTAGGGGTTCACTGAAACATCTCAATGCGAATATGTTTTAAAATCAGAAGAAAAAACATGCATCGGATAGGAAGGAGTCCACCCTGAACTATCTTCATCTTCATTGCAAAATGTCATTTATAATATTTTCTTACAGAAGAAGCAACCCAAGAAGGCAAAAGGGCCCACAGGGATCCTGCTGTGACCCCGCGGGAAGCTGATGCTGAATCTTTGGCCCTTTTCAAAAGGGAAGGCGAGCAGAGTATGTCCCCCCCTGACTGGGACACAGAACACCCAGAGCCTTGACCATCACCTTGGATAACTCACTCATCTCCCTGACTTCCAGGACTGGGTGCTGTGCCACCAACTTCCTGGCCATCCTGACTTGACCTCTCTCAGCGTCCCAGAAGATGCAGGTGATCATGGCCCCGCTTGATAGGGCTGGTGTAAAGCTGGGTGAGACAGAGACCCTCAGCACTGGGGACCTGGCACTTATGAAGCCGTTACTTTGTGGTGACCAGGAAGCATGACCAGTCCCTGCTAGGTGGGGGACAGAGCCCCAGACCTCGCATCCATTTGGAAAGCCTGTCTTGCCAAGGGACAGGCTCCAGGAAGGCCAGGAAGGTCCCAGGATGGTGCCACAGGCCCCAGAACCTCAACCTGCACCACCGCCCACCCCTGGGTGTGGCCGCAGAGGACGCGGGGGTCTGGCCACAGCTACAAGCGGCTGCCTGGCAATCTCTACATAACCTTTGCGGTGCGCCTGCATATTTCACCCTTCCAGGCGAGCTCTCCCTTTTTTTTGTCATTCCAATTTCATTTCCTGGGCTGTGTGGACTGCGGGCTCAGCAGTCGCTCCGGTCTGAAGTGACTCCTGGGACCTCCTCACTGTTCTATATGCAAATGGCCTTGCACCTGGGCAGCGGAGCGGGCTCGCAGACAGTTTAGTTATGCAAATCTGATTGATCGAGAGCATATTGCAGGAGCACGCAGGCCTGGGACACTGGCAGCTATATTTCACTGGCTAAATTCCTGAAGAAGGGGGGAAAAATTAAATGCCAGGCATTTTGATGCATATTCCCTTTCAACCCCTGTAGTGCAATAGTGGTTGATTTCTGAATGTGTTCAGCGCTCGGGTTAGACGCTGCTAATGCAATTTTTTGCGTGCGGGGTGTGTTATTGCTGAATTAACAGAAGGCTTGTTTTCAGTGTAAAAAGCCAGTTGCTGTGATGTCACCAGCACAATAGGTCTGTCAGTTGATTTGAAATAATTCCCCAGGCAAATGCAGTAAAGGCAGTGTTAAAAAATAATTAGGTCCTTCGGCCTCAAAATGCTCACCCAAGTGGAGGGAGCACTATAAGTTACTCTGACTTTATTCTCTTCCACAACAAAAGGTAAAATAAACCACAGGGACACTGATTACACATTGTCATCCTGTGTCGCAAGCGCTGGTCTATTTCCCAAACACAGATTTGAAGAGGGGAGATGGAGCAGCGATAGCAGCCGCCACCTTGGAGAAAATAAATTTATAAAAAAAAAAGAACCTCAAATCTCCTTGAATCTGCTTAAAATAATAAATTCTGCATCCAACACACTGCATTCATGCATGCTGAACTCTGTAACTCCAGAGGCTTGGGGAGCCTGGCTCGTCTTGCTGTTCTGAGATCTCCTTATTGATTTATAATCACTGATAAATAAGAGACACCTACCTACAGCCAATGGTTGCGGACGGAAGCAGGGGAGACATTTTTGCCAAAGTCTTTCCCCACCACCCCAGCAGCATGGATCAAAACTAGAAATAAATCAGTGTTATGTGGGGAACAGGAAGGTGACGGGAGGGTGGTAGAAAGAGAGAAAGAGCGCATTTTGCCTGAAGTCTCGACCATCCTAAGAGGGACTGTGAGAGACAGCTCTTGAAAACTGCAAAGCAGGGAGAGAAGAGACAGCAGGGTGTGCGACCCGGCTCAGGAGTCACTCTGCCTGCAGAATGACATTAGAGACAAAGTTAGCAACTGCATGCGGTCACTCACTCATTCGTGGATGTCAATTACATCCTCGCTCACAGACAGCCTTGGATGGAATTAACCCGCATGCAGACACAGCTCGGAGCTACCCAGAAGTGCTCACGTGGACCCATGCCACACACATGGTTATTCACACACAAAACGCCTGTCGCTAGCTGCACAGACAAGGAAAGGTGTGAGACTACGAGACTGAAGGTAGCACTTGCGGCCAGGTTTTGCCGGGAGTGCCTCAGCTTAAATCCTTTGTTTGTCCCAGTTTCTGCATTCTCACTCCATGCCTCCCACACGCATGTCCACACGTGTGTGTACACAGGTGCTTACACACATTTTGTCCATGCACACATGTACACGTGCACACATGCATGCACACACCCATGTGTATACATGCATAAGGGCACACACAGCATGCACAGAGAAATGGATGCACACACACATGTACACACGCATGTGCATTTACTTTTTTTTTTTTTCAAATGGTCATCTGACAGGCAAAGTCCAGCCACAGGGTCACAGATGAAGATCCTGGGAAAGGTCAAGTTTAATCTCTCCCCAAGATGGCCCAGCGCACCCCTCCCACTGCTGACTAACAAAAGGGCCTCGGCACTTTGACTGACAGAATTCTTAATTGTATCCACTCATTCATGACAATTTGATTAAAATATTACGCCAAAGTCTCACCCCCTGTTTGCTTCGATCCTCCAAATCTAATTTTGAATTTTCAGAAAGGAGATTACCTCCACAAGCATGACTGGGATGCTATTAACTTCTACTTAATCTTTATTACTGATGTGAATTTAACATATGTACGGCTTCGCTCTGCTCCTGTTGTTCGCCTCTCGCAAGTAACGTCTAGGCGATACACAAGCAGCAGGCACGAATTTCCACTTTGCCATTCTGTCGGAGTCCAGCTCTCGCGGGTCTCTGGACCAGGAGGCCGCACTGGCCGGGTCTGCCCTAGTCAGGACGCAGAGCGGCCTTCCACCCCGAGGCCTGAGGTTGGCCAGCCTCCTCTGCACCCACGGGAATCCTCATATTCGCATCAGCCTCCACTGGGTCCTCACCAAGGAGCTCTCCAGATGCCACCCACCCCCTGGCGTCTGGGCCTTGCTGAAGGCAAATCCACAAATGGACAAAATGTGAATCAAAACATGAATATTGGACTCTCCGTGTCTTAAAGGGTTTCCTGTTTACCCCAGGGGTTTGGGTTTATCTTTTCTCTTGATTTTTATTTCTTATCATGTAGGGGTAAAACATCGAGGTTGTGTGAGTGTGGAACATTCTGGAATCCTCATCTCCAAAGTCTGAGCAACAATTGTTCCATGCTGGCTGAGGAGGGGCAGACGATCACAGAGCGTGCAGGAATTTCCGTCTATCGGGCCCCTGGCTGCCCATTTGGGGTAAATTGTGCTCCCCTCCCCACCCCAAAGTCATATGTTGTGTTGGGGTAGGGCCTTCACCAGGGTAATTAAGTTAAAATGAGGTCACGGGGGTGCCCTAATCCAATACGACTGTGTCCGTATAAACAGGGAACTTGGAAACACTGGTGCACAGGGAGAGGCCTGGTGCGGCTGGAGCACCTCTGCCAGGAGCCAGGAGCTGCCAGGGGCTCAGGGAGAGGCCCTTCCCTGGCGCCCTGGGAGGGAGCATGGCCCAGCACACACGGCCATCTCCGAGTGCAGCCTCCAGACTGTGTGGCCGTAACTTTCTGTCGTTGAAGTCACTGGTTTGGGTGGGTTACACGGCAACCCCAGCACAGTCATGCAGAGTCCCCTCCTAAACGCTTTGGATCAGCTCTCATGGTGCCACTTTTGAAATCCTTTAAAAATACGCGTATGTTTTTGATTCCCTAAATGACAAGCCTATTTTAAAGTACAGTTTGTCCAGATCAGGAGCCCCACTGGGAAGGGTGGAGCCATGAGCTCCTGGTGTGCACTTAGGGGTCTCAAGTCACACTGTTTTCTTTGGGCACTGGGAACTGAACCCAGGGCTCCTCCTTGCATGCTCGGTGAGTGCTCTACCACGGAGCCCTATCCCAAGCCCCTTTTTTTAAATTTAATTTTGAGACAGGGACTTACTGAGTTTCCCAGGCTGCTCTCAAACTTTCATCCTCCTGCCTCCTCCTCCAGAGTTGCTGGGACTACAGGTGGCTGTACCGTGCAGCGTCCACGGGACACTCAGTCACCGTCCCTTCACTGTTTGCTCATCTTGGAGACAAGCTTGGACACGCTGGCCTGCTCTGCCCTCCTCAGCAGCCACTGTGAGGGCCAGTAAAGGGCACCTAGAACCCAGGGCCTATCGTCATACTGATGTCTCGTTTATTGTCTCCACAAAACTTCACAGAGCATCCGTGGGAACCCAGGGACGGTAGGTGCAGGGGCTCAGAGAAGCCCTGGAGCTCTCCCTGCTAGTAGGCACTCACAGTGAGGAGCTCGGCTGGGCTTCTGCACAGGGGGGGAGAGAGAGAGAGAGAGAGAGAGAGAGAGAGAGAGAGAGAGAGAGAGAGAGAGCGCAGCCCCCTGGAACACAGCTCCTCAGGTCAGGGTTCCTGGAAATGGGGGTCCCCTAGGTAGAGTTGTCAGTGGGGAGAACACCACAGGTCGGGGGGCCGGAAGAGGGGGCAGCACGCGGAGACAGCGACCCCCGTGGAGATGAGAGGGGCTGAGATGAGGGGCGCAGGAGGCTGCTGTCTTGTGTGGCTGTCAGGTCCTCGGTGCCAAGGACAGCAGTGGCACATGTCAGGGTTCAGTAACCATCTGCCGGGTGACTGGATGAGTGAGGTCCAGGGCAGTGCCACCACTTCCTTGAAGGTGTCTGAGTGTCTGTCCGCCACTACACCTGCTGTGGGCCACCCGTTGCACAAGGCACGGCTAACACTGTAAGGGCTTCCCAGTCCCGAGGACGCAGTGGTGCCTGAAGGTGAGGGGGGATGGAGGGCGCTGCCATAGTCAGTTCCAGCCTCTGTCCCCAGGTCAAGCACAGTCCCCATGCTCCGGGAGCTCCTTGACCCGCTGGCCAGGGAGCTGGACATCTCTGGATTCCCAGAAACTGCCAGAGCCCAGAGCAGAGCCACAGGCTTGTGGACAGAGGGAGAACGATAGTCGGGGGGTTCCTACACCCCAAGAGCTTGCACCAACCAGGTGCCGGGCCCTGTGCCAACTCTGGGTGCTCGGGCCTGACAGATCTCTCCTGTGATGGGGCCTAGGAGAAAATGGGGTGCTCCTGCACTTTGTGGGAGACATCGTTGATAACCTCCACTCAAAATAAAAGAATGCAATCCTGTTTCCTGCTTCAGAGTCCCTTTCCTCTCGGCAAACCTCCGATTCACTTGGGTTTTCACTGGGGCTGAAGCTAAGAGCATGGACCATCTCAGAGGCAGCTGCTCTGGCCAGCAGGTTGGGGTCTGTCCTGTGGCTCCAGATGCAGAAGGCAAGCGCAGGGGCCCTGGACAGCCTTCCCTGAGGGATCTGCTGGGAGCACAGGGGAGGCCAGAGTGACATCCACAGCATTCAGCAACTAGTGCAGCAGGACACAGGCCCACGAGAGTGAGATCCTGCTGTTGGGCTCCATGACCCCATCATGCACTAACCCTTTGCTGGCTGAGAGCCTTGTGCAGATGAGACCTCTGGGGACAACCATGCCAGTCTAGTTTTCAAACAGTAGAGAAAGGCCTCAACAGTGCCAATCTGCAAGCTGTCCCAGGGCCTTCCAGCTGCATAGGAGCCCGCCTTCCCCAAGGACATCACCAAGCCTGGGACAGACAGGTGGGAACTCAGAACAGTCCACCACACACAGAGAAGTTTCCTGCATTCCCACCGACCTGGGGCTTCAGATCACACAGTGATTCTCTCTCAGTTCTGGAGGCTACAAGTCCAAGTTCACCTCCCAGGGGCAGCCAGGTGTCAGCAGGCTGGTTCTTCCCCAAGGACCTGGGGGATAGTGCGTCTATGACTTCTCCAGCTGGGTTACAGCAGTGATCCATGAGAAGAAAAGGAAGAGCAAGACCGAGAAAGGGTTAAAGGAAGTTTTACACTACTTACACACTCCTGAGCTGCGACGTCAGCTGGGGTCTCTAGGACTTAAAGGGTCTTTATATGGAGATGTGATAAGTCCCCAAATAAAATTACTAATTGTCATTCCTAACACCAAATGAAAGCCAAGTAAACTAAAACACCAAGCCTGATAAGTGATGAGTTAAAGATGGCAGCCAACTCTTTGTCCGCCTCAGTAGGGTCTCTGCCTGACCCTTTGAATCAGAGCAGTCTTCTTACTTGGGCAGTTGAATATTGCAGAAGCAATACTGAGCTGGGGCCTTAGCCCACACCTTAAGAAACTGACCACTCCCACCTCCCTCTTGGAGCTCAGAGCTACCATGTCCCTAATCCAAGTAGGGATGGCAGGACCCATGAAGCCCAGCCTTCCAATCATCCCCTTCAAGGTGCCAGACGACTTGAACCCCCATGACCAGTCCATCAACCAGCTGAACACCCCCAGAGGACCCCATCCAACATGACATAGAGAGGGACAATTTCCCAGTGAGCCCTGTTCACCTTCCTGACCTGAAGGATCATGAGACGGAATAGAACAATTGTTAACTTACTGTTCTAATAACAACTAAATTTGGAGGCATTTTGTTAGGCACCCATAAACACCTGGCAAGCAACTTCTCAGCTGGAAGGAGGACCTTTGTTCTGCTTTCACAGGGCATGCACGTCTAGCAGGGAAGATTGAACACTGCCTTCTCACCAGATTGTGAACCCCAGGACAGAGTCCAAGATGTGCCTCGCTCACTGGCATATCTCAGGTGCTAACTCTCCCTGCCACATAATGAATGCTCAAAATGCATAAGCAGAAATTTGAATGAGGCCCAGCATGCCTGGTTCTGCTGTCCTTAGGACCCAGCAGCACCCCTGTATTCTCCTGTCCCCTGCAGGGACATTTGAACCAAACAAGATTGGATGGTAAAAACTTAACTCAAAAATATTTCTGCAGGTGTAGGCACTAAGCCATTTTTTATTAACAGCTTTATTGAGATATAATTTACATACCATAAAATTCACCTGTTTTAAATATATAATTCAACAATTTTTAGTGTATTTACAGAGGGGAGCCACCGTCACCACCACCTAATTATGGAACAACTAAAGACGCTTAGTGCTGGTGGGCCATGGTAGAGACGGCAAGGTCAAGGTCCCTGGAGAACGTCCTTTGGGAGGGGGTGCTTAATGCCACCCCGATGGGACTGACAACTTTCCAGAATGAAAGGTCCTACTGAAATGAAGTCAGGCACCCCAGGTTGTTTTGTTCATTCTAGAATTTTCCATCACTGCATATTGAAAAGATCCTAAATCCTGCCAAACTGAGAAAGATTTGCCTAAATGAGGTCACTTTCTCCACACAGAATATTCTCCTACCCCAACAGTCATTGTTTCGCCATGGGGTCTTTGTAAAGGTTTCTAGGTTGGGGGGCTGGGGGAAAGCTCTGAGATACACGGATGGACCCCCGCCTACCGAGGCTCGACTCGCCACGTTTCACAGTTCTGATGGCGTAAAAGAGACTTCACTTTGAAATTTGGATCTTTTTGTGCAGCTGAGTCCTGCCTCCGAATGCTGGGCAGCCGCACAATCCCCAGGGGAAGCCATGGACACTCTGCAGGGTGCTGTGTGGCTGGGCTGGGCTGCTCTGCAGGTTAGGAGGAGCAAACGCAAAATCAGCTCATGGTACTTCCAACTCGCCCTGGGTTAATGGGGACATGACCCTATCAGAAATCCAGGGGACGTGACCCCATCAAAAATCCAAGGAATGTGTGCAGTGGGGAAGGAAAACAGGGTACAAAACCCAGCACTGCACGCTAGAAGACGACACCCCTAAACGAAGGCTGTTGGTGGCAGGTGCAGGGTTTCCATTCCTCTGTGCAGTAGGCTGGTGTGCAACATTGACCACAAGCCACACACCCCGGCAGCTGTGGTCACCCAGGTGCTTGCCCCATCCCCACCCTGGCCTGTCCCCACACCTTCACTTCCCAGGAGACTTGGATGTGTATATCCACATTCTGCAGGACCAAGAGAGCCAGGAACAACAGCTGGCCAGAGAAGGGGACCCAGGCTCAGGCAGCCAGTGCCCCCACCCACACACCTGGCACCCCCCACGGATGCTGTCACCGTGGGAGCAAGGGCGCTCTGCTCTCGATGGGAAGTGTGTCAAATGTGATTTTAAGCAATGGCAATTTTTGTTTTGCCAGCTCATAAATCCCTTCTATTGTCATGAAGTGACAAGCCAACACAGATTTCAAGCCACTGGGGTCTCCCTGCATGGTGCCAGTCCTGGGCATCGTGAGAGGGGACAAGGCCCTATTCTATGTGCAGAAGAGAAAAACGGTCCCCCTCATGCAATGCCCCTTGGCCCTGTTCCATTGCTGGTCCCAGACAGGCCCCGCTGGGTGACGAGCTCCCAGAGCCTGCCAAGTGCAAGATGGCCTGTCAGAGTCCACGGCAGACACAGAGGCCGGGGAAAGCCCAGCCCCTTCCTTCAGTGCAGCTGGGAAAGCCCGGCGTCCTCCCTGCCCAGCGATAGTCTCAGGAACACGCATCCTGGTCCAACACCATCCAGCACCATTCCCAAGGGCCTGCTCTCTGCCCGGTTTTGGAGCAGGAAGGTGACAACTTGAAAGAGAAATCCCCCATGCGTAGAAGAAGGGCAGGGTAGAAGCGAATCGCGGCTGCTCTTGAGCTTCCCGTGCTTCGTTTGACTTTTCAGAAAATATATGTTGAGACCCACGATGGTCGCCAGCCTCCTAACAGGTTTAGAGACATGGGACCGGTCCCTTCACTCGGATCTTCTACTCCGCGACCTGCCGACCTGCCAGTCCTGACTCTTCTCCTTTATTCCTTCCTCAGATCTTTCTTGAGCTTCTGTTAGGCATGTGCCAGGTTCTGGGCACACGAGATAGTGAAGACGTCACCAAGGGGTGTGAACTCCTCAGAGAGCAGAGGAGGACTTGGGCAGGCCAAGGACATCGATGGCTGCCCAGGAGATGGGAGAAGACGGGCAGCAGAGAGCGTCCAGGGCTGTCCTGCACTGCCCCACTCCTCCCCCAGCCACGCTGACCTTTGAGCCAGTTGCCAACTCTTTCAAACCCAGCCTCACCTGCCAGGCTGATCGGCAGGGTCCCTGAAGGCAGGAACCGTGGCTTCTCGTCCAGCCCCACTATCCTGAGGCACCTGTGAGGCAGAAAACAGGTGCTCAATAAACCACCATGGTCACTGAGCCGCAGGGTCCCTGCCGGCATCCAGGGGCTTTCCTGGAGACCCATCTCATCTGCTGAGAGGAGGGGACATGGGCAGCAGCCTCGCATTGGGACCAGGTTGCCATCTCCATGTTCAAAGGCCAAGCTGCTTGATGAAGTCACAGGTTTTTCATTTGGAGAATAATTCGGTCCTGTGCCCCCGGTTTGGTGATCTCTAATCCCTCGGCTAGTTCCTCACATTCCTTTGGGTGAACAGGCACCTTGCATCTTCCACTCCACTAGTTCAGAATTTGGATTTGAAGCTGGGTGGGGCGTGGTGAGCCCACGGGAGAAGACCGATGCTCTCTCGGGAACATTATCTGGGAACTTGGTCTTGACTGATGTCGGAGCCACACTGAGGGAAGAGTTCAGGGCCAAACCCAAGAGCCCAGAAACTCCAGATGCAGCCTAGACTTTTCCACTGGACAAGAGTCATCACAGGTCCATTCAGGGGACAGAGTGAAGACAAGCTCTGTCACAGTTAGAACCATCTGCTAAAGGAGTGGGCTTCCTGGTGAGGGGCAGAATCCCCAGGTAAGGAAAGAAGTCCGCGAGCAGAGCCCAGACAGGTCTCTCAGGGGTACTTACTCATTCCCCAAGTAATTGCTGGGCATCCACTGCCCGCCCTGTGACCAGTGCTCTCCATACAGCAACCACAGACTGAGACCCACTTCCATTAAGGTTATCTGCTGGGTGACGGGCATCCATCAATCAATGGGGAAGTGTCCCATGGTCCTCACACTCTGGGGTGTTAACTCAGCCCCCACTCAGAGGCCCAGGTCGGCCACTGCACAACTGTGAAACACACTCAGTGGTCCTGTGTGCAAAGAAACAGCTTTATCTTGTCTAGAGTCGTTCTCACCTTGCTGGGTAGCAAAAGGAGAAGAAATGTGTAATATGAATTGCAATGCATTCTGCGGTCATATATAATGTAAAAAATGTTAATAAATTATTAGACGTGTCATTTGACTAAAACTTGTCTTTCAGGTTTTGTTGTCCTGCTCCAGGGACAAGAAGCTGGCCTCAGGATGGTCTTTGGCAGGTGTCTGAGCCCATCCCTGGGCATCCTGCTGGCCTTCACTGCGACCTCAGAATCTGATGGACTGTGGCCTTGCATGGCAGGGTCAAGGCCTGGTCGTCCACTCTGCTGTCTCTGTTCCTCTGGGCTCTTTCTGGAAGTCCATGTGCCCGGGGAAGACAGCCCTGCGAGTCTCCCCTGAGCCCGCAGGTTGTCACTGTCCCCTGCTGCATCAAGCCTGGTGTCCTGCCTCTTACTTGTTGGATGTCTGAAATCTGGCCTCACTGCCCTGTGGCCTGCCCTGGCTCCACCGGCCACCTTGCCAATGATGCCTTCCAGATACAGTCCTGAGCAGAGGCCCTCCTGAGCTCCAACCCAGGTGCCAAGGCCTCTGGTGCTCACAAAGCTCCCAGGCCCCTCTGAGCCCCAGCCTGAAGCCGAGTGCACCCTTCCCCCCAAGCCTGCTCACCTGCACCCCACCTTTGTGGGTGGTGCCAACCACTCATTGCCCATACCCCAAACTTCCCACGGGCCAGGAAGTCCTCCACATCTCCCTCCTTCGCGTCTCTTGAATCTGCCGCGCCATAGACACCACCTCGTAGGGATGGGTTCTCCGGGGGTCCATGAAGCTGGACTGGATGTTTTGCATCTGGGCACTTCTGGGCTCCTAGGCAAGTGCATCCTGAACTCAACCACAGGCCTTTCACCTGGTCAGGCCACACCCACACCTGGGCAGGGACAAGCTCAAGGCCCTGTGCCTTTGTTGAGTGAATGAGGTCGATGAAGGATGACCCTTAATAGGGACTCCTAGGTCCGTGGGCTTCTGCTCTACCTCAGTGGGCACTCAGTGCTGGGAGGGAGGCTCTGTGGGCTTCGGGAGCCTCACTGAAGGTCTGCCACCTCCAGGGACATCCGGCTTTGTCCATGTAAAACGTCACTCAGAAACACTGGCTGAGGACAGAGGAGTCACATGGGAACTCTGCACTTTCTGCTTAGTTCATGAACCAAAAACTACCAAACAAATCAAGTCCGTCAATTGTTTAAAATGTTTACTTTAAGGATAAGAACGATCAACCAGATAGTTCAGCCATTCATCTCTCCCATGTACCCCTCCCACCTCTCTCTCTCTCTCTCTCTCTCTCTCTCTCTCACACACACACACACACACACACACACACACACACACACACACACACGGGAGTGTGCCCAGGACATTCCTATTCTGGAATGAAGGAAAATTAGCCCCGAGGATTGGCTCCCAGCCCTGGTTCTTCAAGCATGGGTGCTCCAGGGCCAGCCCGGGGTCAGCAGGCAGAGCATCAAGCCTCTCCATCTTGCTCAGCTCACGCACAGCCTCATGGCCCCAGAGAAGAGCAGAGGTGTTCTCCAGCTCCCCAAACAGCTCTACGCACCCCAGAGTCTCCTCCCAGGAGCCCTGCAGGAGCTAGGCCCAGCCCTGGCCTCAGATATGCTCAGGCCCAGAGCTGGGATTCCTGGAGACAGGCTGGGAAGTTGCTCATCCTGCGGTTGGTGAGCAGCCCTCCACCGTGGGAGAGCACTGGGCGCAGGAGTGCCCACACTCTGCCTGCCCACCCTGGAGTGAGCCCTAGAGTCTCGCCGCTCTTAGACAGGATTGAAAACCCTCTGTGGGAGGTGATGGGCTCTGGCTGGCAGAGGGCTGGACAGTGGCCCTGCATCCACACAGGCTTCAGCCAGGAGCCTCTGGCTCTGGGTCTCCCTCTGGCCTTCCCACACCCCACCCCTTTTCTCCAGGAGCCCTGGGTGCCCAGCACACCCTCGCCAAGGACTCAGGACGCCCTGGGGTCCCACCCTCACCCACATCGGGGCAGCGGGGAAGAGAGGGATCCTGCCTGTTGCTTCCCCCGGGAAGGGGTGAAAGGTTCCAGAGTGAACAGTTAGTACCTCTGCCTCCACTCCACCGTGGCTTTCAGGTCCCAACTCCCTGAGCAGCAACAGAGGGAGAGAGTCCAGGGACGACCCCCACCGTTCCCCGGGGACTCTGAGTGCGGGCAGATCCCTTTCTTCTGTTTCTGGGCATTTGCCCTCAAATTTCTGGCCCCATGTGGCCCTGACCCAGGTGGGGTACTCTGCCTTTCCCTCCACTGAAGCGGCCTCACCGTGGAAATGAGAAGGTTCCCCAGGACGGTGGCAGACTGGGAATTTTCAGGAGGAAAAAAATCATGCTTCTGTAGCCTTTTTTCAGAACTGGATCAGGATCGACAGGCAGTTGAGCTTCAGCTAACAGGAGCACCCCCAAAACACCAGGAAAACTTGTTTAGGAAGAGATTTGCCTCCAAACTCATCAGAGTCGACCTCCAAGGATCATTCAGGACTTCCTGGCTTTTTATTTTATATACTTTTTTTTCTTTGCTTTTAATTACATATCATGGGGAAGGCAGAGAGGTGCCCTCAGAATCTTTTTGATGTTTGAAGTCTAGTCTTTCTCCCATTCCACCACTATCATGCCTTAATAGGAGGCCAAGAAGCGTTTGAAAGATTGAGGGCATCTCAGGGTGGGGAAGAGAGATGAGCAGAGGAGGATGGCAGCTGGAAGGGCAGGTCTGGGGCAGCCCCCAGCTCATCCCCGAGACAGTGCAGCCCTGTGGCCAGCAGCAGGTACTGAGTTCACATCTCAGCTCCCTCCCTGGCTGGACAGGTCACCGCAGGCATGTGACTTACCCTTGCCGCACTCTGCCTTCCCTGTCTCAGTAAATAATTGGGAGGAAATGTTCAGGTGAGTGATTGGACGGCGCAGGCACCTGGACGGGTACCGATGGCATGTGGGGTGAGGGAGGGCAGGATTCTGAACTTGTCCCAGCTTCTCCTCAGGATGGCTGACGCACTTTGGAGCCACTGGTGACCTGGCTGTGATTCCGCTAGAGGGACGCACTTCGGACTCTGGAGAACTCTTTGGGCTCCGGGTTGCTCTGGGCCCTGTAGAGTCTGTGGTCGGGAACCCCAGGGGTTCAGACCCACCCCTGCTCTGTGCCTTGGAGGCCCACCCACTGGCCAACCCTCTGCCTACTGGCTTCAGCAGGGCGTGGTAAAGGACAGGGCCAGAGGCTGCGGTGGCAGTGGAGGACCAGCCCGCCTTCAGGCCCTGCTGAGCCGGGGGCCTCCCAGCGGCTGCTGGCCCCGGGTGCCCCTCACCCAGATCAGCGCTGGCTTCCTCTGCCTTTGTGGAGACACAGCACCCCTCTCTCTCTCCTTGGCACTCAGCACAAAGACAGGCACCCCAAGATCCCACCAGGGGCTGACCCCCCTCTCTGGTCCATTCTCAGACATGTGCAGGCAGAAAGCCTCTTTCTGGCAGCTCGGAGGGTGGGGGGATGCTTTGCGTCGCTCTCTGACCTCACAAGGCCCAGCCTCCCCAGGAGAGAGAGAGCACGGAGGAGCCAAGGCAGAGGCTGGAAAGAAGGAACCCACCGTCCGGTCCTCGAGCCCAGGGGCCCCAGGCCACACCCTAGAGGAGCCAGGACTCCACCGCTGGCCTCAGAGGACTGGGCACACATGGAAGGAGAAAGCCCAGCTTCCCCCAGGGCAGCTCTGGGCTAGAAGAAAGACCCGGCACTCACAGGGAATCAGGTGGCAGACGGCCAGCCAGGACTTAGGGAGCAGCGCCCCTGATCCAGAGCTACCTGGGGCTCTCTCCATCAGAAAAAGCCCAGTGTCCTCCTCTGCACGGGGCAGGCAGTAGATAAATTGCTGGGCAGCGTCTTGAGTCCTGCAGGTGGTTCCCATGTCCCTGGGAAGGGCACCCCACTGAGGGGCAGTGACCACAACCCAACGCTCAGCAGCTCTTCCCCAGGCCCCTTCAGCACCTTCATTCCCCAGGCCACACAGGGCCCTGGGGGCTGGAGCTGTCCAGCACTGACTCACCCTTCCGCCTGGGCACCGGCCACTCTCCCCTGCTCCCCACCCCTCTGCCCTGCCTTTGGGCCACCCACAGGAAGATGCTCTCCCATTCCCATCCCCACCTTCTCATTCACACTTGGCCATGAGGTCTGGGTTCCCAGCCATGACCCCGATGTCTCTCCCGGGCAAGTCTCCTCTTCCATCCAGCCCATGCCAGCTGACCTGGGCTCGTCCACCCCCTCAGCACCAGCCCACCAGGCTGACCCCAGGCCCCTGAACAAAGAGCCAGGCAGACTAGGAGCCCCCTCTGTAAATTCCACCCTCAAAGAGCCCAAGTGAGGTGCTGAAAGCCTGGAAGTGCCACCCCACCTCTGCTTCCATGTCCCTGGTAGGACCAGCCCATTGTATTGAATGGACTTTGATACTTCTTGTGGCAGTACATAAAGGCTATTATTAAAATGAAAGATGTCACAGTTAAGTACCCATCCTCGGTGCTCTCCTTTTTAAAGCCATCCAACGCAATTGGAACCAGGGTTCCTCATGAGCTTTCCACATTCTCTATTGACATCGTCTCATCAGAAGTTGTTTTAAGGGTTTTACTGACCTCATTTATTCCCTGGTCTGGGAAGAAGCCAGAGGCCACGGCCCCCCGCTGCAGGAAGGGGGGTGGGGGAGCCCCTCCTGCTGGTGATGGCGGTGCCAACTTCCACGCATATTTATGAGGTAAGAGCAGAGACTCGCGCCTGGCAGCTTGGATCCAGCCCCGTGCCGTATCCACCTTATTTGCAGGATTAGAAGACATTAATTCCTGGAATTGTTCTCTGGAGTGTAAGTGACAACAGCTGTAGCGATCTGCTCACTGTCTTTCCACATGGGCTCCCCGTACAGGGGACGCGTGAACATACATAGTCAAATGGGCTGTAGCCAAGACAGACCTGCCACCCGCCGACATTTCAGATGGACAGTCCCCAGAGCGACCCCAACTCTCTGGTCCATTTCTCAGACAGGTGCAGGCAGAGAGAGTCTTTCCAGGAGCTCTGAGGGTGGGGGGATGCTTTGCGTCACTCTCTGACCCCACCGGGTTGGCATCCCGCACCTGACCTCACCAGGCCAAGCCTGCTATAGACCTGCACCTGAGTTCACCCAGCCTCAGGCTGCTTCTCCAGAGTGAGGACTGGATTGGTTGTCTCAAGGGACTTCTCTGGCCCTTAACATGCCGACAAACTTGAACACAAACAAAAATCTCCTCTATCCTCAGTACAAAGCTTTGCTAAAATGCAGGGCCAAGTTGTCTGAAATGAATTCAAAATTTCTACTAACATAGCAATTGTAAATGAGTGTTGCATTTAAATAATAATGTCTAGATTTTTGATTAAAGAGATTGAAAGAACAGAACAAAAATGGTTTATGGTCTCAACATTCAGATAACCAGTTAGATATAATACAGGTGTAGTGATGGGTGGAGGGATGGATGATCCGGGAATATGGTGCACTTGTCTTAAAATATTCAAATAGTCCAGAGAGGAATTAAATGAAATGCAGAAATCTCTCTGCAACCCCCTCAAACCTGACTTCTTGTGTCTCCCAAAAGCTGCACTTTGCTAGCAGTTCCATGTGTATCTCACCAAGAAAACAAAATGTTCCACACTGATACCAGCCTCTTCACTAACATATGCTAACTCCAAAGGGAAACATAATATATTTGGCTTTCTGCAAAATTTTTTAAACATACAGAAAATAATATAACAGACATCCATGTATGTACCATCCAGATTCAGGATATGTTTGCCTATTTTATCTGCTTCAGATCCAAGAAGAAGGAAGGAAGAGAAGGGAGAGAGGAAGGGGAAAAGAAGGAAGGAAAGAAGGAGGGAAGGAAGGAAAGAGGGAAGGAAGGAATTTAAAATTTCTACTAACGTAGCAATTATAAATGACTATTGCATTTAAAAATGTTCACATCAGAGATACCAGTAAAAACTCCCAAGTTTCAACCTGTTCCTTCCCCCTGAAGTGCCTGCTGTCTTGAAGTTCAGTGTATATTTTTCACATACATTTTAATAATCATACTACATGGGTCTATATGAATGCACAATATATTGTGGGTTAGTGTGCATTTAATATTGAATAAGTAGAACAATATCAACTGTGTCTTCCTATGATTTGCTTTGCTTGATATACATATTCATAATCATCTATCCATACTGATGTAGGTTCAGCTAAGGTATTGTCTTAGCTATGACAAAAATACCATAGATTGAGGGGCCTAAGCAACAGTCATCTCTTATAGTTCTGGAGGGTGAAGTCCTAGGTGAAGATGTCTAGTGACTCGGGTGTTTGGTGATACAGGGTCCAGGGGGGGCCTGTTTCCTGGTCCAGAGAAGACATCCTCTGGCTGAGTTCTCCATGGCGGGAGGGCAGGAGAGCTCTCTAAAGGCTCCAATATCCTTCTCCACTGTCCCACCCTCATGCACTTTTCACCTGCCAAAGACCCCCTCTTCCTATCACCACCACATCGGAGGATAGGATTTCAACAAATGCTAAAGGGCGCAAACATTCAGTCCACAATAGATACTCATTTCAATTGCTTCATGATATCCCAATGTATGACTAAACCATGGCTAGTTAACTCATTCCATTCCTTCACTGATTGAAAATTAGGATGTTTCCTCGGTTTTTTGCTGTTGTTGTTTTGCTTTGTTTTGTTTTTGTTTGTATGTTTGATTGATTGATTGATTGATTCTTTTGGTTTTGTTTTTTTTAAATCCAAACACAATAATAATTGTTAAAATTTACTGCATCTGCATCTATCTCACTTTTTAACCATCTGTAGAGATTATATGCAAAGAGTAAACCATAATTTATTTGACCAATCCCCTGTTTATTGTTGATCAGGTAGTTTTAAGGATTGTGTTCTTATAAACAATGATCTAAGAAATATCCTTACATCAATTTCTTGGCATATTTCTGAGAATACATCTTTAGGGCAAATTTATAATATTAAAATAGTTTAATCAATGAACATGCACATTAAAACTAGATAGTTCTAACAAAATCATCCCCTGAAAAGTCTGAAGCAAATCATGTTCCTACCAACAATGTAAATGAGGGTCTCTTACCTCACAACGTGAACAATGCTATGTAATTATGTCAACATGACAGATAAAATATTATCCCAAATGACTTCTAAATCATATCCAGTTTCTCAATTTTATTCCTTATTGGTACACTAGAGAAGAGTTATGACAATATGTTTCTTCAGACAATTATGGGTATCTTGTTTTGCAGATCTCATGTTTTAGGACCACTTTAAGTAAGTAAGAATCCAAACTGGGAGTAGGATTGTTCTGCCTACTCCTGGAAGGGTTGGCTCCAACTGGCACCATGGATGTGGATGAGAAATTAATGGATGGGTGGATGGGTGGATGGGTGGATGGATGGATGGATGGATGGATGAATGGATGGATGGGTAGATGGATGGACGGATGGATGGATGGACGGATGGATAGATGGATGGGTAGGTGGATGAATGGATGAGTGGATGAACGGATGAGTGGATAGATAATAAATGTGTACATGTGTAAAAGAAAATATAGCTGTTGTGGACTAAGCAGGCCAGAAGTGCAGCCTTAAGAAATCACTCCCTTAAATCTTGTTCAAGCCTGGGAGAAAGTGTATAACCTCCACTAAGGAGTCAGCTCCTCAATGTTACTAACTCAGGAATTGCAAGGGTGATTAGCTGCCTATGGTTTCCACCAAAATCCCTGTTTGGATTCTTACTCGCTTGCTGGAACATGGGGTAGGTTGCTCCAAGAGTAGAACTGTCAGGGATAGAAAAGAGAACTCTACCAATTGCATCTCCCAGTTTTGAAATGATTCTGGGAAAATGTTATTTTGTCAGCTAAAAGCATTTAGAGAAAAAGTTTCTGTTTCCCTATACTTTCTTTTTGCTTCCTTGTGGTTCTACCTCAGCTTATGGGTCAACTTTAAAGTCACTTAAAGTAGATGCCATTCCAGATGGGGCTCAGGGTACAACCAGATGGACACATCTGGGCAAAATCCATCCAGCAGACGTCCCCAGGGAGCTTCAGGGCTCCACTGCTACACGGGCTCCGGGGATCTGGCCACAGGTACATCTCTAGATGACAGGTTGTTGGAGGAGCTCGAAACACAAACCCTTCCTCCACTTGTGGTCTTCAGCCTGTTTCCACGGCAAGGGGCAGAATCCCAACTCAACTTGTTCAGAGACGAGTGTGTTAGTCAGATTCATCACCATAACTGTAACACCAGGCAAGAACAACTCAGAGGAGGACATTTTTATCTTGGCTCATGGTTTCAGGGGTTCAGTTCATGATCAGCTAAGTCCAAGGCGGAAATATCACAGTGGAAGGGTAAGGTGGGGGAATTATCATCAGCTCTCAGAAGCCAGGAAAGCGGAGAGGGACCAGAGAGAAGATAGACTCTTCCAGAACATACCGCCAGTGACCTAACTCCTCCAACTAGGTCCTGCCTTCCAGTAGTCCGCCTAGCTATCAATGAATTAATCAAATGGATTAATCCACTTATGAGGCCAAAGCCCTCATGATCCAATCATTTCCTGAAAGCCCCACCTCTGAACCTTGCTGCATGGGGGACCAGGTTTTCAACAACATGAACTTGGGCGTCATTCCAGATTCAAACTGTGCAAGAGGCAGTGGATTGATTCACAGAACGGAGGTGCCCATGCCTGATTGGACCCAGTGGCTCAAAACCATGTCCCAGGATCTTCCATGCTAGTTCTTGCTCTCTTCCCTGCCTCTCTTCCCATGCCAGCTTTATTTTTCCCCTCTGGAAAAACAGCTCATGTCAGATTCCAACCAATAAAAAACTAAAGATTACAACACGGAGGAGCAAGTAAAAGGCCTGCAAAGTGCTCCCGTTTACCAAGACTATTCCTAAACCAACGACTGTATCTAGGTGGACAGGTACCTCCATTAGCCCCCAGAAGGTCAACTTCCAAGAATCCAGACAGATGAGGGTGGAAGACTGAGATTTCCAGGCCCAGAAAGTCGACACTGAGTTGGGATATAATTCTCTATAAAGAGCCAAAGGAAGGAAAATGGGAAATGTAGTTGGGATGACCAAAAAGAAAGAAAGGAAGAGAGAGAGAAACTACCACCAATAGCCATCTTATGCTGGTGCCATCCAATTGAAATTGGGGAGGTGAGACTTTCACCCCAAAGAGGAGAAAAAAATCTTACCGACACTGTTCAGAAATGCAGGGCCACGGAATGACTTTGAGCGGGTTTTCTTGATTATTCTTCAGTTCTCTACAACAAAGGTATCCTGACTGCTGAACCAAGTGGGTGGCTCCCCTGTCCATTGGGATTCCATCTTATGGTCCTATCTTCACTCATTGCTCATTGACTCCCTGTTGGGACCCTGGGGTATAGAGACCCAGGAGACTTCTGCCCTCAGGGGCTCGCTTCTTGCACAGGACATGGGTATAAGACCAGGAAACGACAGCACATGCGTTTCCACCAGCTTTTTATCTCTGTGACGACATTTGGCTCACACTTTCAGAGGTTTCAGCCCCTGGTTGGCCAGCTGTGTCCCTTTTAGGCCTGTGATGAGGCAGACACATCACCGTGGGGCGAACATGGAGGAGGAAAAATGCTCACCCCCTAGCATCTGGGAAGCAGAAAGAAGGGGTAAGGGGATGAGGACGAGGTAAGGATGTGCCCATAAGGGTCCACTTCATTCAACGAGGTGCCGCATCCTGTAGTTTCCACCACCTACCAATAGATAGTCCATCCACCTATGAAACCCGCAGTGGGTTGATCCATTGATGAGGTCAGGACCCTCATGATTCATTCACTTCCCAAAAGTCCCACCTCTGAATATTGCTGCGTTGGCAAGCAAGCCTTCAGCCCAGGAGCCTTTGGGGCACATTCCAGATCTAACAGAACAGTTTCTCCCTAGGCCCTAAAGGCTCTTGCCCATCCCAAAATGCAGAAAGCCTTCAGTCCATCTCCAAGTGCCACCACAGTCTTCATTAGTTGTGGCATTTCTCAAAAGTCCAAGTCCTCTGGGACTCAAGGCATAGGCCCTGTAAACGCAGAAAACAAGTTCCATACTTCCAAAACACAATGACAGGACAGGCATAGGGTAAACGTTCCCACTTCGAAAGGGAGGAATAGGGGCAGGGAAAGGAAGGATCGTGCCAAAGTGTTAGGGTTTAAATGTGAGGCATCCCCCGGAAGCCCACGTGCGAGGCAATGCAAGGATTTTCAGAGATTGGGTGATTCGATTATGAGAGCTGTGAACAAATCAGTGGATTAATCCACTGTACAGATTAACTGGGTGGTAACTGCAGGCAGGTAAGAGTATGGCCAAAAGAAATAGTCACTGGAGTGTGTCTTCAGGTTTACATTTTGTGTCTGATGAGCAGAACTCTCTCTGCTCCCTGGTGGCCGTGTCCTGAGCTGCTTTCCTCTAGCACAGCCTTCCTTCATGGTGGGCTGCCTCACTTTGGGCCCAAAGCTACGGAGTCGGCCAACAGACTGAACCTCTGAAACTGTGAGCCCAAATTAAATTTTCTCTCCTCTTGTCAGACCTTTTGGTCACAGTGACATAAAACTGTCTCAAACCAAGCAAGACTGAAGCCCAGCAGGACAAACATTTAATCTTATACCTCCATATGCAGTGTCCAGGGCAAAATGTGGTGGCAAAATGTAAGCTCCAAAGAGCTTGGGTGGCCACCCTTTAACCTTGGAGGCTAAAGCCCGCACAGCCTCTCTCTTGGGCTGGCTGTGTCCACTGTAGGCAGGCTTCCTCTGCAGACGGTCCACATTCCTGGCATCTCTACCTTCCTGGGGTCTCTACTGCGGCTTCTGCTTCACTCTCACAACTTCACGCATCATCCTCTCCAGAGCTGCCTGCAGGGATCCTGACTCTGCCTCCCAGGATTTCCTTTGAAATCCCAGTGGAAGTCTATGGCCATACCACCCTGAACTCAGCCGATCTCATCTGAAACCTCAGTGGAAGCCTCCACAACCCTGTAACCCTTGCATTCTTCATGTCTGAAAAATGAGCACAGTGTAGATGATGCAAATATCTGCCTCCAGGAAGAGCAACAGTTGGGCCCTCTTGGACAAGACTGCAGTGGCGTCTAAACACCTGGGCAGCTGAACACAGTGAACAAATATTGAGGAAGCAACGTCCTGAGTGGCCACGTGGGAACAGGGCGACCTTGTACTCCCTTCTCAAAGCAAAGTCTTTCAAACGGTTTTCAGCCTCACACCCTTGATTCTCTGATGGCTGAGTTCTTGCTGAGTCTTGAGAAGCCCTCAGGGGCATCTTTCTTATCATGTCGATGCAAAGAACTTTGTTTCTCGTTAATGGCATTAATCTCTTCAACAACCACACCTTCACTTCCCCCAATTTCACATGCACTTTTCTGGCCAGACTTTGAGTTTTTTAAATCTTTATACTCTGCTTCTTGCTCCCTGTTCTCATTATAAACCTGACTAAAACCTGCCAGTAATATCTATGCCACAATCTGAATGCTGTGCTGCCTCCAGATTTCCCCCACCAGATTAATTAGTCCATCACCTTTAAACTCAGCCTCACACAAAAAAAGCCTCGAGGCATGGACAAAATGTAAACAAGTTCTTTGTGAAAATTCAATACATTTGACCTCAAGTCTAGTTCTAAATAGATTCCCATCAGAGACCTCATAAGCACAGTCTTTAGTGTCTGCATTCCTATCAGCATTCCGGTCTTCTGAGCTCCCACCAGGATTGTCCATTCAGCTCTGCTTACAAAATTCTAGGCCTTCTCCAGCCTGCATCTCCAAACTTTTCCAAAATCCTCCGCCCTTTTCCAGAGTCTTCTAAACAACTTGGTCAAGTGTAGTCACAGCAACAACCCCACTCCTGGCACCAGTTTTCTGTTAGGTTTCTGTCATGGTGAACAAATTCCTAGTTAGGTTTTGTCACTGTGACAAAATACCTATGAAAAATAACTTAAAGCAGGAAACATTTATTTTAGCTAATGGTTTCAGAGGTTTCAGCCCTGGTCGACCATGTCCATTGCTTTTAGTCTTGTGGTGAGGCAGCAACATGGCAGTGGGGAGATCATAAAGGATAAAGATCATTATAGCTGGGAAGCAAAGAGAGAGAGGAAAGGGCCAGAACAAGACACAGTCCCCCAGGGCATGCCCTCAAAGACCCACTCCCTTCAACCAGCTCCTGCCTCCTGAAGTTCCCACACTTCCCAACAGTCCCTGCAGCTATGACCCCCCCACCCCAGTGGGCTAATCCATTGATGAGGTCAGAGCTCTCGATATGGCTGCACTGGGGAGCCAAATCTTCAACACAGGAGCCTTTGGGGAACATTCCAGATCCAAACTGTGACCAATGCCTGTGCTACACTAATGTCCTTTATAAAAGGTGTCACGACATCAGTAAAGGGAACACTTGATTTTTCTTGGAAGGACGAGGCATGGTCCATTGAAAGACTTGAAACAAAGAGGGCGTTGGTCTGGGCCTGTGAGGTAGGCATTTCACAGGCTGAGACACAAGAGGAGAGCATTTCAGAAGAAAGACAGGCTCAAACCAATGTCTGAAGACAGGGCTCAGGTGTCTGTTGCTTCTAGCAAGGTGACCCTTCCTATCAGGTGTGGGTGACGCTCCAGAGAAGCTTGGGGACATTGGAAATGTGAACACCCCTGAGGACCTTAGGGCCATGATGACACCAAAAACAACGCGTCCCTGACAGAGGGGGCTCCAGAGCACTGGGTACAACATGGAAGCGGCCGGCTCTGGTGGGCCTCCAAATGCCCAAGGCAGGGGGAGGGTGACCCAGGGCAGGGGAGGGCGAGCTGGATACTGACCGCCCCAGAGCTCCCCCTGCTGGTGGTCTGAGGCCTCACCTCCAGCCCACTGTGTCAGCTGCTCAGGACTTGGGCACCACCTGCCAGGTGCACAAGCAGGGGACCAGAGCCCTGCAATGCCCCGACTTGGCCTCTGGCCACTCCAAGCCCCTCTCCTGCCACCGCCCCTCACTATGCTTGCCCCATTTCCACCCCAGCCCAGTCCCTGCCTCAGGCCTCTGCATGCACCTTGGGTGTTCCCAGAGAGCGACCTGGCTGGACGCCTCCCATTTCGGAGCTTAGCCAAACTCATTCTCTCAGAGCCTTGGCCACTTCACACCAAGGGCTTCTTCCTTCGATGGTCACTTTCTCATGATTCTGATTCATCTTCAGCCAAAAGTCTCCCATGTATTCACATCCCTGACTCACTTGGCAGTGTTCACTGAGCACCTGCTACGTGCTGGGCACTGTGCTGGTGCAGGGGTATGATGATCTGCCTGACAAAGTCACCACCCTCAGAGGGCTTCCATGGGGCTGGTGAGCACAATTTAACCATATAAATAATATACCATCCAGGAAGCAAAGTGCTACCAAGGAAGAATTCAGAGCTGGGAGATCAGGACTAACAAAGGCTGCTATTGTTTTTTTAAGTCAACAGGGAAAATGTGTCTGAGATGGTGACTTCACAATAGAGATGTGGATGAGGCAAGGAAGCAACCAAATACATGGGGAAGTGCTTTCCTTGCAGGGGCATCATCAGTGCAAAGGCCCTGAGGCAGACTGCATTTGGTGGAGTCCAGCAAACAGCAAGTGCCAGGAGGATTCAACGAGTAGAGGAAGAACTAAAGGTCAGGTGGGGGCCTCGTAGTCCATGGTCAGGACCTTGACTGGTCCAAGCATGATGGAAAGCCTTTCCCACTCCATCAGGGCCAAGGTCCCTACCCTGCTGGAATTCAGTTCCAGGGGAGTGAACCTTCATGGACCTCCATGTCCCCAGTCCAGGCAGCCTCTGGCCATCACACTCCTGCAGCTCCCTTCCCCACTCCACACACAGTGAGCCCTGACGTGACAGTCTCAGCATTTACGTCACAGTTTGACCTGCTGAACCAAGCCTTCCTTTCCTTGTGACATTCAAGATGCCAAAGAACATTCCAGGCCTCAGGCAGGCGAGAGAGGGACTCCAGCTCAATCAGCAGGTGGGTTCCCTGGGTCCATGGGAAGCAGCTGCTTCTCTCCAGACAGACAAACAGGAACCAAGTCATCACATGCAGCCCGGTCCTCGGAGCCCACTCCTTCAGCGGAGCACAGAGGGCACCCTCACTGTGGCTTCTTGGACCCCTGTCCTTCAAGGTCCTCCCACCAGGAGCTGCAAGAGCGGATGGTCTGGCGGTCTCTGACAGATTCTGTAAGCGTGACCCCCCGCCGTTGGCACCCAACGACACTGGCTCTTAGTAAACGTGACGGGGCATGGCCCTGCGTCTCCGCAGCCCTGTGAATGTGGCACCGAGCTGGAGAGTGGGACGTGGGGGGGGCGGGGAACCAGAGGCAGCACAAGAGCATTTTCCAGCCAATCAAAACCAAATTACACCTGCGCCACGTAATTGGAGTTTAATGAGTAGTTTTATGTTTTGCTAATCAAATCACCATATTGATGGGGTTGATCAGCAGAAATACAATGTTAATTACTAAGGAATGATAAAAAAGTCATGCAACTCCCAATGCAACGTCCCCACTATGCACGGAAAGGCCCCGAGTGGACGGCCGGGGAGCTGGTCATTTTTCCTTTGAATGAGTCTAGCGGCCGCCAGGCCTGGGGGCTGTGGGCAGGCAGTGTTTATTTGCCGTTTTCAATTCCACATGGTTCAAGGGCTGGAGGGCGTCCGAGGGTGCTGATGGGGACCATTCAAACATGAGCAAACTCCATCCCTGGGCTTTCATGCGAGGACACGATGCCATGTGTTTTGAGGACCTCGTGTAAAGTCTCTTCTTGGTATGAATGGTGGAGAGAGCCGTCAGCAGGAGTGACTCCGACTCAAAAATCAAACAGATTTTAAGTCAGTGACATTGGCACTTTCCACGGCAGATCGGAGCAACAGAGAAGGACTGAGTAGGGGCCCACGGCTGCTAAGAGCTTTGGAGGTTCGTGCTTCACAGGACAGAGAGGGCCCCTGGTGCTGGCCTCCCTCTGGCCCGTCCACACCACACGCCTGCTAACTCGACCCGGAAACACTCACAGGTAAAAGGAAGCTCCCAACTGCACCTTCTATCCCGCTTCCCACTGGACCACAAGGACGTGGGTCTCTTCCAAGTTTAGGAAGGACGGAGGGGACAGTACCATTAACAGTGAAACGGAGGGAAAGGAAACAGGTGGCTGGCTACTGGTGGGATTAATTAATTGAATAATTAAGTGCAGCTGACTAAACTTCTCAGATCTTGTCTCTCTCTGAACACCTGGAAACATTCTTCTCCAGTTTTCTGCAAGAAACTTGACGGTGTCAATAAGAGCACATGACCCTGGGGGCCAGCCAGCCCCATGGTGTTGGGCTCTCCTGGACGCACCTGGCCATGGCTGGCTCTGCCCTTTCTTCCTCCACGAGGGATTTCAGGACCAGAAGGGACCTCAGAGATCACCGGACCTATACTTCCATGCCAGGGAAACTGCCAAGGGGCACAGGGCTTCGCACTGACACAGCGGGTCACGTGGGTTACGTCATTTACCTGTCAGTACCCCGAGCGCTAGGTTGTTGTGGGGCTCATTCTAGTGCTGAGGAGACTAAGGCTCCAAGTTAGGTGATGTCCCAGGATGACTATGATTGACAGCAGGTCATCGTATATCTCAAAATAGCCAGCAGAGAAGATTTTGAATGTCTTCATCTCAAGGAAATGGCGTTTGAGGGGACGGATGTGCCAATTACTCTGACCGGGTCATTGCACAGTGACGGTGCACGGAGATGCCACACTCCACCATAAAGATAGACCATGAGTGTGTGCCGATCAAAAATCAAGACTGCAGTTCAAGGGAAGGCAGGTGACCCAATCTGAGGTCCTGTAGTTGGTGAGCGGTGGTCAGCGCCTGGTTCCAGCTGATCGTCGCTCTAATGGAGAGTTTCATGTTGTACCAGAACTTAGGGTGTCATCTGTCACTGAACAGAATACATCCCGTTTGACCCTCAGCATTTGACCCTCCGTCACCTGGTGGCCAGCCGTCGATCCCACTGCCCACCCGGGGAATCCCTCTTCCCATCCACAAGCCCTCAATGGGCACTACGTGAGCCCCTGACTCTCCCACTCCATGGCTCTGTCTCCCCCGACCCTGTCCTTGGAGTGCCCTTCCCAGGATCTCTGTCCCTTCTGGGCCAGACCTCGCATGTCCTCCTGAAGGCCTGGAGACTGTCCTGTCGGATGTCAGACCTCGCCTCTCCGCGTTCTCAAAGCTGCCAGGTGTCATTCACGCCTGGACTGTATACCCAGGTCCTCATGACCATCCTCTTCCCCGACTGCACCCCCCAGGAAGCTGGGGACCCATCACAGCGTGGGACACAGAGTGGGCACTCAGAGAAAGACGTGTGCAATGAGCCGAGAGACAACGAAGGGGGGATAATGAATGAGTGTGTGACCGAGTGAACGAGTGAGGGGTTCATGGACGTAGACCCCAGGCAGAGCTCCGCGCCAGCACTTTACCTGTGGGGCACCTGCTTCTGAGGCTGTGGAAGGAGAGGGAGGAGACAAGGCAAATAAAGCAGATTCCAAAGCCGGACACATGGTAGATGCCTAAGAAATGACAGGCACATGGTGACCGCCATCGTTTCCACTTACCGTTTGCGCCCCGTTGTCTGGATGACATACTCACAACACTTGTTCACCCTGGTTTTGTCTCCACTTTACAGATGAGGAAATCAAAGCTCAGAGGAGGCCAAGCCACGTGTCGAATGTCACACAGCCGGCAAGTGACGGAGCTGAGACGTGAGAGGGAACTCAAAGCCAGATCTGCCTGCCAACTGCAAGCCACAGGTGGCTCTGAGGCTCAGGACGGTGCCTGTCCCTTCTCCCCAGCTCCAGACCCCGTGACAAGCAAGTCAGGCCCTGAGAGTGTTCCCCAGGACACACAGGAGAGACCCATGGGCAGTGTGGGCACAGGTGGGCCACAGGGCCCTCGTCACTCTTGGCCACCAACCAGAACAGCTGCTCTTGGATGATGGCGTCGAGAGAATTCAAGGACGGAAGAGAGGTCAGGAAATCCTGGGGCTCTTGTTTTCCAAAGGAGGAGACTGAGGATGAAGACGGTCAGCAAACCAGCCGGGGGCCAGACCAGAGCTCAGTCCCCGGCTGCCCAGGCCAGTGCTTTTCTCTGTTCCACAAATGAGACTCTGTCCCCAGATACACGGCTCCCTGGAGCTTTTGAAGCTCCTTGGCAGCAGGGACTAGAACACAGTTTGTTCCAGAGTCAGTATTTTCCCTTCCCAGCTGCTCCGTGGATCCCTGAACACTCGGGGGAGGGAACCTCAGCAGAGATCCAGCTCTGCCCAGACCTCAGTCCCCTCCACCCTGAGGGTGACAAGCCTCTCGTGCAGTGATCTCAGTCTCACCTCGACTGTGGACCCTCTTCTTTAAAGAACTTTGTTTTCCACGATGAGGGATGAAACCCAGGGCCTCGCACATGCAAATCCCAACAATCCGTCCAGTTTGTAAGCAGGAGGTGAACATCTGGTCCTGTCCGACACCCCCACTGCCAGCTCCACAAGTGCCTCTGAGTGGCCCCGTGGGCACAGCTGGAACACCTCTCACCTCGTCCACCCCGGCCCTGGATGCCAACCACCAGGACCATGACCACAGGTGAAAGGTCCGTCACTGATCCCGTGCTCCAATGCAATAAAGCTGCCCTCCACATGTCACTAAGGGACCCCAGACCCTTCCCTCATGTGGCTCCACCAAGGATCAGATGTTCAACTCCTGCTTACAGATTGGCTGGATTTTGGTATGCCTTGCCTTCTTGGGGCATCCATCTCCTGTGGTCCCCTCTTCCCTGTCTAGACACCAGATGGAAGAGGGGATCTGCAGACAATTCCTTTTCCAGGAGGAGTCTGTTACTGACCAGACCCTGAATTGGCTATTCATTCCCCATGTATACCTCAGAGGGGTGTAAGGAAGGGCCCTAGATTCACAGCTCATGGCACCAGACAGCTGGCAGGGGTGCGGGGGGGAGAAGTATCCAATACAGAGGGGAAAACATGAAACTATTCTGTATTCACCCTCCCTCCCACCTTCCAGTCTTACACCATTGCCTCCGGTTGGCCAGCTCCATCTGGAGCCCAGAGGGCAGGTGACCCTGAGAAATATCACTTCCTAAAATGTAGTGCAGAGAACGGCAGGGAATGGACCTCAGAGCAAACCAGCATGTGGGTGGATATTTTGTCTGATTTTTTTTTTTTAATCTCCAGGATCTGAATATACCTAGCACACAGTAGGTGGTCATTCAGTGATTTTTGTGGGGGTAGAAATAGAGCACACTATGTATCTTGTGTCTTGCAATTTTTCTGTGGTTGAAATCTTCTTATGTTAACTATTACTGACCCCCGCGGTCCCCACATTCGAGCATTCACACCCTGTGTCATCCCCAGGGCCTGAGTGGGGAGGGAACCTGTGACTGTCTTCAAACCCAGGGTGTTGGGATGCTGCACCTGCAAGGTGTTAGGTTAGTTGAGACTCTAGCAGACCCAGACTAAGATGACCCACACATCTTGATGAACGAGGCAACCACGGCCGAGGGCTTTAGCTTCCCCTTCCAGTGGCTGAGAGCAGCCCCTTGGATCTGACAGAAGTCTCCAGCAGCAGCCTGAAGAAACAAGAGCTGAAAGTCCCACAGCAAAGAACTGGTTTCCACCAACAATCAGCAGAAGCTTTGGAGCAGGCCCTTCCCCGGTTGAGCCTTCACATGAGAACACAGTTGGGTCACTACCTGGACAGTAGCTGTTCCCAGACACCTGCCCCCTACAGTATGAGATGTGTGCTTACACTGCATAACCCAGGCCCCACCGTCCTGCTCCTGGGCAGATAACTAACAGCTCTCCTTGCCAGAGCTGTGGCCAGCTGCCTGAGATGGAGCCAAACCAATGCAAACAGAAGTTCCAGCACCAGTGCAAGACCCGTGTCAGGCCATCACCTGTGTGCTCCTTCCATCTCTGAGCACCTCGAGGAGGCAGAGCCCAGGGGGAGGAGCCAGCTGCCTGCTCACTGCAGGGGAGCTACACAAACCATCCTCTCAGCCCTCCCTGACCTGGAAACAGACCTCCACTGTGAGAACCACCAAGATTTGGGAGTTCACCAGTTGCAGCTGATGCTTTTCCCCAAACTAATCCATAAAGGATGCTAAGTAACTGAACCGAGCACTCGGGCGGCACTAGGCACTGTGCTGAGCACTTGGGCAGATGACCTCCTACAAGCATCTGGTCAAACTTGCAATGCAGCTTTGATCCTCGACTTAGAGTTCAGAAAATGGAGTTTCTGGGAGGCTAAAGAAGCTGCCCCTCATAAGACACATAACTAATGCAGACGGGATTGGAAGAGGGCCGACCCAAAGCCAAGGGGGCATCTGGAAGGAACTTGATGGGAAGGAGAGACACTGGGAGCTCTGGAACATGAGCGTGAGAAACATCCCACCTGATCAAGAAGACTGCGAAGGGTCCAGGAGCAGGGGGCCTGTGAGGTGGTCTCTAACGAGGGGCAGGACTGGAGCTGACTAAAGGGACCTCCTGGGTGCATGGAGAGAGGTGGGAAAGCACAGGACCCAGAGGGAAGGGAGGGATGGTCGCCCAGGGCGCCAGGGACGTGTGTGCAACGGGAGATAAGGAGGTATCAGTGCTAGAGGTAGAGTTCGCATTTAAATCACGGAGGATCTTGGGTTGCCAAAAATAAGGGAATAATGAAGGAATTCGTACTCACAATATCAGAGGTTTCTAAATAGAGGAGTTACATAATCGTAGCTGTACATCAGACGCCCAATTTAGCATACCCCTTATGTAAGCACAAATACGCTCTTCTAATGCTTCTATCAGTGAAAATAATTATACGTAGTCGTCTTCCTTATAGTTAGAGAGACTTCCCAAAAGTGTTGCACAGGAACTGATGAGATACCTTTCCCGAACACGCAGAAGGGTTGGTCTCACTGAATGATCGTAACACCTGCCCAGGATTTGTTGGTGGCAAAGCTGTGTCTACAAGCACACACGTGTGAATGCGTAACTATGTGTGCAACATGAAATGCACACGCAGCCTGCAGACTTTGTCCAGGCCAGGGCAACCCCACCACACGCCCAGGACAGATGCTGACAGCTGGGCTTCCCGGAACACTACCTGTGTCTTTACACTTCACACCAAGGCAGTGACTGCCTTGCATTTTGAATCCCCACCATTTCTCCAGATTTCCCTTTTACAAACAAAAGAACCGTTAGCGCATCCATGACCACAATGAACAGCCGGCAACTTCAGGCCTTGAGAGGAGAAGATGGAAAGGGCTGCAGCCTACTGAGCTCCACCCGGTTCCCCGGGCACGCGGAGCCCCGGCACGGCCCTTCGAGGATGGAGCCGCCCAAGAGAGCTTCTCATGAGAGGAAGAGGGGCCACTCCTGTGCGTGGTGACAGGAGAACGTGCCCATGGCTGTGGCAGTCTGTTCCAGGCTGCTGCAGGGACAATACCAGAGGCTGGCCCAACACAGGGCTAGACCTCTTCAAGATGCAAATCCTCTGCCCCTCGGCCTCCTCCCTCCCAGCTCCTCTGCCCAAGCTCAGCCCCCAGGCAGAGAGAAGGGCCTGGAGCTGGGCCCAAGAAGGCCATATGGCACAGCAAAAGGAACACAGTCTGTGAGCCTGGGTATCTGGGTTCAGATCCTGCTCCACACTCCCTGGGCTTGAATAGGTGATGCACCCTCTATGAACATTAGAGAAAAATGGTCGAATTAAAAGAGACTGGTAATTTACTAAACGCCTGGCACATAGAAGGCTCTTGGTAAATAATCACTGCCAGGGTCCATGGTTCCTTTCCTTAGTGAAAATTGCAAGTTTCCATAAAATTGCTGGGATATTAGGGATTTGGGGCAGGTGTCTTAGGAGCCAGGAATCCTGGGAATATATGATCTGTCCTGATAATATTTTTGTTTTGTTTTGTTTTGTTACCAGGGATTCAACTCAGGGACACTCAGCCCTGAGCCGCATCCCCAGCCCTGTTTTGTGTTTTATTTAGACACAGGGTCTCACTGAGTTGCTTAGGGCCTCGCTAAGTTGCTGAGGCTGGCTTTGAACTCGCGATCCTCCTGACTCAGCCTCCTAAGCAGCTGGGATTACAGACGTGTGCCCCCACGCCTGGCTTGTCCTGATAATTTAGACCCAAGGTGCTGAGCATGGGGATTATTTCAAGCCTGGCGCTGGCAACCGGTACTCCAGCATTTCCGCCCCATTGTGTTCCAGCTGCAAATCTGATCAGAAATCTCCTGTGCCTTCATTTGGGTCGTTAAGGAAAGCGCACTGACCGGAGCCCTCCCTGCATGGTGACGTGGTCTGGGTGCAGTCACTGACTTATCAGCCACCCCCAACACCTCCTCACATTTTGCCCCCACCTACTCATTGCTGTTGCTGGGAACTCGAATGTCTCCCAAAGGCCCAGCTGTCAAAGGTTGGTCCTAGGGTGTCACTGGAAGGTGGTGAGACCTTTAAGAGGTGGGGCCTAGCGGAAGGAAGTTAGGTCATTGGGCACGCGCCCTTAAAGGGGATTGTGGGACTCCAGTCTATGAGCAGTTTTGTTCTGCCACATGCTTCCGCTACAGTGTGCTGCCTCATCACAGGCCTAAAGCAAAGGTAGAGCCAATGGATTGGGAACTAGAATGTGAGCCAAAATAAATCTTTACCCTTTATAAGTTGTGTATCTCAGGTATTTTGTCATAGTTCAGGAGTCTGATTAACACACTCGTCTGTCTGCCGCGGTATCCTGAGAGATGTGGTCTTTTTTCTTGAGGAGTCCAACATCAAACAGGTCTACAACAGTCCCCAAGATAAAAAAGGATGGGAGTTTTCTCAACAGGAGCCCATAAAGTATTATCACTGCAGGTCACGCTTGGAAACAACTCGATAGAGATTCAAATCTTGACACCACTATACCATGAATCTTCCTGAGTCCCCAATTTTCTCTTTTAAAAAATGGGAACCACAAGTTCAATTCATGGGCTTGCAGAAGAGGTTAGATGAGATACAGCATGATCTCCACCTAGCTCCAGGCCTGGCTCTTGTTAAACAGTCATTCCTTTGTCTTATGCATGAGAGCCTTTAGCTGGGACTTTGGAAAAAGAGCACCATAATTGCTCTTCTGAGCAAGGTGCCTGGGTCTGTCTGCTCAATAAGAAGTCTGACCAAATCCTTTCATGTCTTGGCAGAACATTCCAGCCGTGCACTACACCAAGAACGACATTTGCAAAAGGACATCAGGGTCTGATACCTGACTCTCTCCGAGACTTGAGAGGACTGGACCAGCACCAGAGCCCCACTATCTCCCTTGGGTTCTCTTTTGAATTAACAAAGGGGTGTCAGGGCTTCATTTGAATATTCCAGCCATTAATCCTGGGCACTGGCTGCAGGGCGGTTCCAGCTCTTTGGGTGTTTTGAATACATTTTAAGGATCATTGCAAATTTGATTGCCATCAATAAAATTGCAAACAATATAATTATATTTGTTTGCTTATGTCTAAATAGGTGCACACATGTGAAATCTGAGTATGGTAATGTAAGCAAAAACTAATGCATATACATGTTGATGCTTTCAGATTACATAGATCCCTACCTCCACAGGCACTCAAATGCACTTATATAACTTGCAGAAATAATCTACTTCTTCTACGCTATACCAGGAAAAAAAAAATCAAATCTAAGCACGAAGGAACTGAAAAAAACTACATGTATCATTCACCTGATTTCAATTGTGCCTCCCTTTGAACCTCAGCCAAATCATTTTGTACATTAAAAATTGGTCAGGGATGATAAGATTCCATTTTCATGGTTGGTAATGCAGAACCAGGGAAAGAATACAATTACAGACCCCTGAGTAAACTCTGCGAATGTCAACTTGATGTAAATGATCAAGTGTCGACAAAGAGGCCAGGGGAGGAGGGAGGGCTCAGTCGGAGAGGAGCTGAGAGCTGAACTCCAAAGGAGAGCGAGAGACGGACAGACGGAAGCGGCGAGAGATAAGCGGGTAGCACCCCCAACAGACAGCCATTCACCTGAAACATGGCGCACGGGGGGCCCAGGAAATGTTTTAAAGCACTCATTCTGGCCGGTTCTTGAAAGCGCCAAGAATTTACAGCTAAATGCATTTATTCATCCTCAAACACTGACTGAGCGCTCACTTGGGCCAGTCAGTGCCAAGCAATGAGAGGAACATGGTGACCTCAGTGGCTCTGGTCCGTCCTACAGATTTCCCCGCAGGATGGGTGTAGCAGACGCCCGATATCAGAACTGTACTGGCCCCGGGGGCTTTCATGCAGATGGACACATTAACAAAGGTGTGGAAACAGGCAGTCCAGGCCACCCCTCCCACTGTCCCCAGGTCAAGGGAATGTCACGAGACAGCTCCGCTCCACTGCGGGTGCCCCAGTGAGACATCAGGATTCAGGACTAATGGGAGCTGCCGGGAGAGAAAGCGTCTCAACGTCATATCACATGAGAAACGGAGGAGGGGACTGGACTATTTCTCTTGAGAAGCAAAGACAGGGGTAGGACATTGTCATCAAAAACATAAAGCGTGGCTGAGAGTGGAGACAGGGTAAACTGGGAACCTACAGGGTCTGCGGGCTGGGGGTCAGCTTCAGAACCAGGGGACAGTAATGGCCAGGATGGATTTCTGTGCAGTGAACACAGGGGAACCCGATGTCAGTCCAGGCTACTTTGGAAATACTGTGGGTGGGCTGAGGCTGGCTGGCCTCCCGGGTAGACTATCACCTGGAGCCTTTCTGCTGTGGAACAGGAGAGGTATTGACCGGCTGTTCCTGAGAGGTGCCTGAAGGGAGAGGCGGTGCGTTAGAATCCAGGCCAGCACTGGCTCTGAGAAAGAGGAGAGGGAGGGGACCTGGGTTCCAGGCCTGCCTTCTGTGTTCTTCCATTTGCTCTCTAGGCCTCGGGGCCTCCCGCACCTGATCAGGCTACATCTGGAGAGCAGGGTCATCCAGGAGAGCAGGGTCATCCAGGAGAGCAGGGTCATCCAGGAGAGCAGGGTCATCCAGGAGCGCAGGGTCATCCAGGAGCGCAGGGTCATCCAGGAGCGCCTGCCTGGTCTCTGGTCCTGAACCGCTTCCCATGCCGCTCCCTGGGTTGGAGTCACTCTGCTTCCCCTCTGCTGGCCCCGCGGCAGCACCCTCCTGGGCTCTGACACTGCCGAGTGCCCGGGACACTCTGAGCCTCTGCTCTTCCAATTAGGGCTGGACCTGAGGGTGGTAGGAGCGCCCGTGTCTCCCCTGAGGTCCTGACGGCAGGAGCCCCCCACCCCTGGGAAGCCACCGGTGCTCGTGGGGGATATCGTGTGGCACACGGTCTCCAGAGACCAGCCATTGGAAAGCCGAGGAGTGCCCTCCGGCCTTCCTGCCAGCTCTCCTGTCATGGGATGCTGGTCGTTATGGTGACAGGGTGGCAGAGACAAGGAGCTGTGGACTGAAATGTGGCAGTAGGCCAACGAGTCTTCAGCCGTGCAAGGCGCTGTCTGTTCCTGGGCCGGGCCTGGCGGAACTGCCTCCTGGGGCTCCAGACCCTCAGTTCCCGCTCCATGGCTCTGGTGCCACACTGGCCTTGGCTCCGTGGGGGTGAGAGTTCAGGGACCGCAGGTGCCTTTCCACTCCGAGTTTCTGGGACTCCCGCTGCACCCTGGATTTTCCTCTGTCCCCTCCTGCCATCTTCCCAAGGGCTGTCCCTTAGCTCTGGGAACACAGGGTACCAATGGCCCACTTCCCAGTCCTCTGAGGACATATAGTCAAGCCACGTTGAATGACCTTGTGGTGACCTATGGGGATACTGAGGCCACCTTCCCACCTTGGCAGCCTCAGAAGGGTCTTCTCTGGGCCCCCACCGTCCCAGGGACCCCTCACTTGGCCAGTTGCCCCGTAGGTGAAGGGCTGGAAGGGGAGCAGCCAGCAAAGGAGGCGCCCAGACTGGGACACCAGGACCCTGTTTGGGAGAATGGGGACTGTTGAAATGTCACCGTGAAGGTCAAGACTTGAGATTATGTCCACCACCATCCTCAAGGGCAAGTCCTGGGTCTAGTGTTTGTTTCCCTAACATCTGTGTCACCTGGGAAGCCAGCGTACAGGTGGGCATGTCTGCAGAGGTGGACCGTAAGATGTGACTTCTGTCTTTCCCCCCATGCTTCAGGGCCGTCTGGCAGCGCTGACTTGGAAGGAGGAGGCAATCTGGAAAACAGAGTCCCACGCCCCCGTCCCAGTGGCCTGTCATCCTCCTCTACAGAGGTACACTGAGTTGTCGGGTGACAAGCACAGAAGGCAGACTTGGGAGCCAAACCTGCAGACAGGACTGGGAGTGGAGGAGCCAGAGGACGGCAGAGCAGGGACCGGCCCCCCGGGGCTGAGGACTGGGTCCTCGGTGGGACTCAGCGAGAAGGAGCATTTTCCAGGAGAAAGAACACACGTCCCTGCACCAGCCCATCATCATTCAGAAGCTGAGAGCAAGACTGATTTTTCCAATTTATTTTAGAATTATCAACCGAACTGATTAAAGCAGCTATCCACCCTGGTTGTCCCCATGTGTCGTCCCCACTTCACATCTCCAGTGTTGGGGTTTTTTTTTTTATTGTTTTATTTTTTTTGCATGCAGGCTGCATAAATTATTGAAACATTATTTTATTTATCCATCCCCCTGTGACAGAAATAGGTTTTCTGAAAGCAGATCTTTCCCTAATCAGTTTTGTTTTCCTGGGTTTTGCTTCCTGTGAGTGGAGGCTGACAGATGTGTCGCACTGGTGTGCTTCTGTGGGGCGAACCGAGCCACAGCGGAGAGATAAAGAGAGCAGCTCTGCATCCAAGAGTCCCCGGAAATACATTATTGGTGCCTGGGAAATAAGAGACTCCGATATGTGTCCCTGGTGTGCAAGAGGGAGGTGGCACTGGGCAGGCGCGTGCTGTGAAGGGCAGCCTCACCCTGCCCGGAGTTCAGAGCAGGGGACCTGATGTCACGTGCTCACCCGTCCCCTGGGCTCAGAGCTCTCCTTGCAGACAGACAGACACCCCCAGTGGGAGGCCGGGAAGCGGCAAGGCCCAAGCTGACCGCGGACAGCTGTGGGTTTCTCTCTCAAGTCAGACAGGCCAACGGCTCCCTTCACACATGATGAGTCATCTGAGAGGGGCCATCTTAATGGCCACCTGCATTTCAAGAGTGGGACCTACGGCACCTCTGTGCCTTGGGTTTGGAGTGTTTGAGCAGCATTCAGCCAGAACAGGAAGCGCCGCCCACCAAAGCAAGACACGCCCAGAAAACGCCCTGCACAGCTCCCTGTGGGCTGGCCTCAGGGTCCTTCATGGTCTGGGCAGTGGGACGTCTCCAGGCCCACTGTCTCCACCTCCTACCAGCTGTCTGCTACCCGAGGAAGCCACGCATCATTCCCTGTGAGGCCCCAAGTTCTTGACATGATGCACCATGGTTATCCCTGGTCTCTCCCCTGTGTATGTCCTCTCCCAGCCCCATCTCTGCCCAGTATGACCCTCTGGATGCTCCTTCTCTGTGACAATTTTCATACTTCCTCAAATTCTTTGTGTTGATGGTAAATATGATGGTGATGGTGGTGATGGAGATGGTGATGACAGAGATGGTGGTGGTGGTGATGGTGGTGGTGGTGATGGTGATGGTGGTGGTGGTGATAGTGGTGATGGTGGTGGTGGTGATGGTGGTGGTGGTGATGGTGGTGATGGTGGTGGTGGTGATGGTGGTGGTGGTGGTGATGGTGATGGTGGTGGTGATGGTGGTGGTGGTGATGGTGGTGATGGTGGTGGTGGTGATGGTGATGGTGGTGGTGATGGTGGTGGTGGTGATGGTGGTGATGGTGGTGGTGGTGATGGTGGTGGTGGTGATGGTGATGGTGGTGGTGATGGTGGTGGTGGTGATGGTGGTGATGGAGATGGTAATGGTAATGGTGATGGTGGTGGTGGTGATGGTGGTGATGGTGGGGAGGGTGGTGATGGTGGGGAGGGTGGTGATGGAGATGGTGATGATGGAGATGGTGATGATGGAGATGGTGGTGATGGGAGTGGCTGACAGTGATGGAGCATGTAATCATGAGACAGCCCCTGGTCTAAGGCTTTCTCATATCTTACTGAAATTTTACAGCAAATTTCTTAAGGATGGTAATAAGAGCATGCAATTTTTATTTTATCATTCTTGTTTTAGAGATGAGAAATCTGAGGCTAGAGAAGTTCCAAAACTTATCCAAAGTCCCCAAATCTCTTGAATTACTATTCAACAGCAACTATCATTTATTAGGTACTTAGTACATCCTAGAAAGTGTTTTATATTCGTTAAGTGTTAAGTGCTATTATTTCCCTATCGTTAAATGCACTAAAACATGGAAAGCTGTTCAAAAAATCTGTACAAAATCCACAATGTTGGTTGTAATCATTGGCATTTGGAGGCAAGGAAACTAAGATTTAAAAGAGGTAAAGTAACTTACTCAGAGAGTGTGTGAGTGTGAGTGTGTACATGTGACGGGAGTGAGGACTTGAACTCGGGCCGGCCTCCAGTGCCTTCTGCGGTGTCACTGCGGGTCCTGCCTGTCCTGGAGGGGACATCCTCATTGTTGGCAGTCACTGCCCATGAATGGCCTGGCTGAACAGGTGACCCAGGGAGCAAGTGGGCAACCGGCCCAGCAGGGACCACGGGGGCAAATAATCCCCCTGAAGACACTCCAGCAAAGCCCTCATTCTGTTAAACTTTGAAACTGACAGTTTCCCTATTATCTAAATTAACATGAAAACCCAGTGCTGCCTGCTGGCTGCGTCAACAGCTCAGGTTTCCTCAGCCTGGACACTGGCTGCCCAGCTTCCTGCAGCTCCCCAGACCTGCAGCACATGGGAGAGGGTGGGGACAGGGAAGGGGTTGTGCAACGTGGTCCAGCAATGCCCTACAGGCCACACCCTCTGAGGCTGAGAGAGAAAGTAACCCTAGACTTCCTCCTCCTGATGGCCTAAGACCATGGGTTTATTTCCCCCATGGCTTGGGGGCTGCAGTCACCTCCCACAGCCAAGACCCTGCCTGAGTCACTATTAAACACTGGCCCCATGCTGAGCGCAGTGGGCACACCTGTAATTCCAGCAGCTCAGGAGGCCAGGGCAAGAGGACCACAAGCTCAAAGCCAGCCTCAGCAACTTAGTGAGGCCCTCAGCAACTTAGCAAGACCCTGTCTCCAAATTAAAAAATAAAAAGGGCTGGAAGTAGGCTCAGTGATTAACCACCTGTGGGTTCAAAAAATAATTACTGGCCCTCACATTGCTACTTGACTGACAGAAAGAGAAGCACTAAGATCTGGCTGAAATGTGAGCTGAGTTCACATTTCAGCCCCGTGGACATAAGAGTCAGGTCCTGGGCTTAGCGCTTTGAGAGTCTCAGAGAATCTTGCAGGACTGAGCCTGGGACGCTCTTCCACGCCCCAGTATGCCAAAACCTTTACTATATCTGGGCCATTCTCTGCATATTTCCTTGATTGTCAATGCCACTGACCACTCGGGCACAGCTTTCCAACTCTAAGACAAACTCCAGTTCCAGAAGCCGTGGCGAGGGCCGGTGCTCTGTGACTGCTAAGGAGGCGGGGCGGGCATCCCTGCCTATGGTGCTTCTTCTTTTTAGAAAGCTTCCCCTCGCCTGGACCCCACCTACCAGACACCTGCCCAGCACGGAACCCTGGGTGAAGGTTTCCAGAACAGACGAGGACAGTGGAAGACTCCCTTCCTTCCAAGGGCTCTACCTTAGGTCAGTTTCCTTAAGGAGAGTCCATGTAGGCATCAGCTTAGGCCACCCCGTCCACTGGGACAGAGAGCTCCCCAGGAAAGCTCTGTGGTGGAGGGAGGGCTCAGGACGGGGAGGGAAGAGGCCTCGTTCTTACCCTCTGCACTTGGTGGGCCTCGAGGCATACCCACACCTGTGGAGTCGCCCCTCCTAGAAGCCCCGGCTACCCCTCAACCAGGCAGTCATCAGCTATTTGCCTTCCCTGGCCCACAGGGCATCCAGAGGCCAAGTCTCCATAGAAGGGGACAGCTGAGAGCTGTTAGTAGCCAACACTCACAGCAGCTGGGAGCTGTTAGCAGCCCATCTGGATGTGCACCCACAGCATCCATGTGGACCCCCAGCCCCACCCTGCGTATTTTCAATATGGCGCCATCATCCCAGTCACATCACCCCTGAGCTCCTCCTGACACCATATTCTGTCATGGTGGCCATCCTTGCTCTCCCCTGAACCCCCCTCTACAGAGCGCAAAATCCCCCTGAACAGAGCTGTCAGTGGAGTGCACCCCAAGTGCAGCCCTGCTCATGGCAGATTGAATTGCTAGTCTCCCTGTCCCCATAGGGGGAATGACTCATCACCATATGACTTCCCCACCCCATTGGAATCAGGCCTTGGGTGACGGACAGTGAGCAGCAATGCTGGGTAACGTGGGGATGATGGCATACCAGACCACGAAGAGGCAAAAGAGGAGGATGTGACCTACTCAGGAGTCAGGCAAGGTGAGGCCAAGATCTGAAGGCCTCCGTGCTAAGTTGTGGGGTGGGGGCCCTGCGTGTGCAGAGGCCCTATGGGAAAGGGGACATCATCTGGCCACAGAGTTGGAACAAGGCCAACGCTGGAGTCCCCAGAAGGGGATGATGCCCAGCACGGTGCAGCCTGCAGAGCTGGCTACAGCTAGAACTCAGTGCCTTGCAGGTCACGTCAAGGACGTGGGTCTTGCAGAGAGACACACAGGGCCTGCCGCTGGGCTCTCTGGCTGATGATCCGGTGGCGTAGGCAGGTTCCGTTCAATTTTCTTTCCTTATTTGTAAAATCACAGTGCAGGATGGGGTGGCTTCTGCTTCTCCAGGGTCCCTGCCCCTGTTTCCTGCCAGGCAGAGAACATTCCCACAGTGAGACGCCGCGTGCTCGCTATTGAGCCTACTCACTGGCAGGATTCGCCCAAAAGGCAGAGGACATTCACATCCCGCAAGCCCACCTCGCACCCTCTCCAACCTGAGTCAATAACTAAATACAAAATCAATTTGGTTAATCTTCTTCAAACAAAAGAAGAACAGAGAAATCTCTTAATATGAAGAAAATGGCCTATTTATCACCAAACCAAGAAAACTGCCCACAATGTAGTCTGCCTCCCAAGACTAATTTCTTTCTTTTACATTTGTAAATTTATAGCACCCAAAACAAGTATTTTAAATAAGTATGCCATGGCACAACTAATTCCATATTAATGAAACTCAACATCTGTGGCTTTTCACATCTGATAGAGTTAAAATATCACCCGTTTAAAGCAAGGGATTAATTCACTTTGACTTATTAATATTGGTTAGCTGTTAAAGCTAACCATTTTATGATTCCCCCTCCCATTTTATGATTTTTTTTGGCCATTAAATAGTGCTGTAGTGTCCTTCGGTGATTCTAGAATTACAGTAACCACCCCAAACATCTTGCCATTCATGCGAGCTATCATTACTCACAAATATGCAGTATTCACAAATATTCACAAATAGGTTGAGCTGAACAAAGTCAATACTCATAAAACATCATCATTCCACTGCATTCCCAGCAACTTCCTCTCGAATTTCTCTTAGAATTCCTGATGTCAAAATGAAATCAGAGCCGTCACCAGCACAGACAAACCCCCACCCCCCCCTGAACCCCAAATGCGCATGACTTTTTCCCCTTTAAGTGGGATGCACAACATTTAGGACTTTATCTGATTTTTTTTTCCCCAAGCAACCATGCTTCTGGCCACTGTCACCTCCACAGCAATTGTTTTATACTCGAGACACAACATTTAATTGACAGCCACCTAAACTAAAGTACCACTGGCAGGGATTCTGGGTCAACCTGGGGTCTAGTCCTATGGGGGCGTGTAGAGGAACACTCCTCAGGCCACCCTGCAGGAGTTGACAGTGGAGAACAGGACCCTAAAGTGAAACAGAGGGACATAGCAGCCCACTAGACCTGTTGTCACTGACACCACTCTCCACAAAATAGGAGCTAGCAAAGAGCAGGGGTGAGGAGCTTGTCACCTGCCTACCTCTCTGGTCCTCCATCTCCCCAGCTATCAAATTCGGACAATATACTACTTCACAGGGCTTTTTAGCCAAACAGGACCAAGTATCTGAAGTACTAAGCGCAGTGCTTACCGGGGGCTAAGTTCTCAGTATTGAACAGATAAGCCACGTGCTCAGTAACTGTTTGCTGAGAAGAGTTTATAAAGGGGAGTTGAAGCTACTGTGCCAAGGAAGCTCGTGATGAACAAATGACCAGGGATCTAATCAAACAGTTAGGTCTAGCAGGGAGGTGGGGGGTGCATCATCAGGAAGAGCAGAAATAAATCTCAGAGGGACACTGCCATGGGCACAATGGCCCCTCACTCGGGAGCTGTGGTCACCTCTGGTACAACCTGGAAAAATGAGACCACGGACAGGCGTGTTCTCTGTGCACTGTGAAGTGCTTTTTAAAGCTTAGTTGAGCTGGGCAGGCGCAATGGCATATACATGTAATACCAGAGACTCGGGAGGCTGAGGCAGGAGGATCACAAGGTCAAGACCAGCTTCTGCAAATAATCGAGTCCCTAAGCAACTTAGTGAGACCCTGTCTCAAAATAAAAAATTAAAGGTCTGGGGATGTGGCTCAGTGGCTAAGCACCCCTGTGTTCAATCACCAGTACCAAAAAAAAAAAAAAAAGGAATTTCATTGGGAGTCATTGTGGACAGATCTTCCCTTGCCTCTTTTACTGGGTAACTTGATTTTAAATTATAGTGTTTTTTTTTCTTTTTTTATTGATTTTATTTTTTTAAATACATGACAGTGGAATGTATTGCAATTCTTATTACACACACAGAGCACAATTTTTCATATCTTTGTATAAAGTACGTTCACGCCAATTCATGTCTTTATACATGTACTTGGTTTTTTTGCATTACAATTATTATTACACATATACACAACAATTTTTCATATCTCTTTTTGTATATAAAGTATGTTGACATCAATTTGTGTCTTCACACACGTACTTTGGATAATGATGTCCATCACATTCCACCATCATCATTCCTAACCCCCTGCCCCTCCCTTCCCCTCCCACCCCTCTGCCCTATCTAGAGTTTGGCTATTCCTCCCATGTTCCCCTCCCTACTCCACTGTGAGTCAGCCTCCTTATATCAGAGAAAACATTTGGCATTTGGTTTTTGGGGATTGGCTAACTTCACTTAGCATTATCTTCTCTAACTCCATCCATTCACCTGCAAATGCCGTGATTTTATTCTCTTTTATTGCTGAGTAAAAATCCCATTGTGTATATATGCCACATTTTTTTATCCACTCATCCACTGAAGGGCATCTAGGTTGGCTCCATAGTAAATTATAATTTCTTATGGAGAAAAAAAATTTCCTTCTGATTTCCACGACACATGGTGGCACGAGGTATTATTGAGTTCTCTGTCTCAAGTTTGCTTAAAACTTAGTGAGCTTGATGACAAAAAAAAAAAAGAAAAGAAAAGAAAAATCAAACACTTTTATGGAAAATTCAGTGCTCAGATCCTTGGGGAATTCATAATTGGCATTTCCATAACCCAGCTGCCTGGCTACTGAATGGAACCCTAGAATAAATAAATAAACTAGTAAATGAGAAAGCAAAAGCCCCAGAATAGACAAAGCAGAATGGAAATTAACTTCTCCTGAATGGGTCTCTCTTAAAACGGCTTGATTGAAAACCTTCTAGCGTTTTAAAAACTGAAAGTCACTTCTCACGACTCAAAACGACAGCGAGTGGGGAAAGACACAAGGTCCTCCCTGTGTCACTCTTTAGGAAAGCCCCTTTTTATGCTGTGAGTTAGGACTCCTGATTTTCTAGATTTTATTTTCTTTTTCTGGACATTCCAACATGAACTGCCTCGGGCAGGGAGTGAAAGGACCTCTTATGAGAACAATTAGTAAGAAACAAAAGTGAGGTTCAATTTGCTATTTTCTTCTGCATAATCCCTGGAAAAAGAGACAAGAAAGGTCACGGAGGTCCATGGCAGAGGCTGCTAATAAACATTCAAAATCTGTTTTTTTCTTTTCTTCCTCACAAATAAAAACCATTATATTTTGGCAGGTGGCAATTTGCCAACTTGAAGAAAAAAATACTTCCCGATTTTCCCTTGCAGTTGGGGTGGCTCATGACACGTAGATGAAAAGCATCGAATGGGATGTTCTGGGAAGTGCTTTCAAGGAAGCTGCCTTCACTTAAGAAGTACCATCAATTCCTAGCTCTTGCCCCTCAGAACATGGAGCGAGTGGTTTGAGATCAGCAGCCACCTTGGCAACATGAGGTGGGGACGAAATGTTAACATTCTAACCCCAGCGAGAGCATGTTGGCAATTATGTCCAATGTCTTATTAAAAGAAAAAACTAAGACCTCGTTTTTTTTTCATATTTTAGTTTTCGGTGGACACAACATCTTTATTTTATTTTTATGTGGTGCTGAGGATCAAACCCAGCACCCTGCCCATGCAAGGCAAGCGTGCTACCGCTTGAGCCACATCCCCAGCCCAAGACCTCATTTTTTTAATGCTATGGTCTGCCTTCTGTTGCTTAGAACTCCTAATTGACCCAAGGTCCTTGGCTTGCAGCTTCCCTTTTCATGGATTTCCAAATACAATGAGTGGAGGAAGATCACACTCCAGCACTGACAAACATTCCCTGTGGATTTTTAGCAAGTGTGTTGCTTCCACATCTCAGACTGGCTACATTTCATTCACATGCTCCGAAAGAGGTCTGCAGTGCGGAGAGACTTAGACCCAACAGTCCAGTCGGCTTTCACATGCGTGCAGTGGATTTTCCCTGAAATATTGAAGATGCACACAGAGGGGGAGATGGCAAAATGTCACCAGCCGTGCCCCATGACTGTTTAGGAAGCACAGCCTTGCAGAAGCATCAGAGGCCAGCCTCCCCGGGGACTTCGTCCCTCAAACACTCTTTCCCCCTGAAGTGATCCCTTTCTAAATTGTGTGATTTCTTTTTACTCCATACTTTCAAAGCAACATATACTCTCTCTGGTGATTTAAAAAGAGGGGGGGGGGGGAGAAAAGCTCTGGATGCAACTTTCCAGGATCAAATCCCAGCTGTGACATTTATGAGTTGGGTGACCTTAGGAAGTCACTTAACCTCTCCATGCCTTGGTCTCCTCGTTGTAAAATGAAGATAACAGCAGGGCACCGACCTCACGGACCTTCACTGAGGATCAAATGACTTCATGAACGCGGGTCCGACATCCAGTAAAGGCTGTGTACGGATCTGTTGAGATAATGCAGATGGTTTTCTCTGGTTTCCACAACTTTTATCTGGAATGCCACGCAATTTTTAGTTATACAGCAGACCCCTCTAATCCGAGGTTCTGTACTCCATGATTTTCATCATCTGTGATCAGCCAAGGTAGAAATAAAGTAATTCAGAAGTTTAAGATAACTTTTCCTACTGTAGGTTATTTCTCAATGTCGGAAGCTATTCTTCCTGGAAGTCCCCTCACCCACTCCCTGGAGGGTGTCATGCTGCAAGCACCCTCGGCCCTGGTCCTCCCTGTTCTAGTCACACATCCTTTTATGGTCACACCAACTCCCTTCTAGACCTGTCTCGAGGGTGGGGTGGTGTTGATACAGGTCACCTCTGCATGTCTCACGTGACTCCTGCCAACATGTTTCTTAGATTCTCGAATTTCCCTTTTTAGTTGCTTCTTTAAAGTCCATCTTTCTTCAGATCCCTAGTCCCAATGGATTTGCGCTCTCAGTGGTGATGAGCCAAGTTAAATGCCTCTGCCTTGTTCAACGCAGCCTAACATCTTCCAGGCTCACATCCAGGTTCTCACAAACGGCAGATCTCCTTCCTTTTTAATGCTCAACAACCCTCCGTGGTATTCGTGTACAGGTATCACCTCTTCCCCACCGGCTGGTCCATTGGTGCACAGCAGGCATTTCCACATCTGGACTCTGGTCAGGATGCAACGGGCGTGAGAGTGCAGACGTCCTGACCAGGCCACGCATCACTGCCTCGGGCACAAAGACCGACTGTTGGGTCAGAGGCGAGTTCTGTTGCTTGTTTCTTTAGGAAACGCCACTCTGTTGCCCACAGCGGCTGCACCAATCTGCTCCCCCACCCACAGAGCCCTTTGTTCCTCTACTCCTTGCCCTCGTCAACGTGTGTGACTGCTTATCTTTTTGAAAGTACCCACCCTACCAGGTGTGGAGTGGCATCTCAGAGTCATTTGGACGTACGTTTCCCTGAAGACGAGTGATAGGGAGTGACTTTTCATATACCATGGGCCATCTGTATGTCCTCTTCGGAAAAATATCCATATAGGTAATTTGCCTGTTTTATAAACTGCCTTTTTTTCATTTTTCTGCTATTAAATTTGTGAGTTCTTTATATATTTTGGATATTACTTCCTTATGTGATGCATGCTTTGCCAATATTTTCTTCCAGTCAATTGATTGCTTCCCTTGCTGTGCTGGGGGTTTTAGTTTCTATAGTCCCATTTACTGGTTTTTGCTTCTTAGCCTGAGCTTTTAGTGTGATAGTCAAAAAACAAAAACAAAAAATCATTGACACTAATGCCGGGGACTTTCCCCTGATGCTGCCTCCTTGTAGGAGTTTCTTGGGGTTCAAGTCTTACATTTACAACTTTAAACCATTTTGAGCTGATTTTTGCGAGTGGTATAAGGCATATAAACAGCAAAGAAGTAAAAATATTTCTATTTGCAGATTATGATACAATATTTTTGCAATATTATACAATATAATGTATAAAACCCTGGAAGACTACACACACACACACACACACACACACACACACCCTTTAAAACTGATACATGAAATCAGTAAAGTTGCAGGATACAAAATAAACACACAAAAATCAGTTGCATTTCTGTAATCAGTGCATGAGAATGCCCTATCCAAAAGAGAAGTCTACAAAATAATCTCATTTACAATAGCACTTAAAAAGACATATTTAGGGGCTGGGGCTGGGGCTTAGCATTAGAGCACTTGCCTAGCATGTGTGAGGCACTGGGTTTAATTCTCAACACTGCTTATAAATAAATTAAAAAATAAAGTCCATTGACAACTAAGAATATATTTTTAAAAATTTTTTAAGAAGACATGTTTAGGAAAAAAATTTAACGAAAGGGGTAAAAGTTCTATATACTAGAAAACTGCAAAACTTGAAAAAGATGCAAAGGAAACTGTAAATCGGAAAAAGACACAAAGAAATGAAACAAATATCCCATATTCACAGAGTGGATGAATTAATATGCTAAAATGTCCAAGGAAAATGCAGATCCAACACAATCCCTGAATTTCAGTGGAATTCTTCACAGAAATAAAAAATTCTGCGGGGCACCATGGTACATACCTGTAATCCCAGAGACTCAGGAGGCTGAGGCAGGAGGATCTAAGTTCAAAGTCAGTCTCTGCAACTTAGCAAGGCCCTAAGCAACTTAGCAATACCCTCTCTCAAATTAAATATTAAAAAGGCTAGGAATATGGTTCAGTGGTTAAGCTGGGTTCAATCACCAGTACTCAAAAAAAAAAATTCCAAAATTTATATGGATCTACAAAAGACCCCCACTAGCCAATTCAGAAAAAGAGAGAAAGAAAACAAATTGGAAGCATCACACTTCCTAATTTAATATTAAATTAGGGATGCTGTTTGGTGGCAAAGTGCTTGCCTATCATGTGCAAGGCCCTGGGTTCAATACCCAGAACTGAAAAGTTAAAATAATATAATTACATTACAAAGCCATAGTCGTCAGAACAATATGATACTGACATCAAAACAGACACACTGACCGGGGAAACAGAATAGAAAGCCCATTAAGTAACCCAAACAACACTTCCAACTAGTTTTTGACAAGAGCCCCACGAAGACCCAGTAGGGAAAGGACAGTCTCTTTAATGACTGGTGCTGGGAAAACTGAATTTTTACATGTAAGAATAAATGACTAAATAAAATTGCACCCTACTTGCAGAATATACTTATACTAAAAAAAAAATCAAATAAAACTTTTTCTAGCCTCAAAAGTGAGGAACTAAGCAACTCAGTGAGACCCTGTCTCTAAATAAAATACAAAACAGGGCCAAGGATGTGGCTCAGTGGCTGAGGGCCCCTGAGTTCAATACCCAGTACCAAAAAGTAAGTAAATAAATAAATAAAACTTGTTATTTATATGAGATTCAGATTTGCCTGGGCCTCCTATGTTTAATCGGCAGCCCCTCCTCCGTCCCCCTCCCAGTGGTAGGGAGATAGCAAGTGTCCACCTCTCAAGTCAGTGGAGACACAGGAAGCAGTCAGGACACCAGCTGGCACACCACACACACCTCTCCTCATCATCTCTTCATCTTCTCCCGATGCGAGCAGGAAACTTCTGCTCCCAGGGCACCTTCATGGAACCCCAGGGACCCGGGGCACACAGTTCTGGAAACCACTTTCTAGTCTGTTTTGAGCAGCCCAAGGATGCTCCTTAGGAGGAGGGCAGCGACTCACCCATGCTCCCAGCACTGCAGCCCATGACTATGCACGGACCAAACCATCAAAACGCCACCTTGTGCATGGAAAAGGACGAAATCAGTGAAGACCGTGTGGCTAGTGGCCAGCCTGATGTTTAACTCTACAAATCAAAAGGCACGGAGGACGGCGTCTGCAGGAGCACGTGTTCCTACCACATACACACTGAAAACCTCCAGAAGCAAGAGGAGCTCCAGTCACACTGTGCTTCCGGGGCCTTTAAGAATGGGGACACTTGCCCTGGCCCCACTCTATGAGTCTGGCTCCAGGTTCTACCACTGTCCCCCTGAATCCTCTGGACTGGCTTTCGCAGTGCATTTATAAAGTGTTTAAATAACAGCCAGCGACTGTCGCCTTCGCGCCTGCAGTGAAATTAGTCCTGCGCCCCACACAGGAGTAATTCAGAAAAGTAGAAGCCATGTGTGACCCGAGGGCTGCACAGTCGGGCTCAAAGATGAGGCTCGCACTGTAAACCCCAGAAAGCAAGAGACGAAGCACAGGGTTGAATGAGGAGGAAAAGGTTGGTGTGCTCTGTGTGGCCCCGAGGACAAAGCCAGGACCAGCGGGAGAAGCGGTAAGGAACTGGCTCGCACATCTTCTCTAACAAGCAGGACTAACTGAAGGCAAAGCAGGGGGGGCGGGGAAACAGTGACTCCCCCGTCCCTGAAGGGATTCCTGGACACTCCTTCATGGGAACACTGTGCAAAGGAGTCCAGCAGAAGCTGGACACTGGGCTTGGTGCTTCCTCCTCATCCAGAGGTCCACGAATCTGCAGCTGGCACGAGATGTAACTGGTGTCCGAATCCCATCCTTCACTTTAGGTCAGCCCCGTGGTTGAGGTTGGAGCGTGGGTCCAAGGCAGACCTGGGTGCTGGACAGCAGGGCTGAGGGCTGGCTCAGGGCCCTCAAGCTGCAATCCCTGCGCTTGCTCAGCGTGTGTGGTGTGGAGAGACCAGAGGAGGCGAGCCTGGCAGCAGCACGGGAGAGGTTTCCTCTTCCCGGCTCAAGGCCATCTGTGTTCTCAACAAAGCTGCATTGTGTGCAAACCCCACTACCTATAGGAACTGTTTTATATCAGGATTGCAATGAGATTGCACCAAGCTTTTTTGTTTTAATTTTTGATGTTTCTGCCCCTTTAGAAGATGTTATCTGAGTTAGGTCAGAACCACCTGGGAGGCGGGAAGGCGCACACTCTGCTGCTGCCTGGATGTCCTCTCAGCTCGGCAGGCCAGGAAGGAGGAGGAAACCACCAGCCTCACCAGCCTCACCAGCCCAACTGCCCCTGCCTGCTCCCACCTCCACCCCACAGGCAGGGACACCAGCCACACACGCCCCTGCACTCCGCACCTCCGCTTGGCCTCCCTACCAGGATGCTGCGTGGGTAGGCTTCAGCAGGGTCTGTGTTTTCACTGTTATTATTGTTTGTTTTTCAATTAGAAGCTTGAAGAGCTTTGGTGGTTCATTTGTGGAAGGAGAAACTTGAATGGAAAGAATCTAAACTCAACCGTTTTCCCTTTGGACAAGTGCACCTGCTGCCGCCCCACTCCACCCAAACCATCAGAGCCTTGACCAGGGGACTGGACGCTCAAGGCAGGGAAGGCCAAGGACTGGCTAACCCAAGGCCTGATGTCACCGAGAGAAGCCCAAGTCTTGAATCTTCTTTGAAGCATCAAGAGATACCGTTACCCAGAAGGTTTCAAATACAGGTACTGGGTTTTTTGTTTTGTTTTGTTTTTTTCAAAAAGGAGGAATATATATGCCTTGTTTATAAACAGCAAGGAAAAGAAAAAGATGAAATACCTGGAAAATATATATTTACAAAAAAAAAGAACATATCCTGGTGATTCTTTTTAATTGGGTTGGAAGGGGTTACTTCATTATGCAGCAAATTAGAAAATTCATAATTTATCATTGCACCCAGTCGAAATGCCACCCAACTGCGTCGCACCCCTGTGAAAACCATCACATGGTAGCAAACTGTCAAGCCTGCTGCAGCCGACGGGCAAAATTAATATGCAAATGTATGCAAGAAATTAAAAAGCAGAATTACCCAGGCAAATGAGGTAGCTATACTTGAATTGTTAGAATTATGAATAATTACTGCGAATTTTCTGCTCCTAATATAACTTGTTTTTTGATAAACAAAGACTTAATTATCGAGATGCGCTGGAGAATTTCCGTGGCGCTCATTAATCTTGCAAAAAAAACAAGTCCCTGGTGCCCAAGCCGTAATGAAGAGCGCGTGCCCTGAATCTTCAGAAAGATCACAGGCACCAGGGTGCCAGGGCTGGAGAAAAAAAATGACAGTGCCAATGTCCCCTCCTGTACCCTGGAGTGTCATAACGTCTTCCACTAACTATCAAAGGGACTTATTTATGCCAGCAGCTGAGCTATAAGTCCAATTTACGATGCCTTCAGCAGTGGTGAAATGATCTGTTGATGTGCGGTGGAAATGCCATCTTGCAGTGGCGTGTGCTGGTCCCAATGATACCAACATGATGAGGACCCTGCGCTCCGCCGCTAATGGATGCCGCGTGACAGACCGTAATCCGCAAGAGGGACCATCTTTTAGGACCGGTCTCGATGGTTCTCCATTAATCTTGGCTGTGCAGTTCACTGGTGTCCATGGGAACAAGGGCATTATCATAAACACTGGTTTTAAATTTTCCCATTAAGAGTGGCGACTCAGAGGAGCAGGACTAGGTCCCAACCCACTGGGGGCACTGGCTCGCGCAGCCCTCACCATCTCCGATGACAGGTGCCGAGCCCGATGGGGACCAGAGGCCGAGGTTTAGGTTGGGGACCAGCAGGCCGAGGGGGTCAGGAGGGTCCTGGGCAGCCTAAGGGGGCTGCATGGGGCCGGGCGAGAGCGGGGCTCCCCCTCCAGGAACCGCGGAGGGGCCGCTGCCGGGGCGCACGGCGCACCGCCCAGGGGCCTGCAGAGCGCGCGTTATTACTTAAAAGCTGGCATCTAAGTGGCAATGACTGAGCTCCCGTCAGCTCGGGCCGATTAGCGCCATGATAAACCCGCACAGATCATAAGGCAAAATTACAAAACATCACTTCTGGAGCCGAGTCGACCGGAGGAGTCCCGGCTGCCGGCATTTTCAGAATCCTGCTTTCTGAATGCAAGTCCCTAAATACCCTGATGTCTTGACAGAACCATTTCACTGTGTAGGCAAATTGTCACCTTTTACACGGGGGCATCTGTCATTTTTATACTCCACGCTGCCTCTCCTTCCTCCTGGCTGCCTGCTCTCGGGCTCCCTCCTCCCTCCCCCGCTCGCTCCCCCCGCTCAGAGCAAACCCCCGGGGAGCCCAGCACCCTGTCCAGGACCAGGCCTGTAGATCTCCTGCATTACACTCGACAGAGAGAAAAACCTCTGCGAGTCAGATGGAAATGATGTGCCGCCGACATCACTCACCCCCAGATTTTGTTTTTATGCAGAACTCAGAGCAGCTTGTCTCGCGTTCTCTCACCTTCCCTGAGATTAATTCTCACCACGGGCCTGTGCTAGGACTGCAAGGGTGAGAAGGCACCGAGCTCAGGAGGAAGAAAACGCAACGCAGCAACTCGGTCTTCAGCCACTCGCACCAATTCCTGGGAGAAGCTCCTGAAGAGGCGCCCTCCTCGCCAGGTGCCAGATGCCCTCGTGCCGGAAATAAAGGGACATGCTGGCCACGTGTTCACGGTTCCTTCACTGGACAGTCAACCACCCAGTAAACTGAGCAGCAGCACCCACCATGGTGCCAAGCACGTGACTGGTGAAGTCATGTGTTAAGTTACTGGGCTAAAAAATGACTTAGGTGTAATCCCAGCCTACCTTCAGGGAGCAGGAAGTCCAAGTGGAGTGTCTCTGGGGAACAGCATCAAAAAATGTGATATGTGATGTAGTATTTAGCAAATAACAGGCTGATGTTAGCAAAGCCAGTGGAGACAGACACCAAGCCCTGGGTTCTGGCTCCACTGCACTCTCTGCCCCTGCTCTGATCCACCTGCAGCCTCTGGGGATCCCTCCCTGCTAGGCTCCAGCAGGGGCTTACTCCAGGCTCCCTGTTCCTCACCCCGCAAAAATGGTTTCCTCTGCAGCAGCAGCTGGAGCACATTCTTCAACACTTACCAAACCGGCTTCTTTGCGTTCCATGCTAGGAAACCAAGCTTAAGTACTGTTAAGTCCCAGGCAAACCAGGACTGTCAACTGCCATCATCCCAGAGACAGCAGCAACGGCGTCACTCCTCAGAGGGCTGCGTCTGTGTTCCACAGACCCCCCCTTGTCTTCGGGGTTCCAGCAACTCTGCCCTCTTCTTTCACCCCCAGCCCTGCTTCCTGCTTCTGTGATACCAGTGACCTGGTTAACACTCATAACCGGTAACACTTCCCAATTGCTGTAAACAACGCTTAACACAAAACTCGCTGCTTCACCCACTTTGAGTGTACAGCATGCTTTGAACCGTCACCCACATCCATCTCCAGAACTCTTTCATCTTGCAAAGCTGAAACTGTCCCCACTGGACACTAGGTCTCCAGCCCTCTCCTGGTTGCTGGAGCGGTGGTGCTGCTCTCTGCGTCCAGGACTGTCACTGCTCCAGGAACCCCTCATCACTGGAGCTCTGGAGTGTTCTTAGCAAAATGCCCCCAAGGTTCACCCAGGTTGCCACAGGTGTCAGTTTCCTCCTTTCTGAGGCTGATTATTGTCCCATTGTGTGGACAGACCACACAGTGCTCATCCAATCACCCATTGATGGATGTGGGTTGCTTCCACCTTTCACCTATGGTGAGCAATGCTGCTGTGAGCATGGGTGTCCAGCTAGCTCGGCCCAACAGTGCCCAAGGCCAGTTCCCTCACTGTTCCCACTTTAGAGGGGAAGAGATGGAGGCTTAGCAAGCTTCGTTGACCAGCCTGGGCCAGTGGGTGAAGCAGGGCCCAGATCACCAAGCCCTCCCTGTGGTCCCCCCGGGCCTGTGGCTGGGAGTTCCCTAGGAAGGCCCAGGGCTTCTGCAGGTGCTTGTCCCTGGAGCACACAGCAGAACTGGGAGGTTCTGAGAGGTAGGTGCTGAGAACTTTCCAGCAAGAGCTCCTGCTGGCGAGTCGACTTAGCGCTCCTATGGCAACACATGGAAGGCAGAGGCTGTAATTGGGAGAGACAGAGCGCCCAGGGCCAGGCATGCAGGCCTGTCAAGTCCTGAACAAGGCAGGCACTCTGTGTTATTTTCCTGCCCATATTTATTATTTATTTAGAAATGTGTTTCCCCCTGAGCTCTTTCTATGGCAAGAAGGGCAGACAGCACGTGTGAATCCCAGTAAGCCTGGCCTGAACAGAGTTCCGTCCTGCCCTAAGGACTGGGACACACAGGGGTCTGATAGTGGCCTGTGGCACTGGATGCACCAACTTAGCCAGCAGGACACCATCCCTGGGTCCCAGCAGGCGAACACCTCTAAGGCTGGCAGGCCCTCAAGGCTCCCATCCAGCAGAGGCCCTCCATGCTTCAGCCCAGCTCCCTCGGGCCAGGGACTCCCTTCGTCCTTAGAGGAGGGATGTTTCAAAGACCAAGGCCCCAGACCTCTGCACGGAAAAATGGAGTTTACAGAAAAATGTCCTTCCTTCCAGGTCTGCAGAGTTTGTAGAGCCCATGCATCTGTCAAATGATGACATGAACTCCAGGGAGGTCTCCTGCTTTGTGTAAACTGAGGCTGAGAGGCCACGTCGTGGTCTGTCCTCAGAGCCCAGCTCCATCCTGTCTACCTGCTCCTGCAGCAGCGCTGAGATCCCAAGGATGCACGAGCACTTGGGTGCCTGCCAAGCACGCCCACGCCTCGTTCCATCTCCATAACAACCGCAGCAGCTGGTGCTAATGTTGCTCCTATCTGGACGCCAAGGAAACTGAGGCACAGACACAGCTCAGCAACCTGTCCTGCCACTGTGACCTCCTCCTGCAAACCCAGCAGGCTCCCGACAGCAAAGTGCAGAGCTGGGGTTTGAACCAAAGCTGGAAGGCTGCACACCTCCCCAGGGGATCAGCCTAGGTCTGGAAGGTGGGGCCTCCCAGACTCTTGTCCTGGAGGAGGTGCCTTTGAGAGGCAGCCATGGAGCCCGCCCACCCCTGAAGCCCAGGCCCTCCACTCACCAGCCTTGAGCACCCGGGGCCTCAGCTTGGCACCAGAAGAAGGCAGAGGAAAATGTCTGCTTTGCGATGTGTGCAGAGTATCAGCGATGGAGATGGTCACGCAGTCAGTCAGTGATCTGCAGAAGGCGCTTAGCTAGAATGGTGCCCGGCCTCGGTGTCCCTGGGTCCGAGAGCTGCTGCTGTATTGTGGAGGCTCCTGGCTGCTGCTCCCCAAACCCATCACGGGAAAATGGGAAATCCTGGCAGGAGGTGGGAGGGCCCAGGGAAAGTGGTGAGCAGGAGCCAGGGTCAGCACAGGGGGTTGACCTCCTTGTGACATGTCCCCTCTCTCGCTACCAAGAGTGGAAATAATAGCTGCCATCCCTTGGGGTTATTGCGAGCATTAAATGCGATGGTTAAGTACTGAGGGCTGAGCGGGTCCCAGGAAGTATTCCCCTGGGTAAATGCTATTAGCTCTTGTCTGTCCAACAACTTCCCTAGAAACATCTAATGTGGTCACTTAATATGTGAGCTTCTGTTTTCAGGAAGGCCCCAGGCCAGGCACAGAGGAGAATGAGCAGACTCAAGCAGCTCACACACAGGTCCAGGCGGAGGAATGGAGCCGGCTCAGTTGTTGCCTGAGCTTGACTATGAGCTCGGCTGCAGTGAGGGACAACGGAAGCCCCAGTGCCAGGCTCCAGGCCCTGGAAGGACAGTTGGAGCAGGACCTCAAAGAATGAGGAGAAAGTGGAGGAGAAAGGCAGCCGGGGCAGGGGGAAGTATACAGGCAAAGGTCTGCAGATGGCTACCAGTTCCTACAGCGCCTCTGTGGGAACCAGACCCAAGGCTCCTGTAGCCCAGAGAGCACATCCTGTCTCAGGCGTCAGCTCCTGAGTGCGCATTGGGAGGCAGGTTCTCTTCACCCCTTGGCTCGGAGCCCTTGTGCAGTAAGCAACCTACCCCACCACGTGCAGCAGCCCTCCGTGTTCAAGACAAGGAGGAATTATTAGATGATGCACGGGGAAAGAGGAAAATGAGAAGGAGAGTTGGAAAGATCAGAAAGGGCCATCTCCTAGAGCAAACGGAGCAGGGTTAGTAAACTGGCCTCCCCAGTCTGTCGGGGTGGTCTACCTGAGTGGTGAATGGCGGTGAGTGTAGAGGAGACTCAGGGACAGAAGACTCATTGGAAAGAGAGCAGAGATGGATCTGGGTGTCTGGCAGGGCTGGGGCAGCTAGCCGAGGAATCCTTTATTCTGCAGAGGTGGAGAACGTTCCTCAGAAGGGGCCCCTACTGTAGGGCTGGGAGACTGCAGCTAGTGGCCCCCAGTCTCCCTCACGTTTCACCCTCTCTCAAATCAACCCAGGAAGGAAGAGGAGGGAAAGAGAAGACCCCCACCTGCTTTGGCAGCCGCTCTGCCCGCCTGAGACAGAGCCCTGGGCACAGACCTTGCCCCCAAGGAGGGGGGAGACAGCTCAGCTCTGAAGATGAATGTTTAATTGCCCCCCCCAACTCCCCGGGAAGGAATGAAGAGGGGCAGGAGCTGGGGGCAGGTGACTCCTTTCCCACCACAACTCAGCCCCTGGGCCCCTGGTCACCCATGACTGTCCAAAGCCACACTGTCCCCAGGAGACCAGGATGTACTGAAACGTGCCTTAAATACTCTCCAGTTTTCAGAAAAAAAAAATCTGGAAGAAACAAAAGATTGCAAAGTACCTCAGGGATAACTTTCATATAAATCACATATTGAAGTGTCCGTGTTTTGGATAATCAGGGTGAATATTTTTAATAGTGTTCAAACTCGCCTCTGCCTGTTCCTTGTGACTTTCCCACTGAAGTTGTAGGAGGGCCTCGAGGTGAGTTTCTGCAGGTGACCTGCCTGTCCTGGCTGCTTCCAGAGGCCTGGGCTCCAGCTGTGAACACTCAGGAGGGGTGATGGCCCGAGCCCACGGCGGGACCCCTTCCTCTGGAGCTCGAGAATCGCCGCTTAAAGTCCACGGAGGGCCGTGGTCTCTCCGTATGTGAGGTTGGTGTTCTTCCAAGGAAATCTCTTTTTATTTCACCTTATTTTATGAATACGCTTTATTTTTTAGAGCAGTTTTGAGGTTACAGGAAAATTGGGGGTAAAGAACAGAAGCTTCCAGGCTATCCCCCCTCCCGGCCCCTCCCCGCCTCCCGTGTCATTGCATCTTGCACTAGGGTGACCGCCTCGTCCCAGAGTGATGCATGTTAATGACAGAACTCCTGGGTTTCCACTGGCTCATCGTGTGTCGTACCCTCTATGGTTGTGACAGGTGTCAAACACCATGACAGTGTCCACAAGGTTAGTTTCAGTGCCCTAAAAGTGCCCTATGCTCTGCCCCTGCATCCTGCCCCGCCTCCCCAGCTCTTGGCCACCGCCGACCTCTCTTCCCAGAGCTCCCCACGGTGTGGTCACCTTTTCAAGCTGCCTTCTTGCCCTCAGAAATCCGCATGGAAAGCTTCTCCGTGTTCCTCCTCAGCCCGACCCTTCATTTCTTACCTCTGGGTGATATTCCGTCGTGGGGACGGACCGAGTCTACTCAGCCAGTTACTGGAAGATCACTGGATGGTTTCCAGGGTTGGTTGGTTAATTTTTTTAATATTTATTTTTTAGTTGTAGATGCACACAGTACCTTTATGTTATTTCTCTCTTTTTACGTGGCGTGGAGGGTCGAACCCAGGGCCTCCCGTGTGCTAGGCGAGCGCTCTACTGCTGAGCCACGACCCCAGCCTTAGGGTTGGTTTTTAATAGATCTGCAAAAGCTGGATCCCTTCGTTCTCATGCCACTCATAATTTAGAAGAGCGATAAAGCCATCTTGGAGGTCCCTGTGGCCTCCCAAAGCCAATCTCAGCAGGTGCCCGTGGCCTCCCACGTTCTCAAGCCCAGCCTCAGCCCTGTGCAGTCTGAATCATTAAACTTGCTTTTCAGCTCAGAGAAGCAGTGAAACCTGCCCCAGGGCACACAGCAAGTAAAGTGCTAGAGCTGAGTTTGGAGCCTCTACGTGTGCATTCCAGAAAGCAAGGGACAAGGGGACAAGGCCCTCATGCAGGATCAACTTTGTCCTGGGGTCTTCAGGTTTTCCCAAAGTTTCCACTTTGTTACAGCTTCTATCTTGTTACAGTCATGATTTCCACAAGAAGGATCGCGTCCATTCTTGTCCCCGTGCCTCTACAGTGCTGAGCACGGCGCTGGTCACAAAGCCCGTGCACAGCCAGCGTTTGTTGAGTGAATACGTGAACAAATTAATGGATAAACGGGTGCAGTCTGCTCTCTCCAGGAACTCACACTGTAGCCAAGGAGAAGAGGACAGATGCGCTGACTGGAGAGAGTCGGGACAGAGGTCCTGGGCGCAGCAGCACACTCAGGTGGGGACCTGCACCTGAGCATTCAGGAAGTCTCTCTGGGGGAGGGGAGGCTGACCTGAGCCACAGGCTGAGCGAGAATCAGAAGGGGCAAGGGGAGACGGAAAGCAGGAAGAGGGAAACAGTGGCTCAGAGGGAGCCAGAGACAGGCCCAGGGCAGCCCTTGAGCCCTGGGCTCTGGCAGGACATCAGAGACACCTGGCCCCTCCTCCCCTCCCTCCTGGCAGCCAGGTGAGTGTGCAGCGAGGACCACGGTGACGAGCTCCCGCACAGGCCCTGGCAGGTAAGGCGCTGGGCCAGTAGTCATCGTGGCCGTTGATAAATAGGAGCCATTACCACTATTTATCAAACCAGCACGGGTTTTTTTTTTTAAAGGTTGAAAAACGCTGCCCTGGGGAGCCATTAACAGGGTTTTTAAGGAGGACACTGATGGGATCGGATTTGCAATTTAGGAAGATGGCGTGGGCCGGCGGGCGGGCGGCCTCCGGGAAGATGGATGGGAGCCAGGCCGGAGTCGGGGAGCTGCCAGGAGGTGCCTTCCTCCTGCAGGTGAGCAGAGGGGCCCCGAGGGTGGGAGCTACAGAGGGCCCCCTGGAGGGACCTCCCGATGGCCTCAGGACCAGGAGGGGAATGAGGAGGACCCGTCGGAATGTGGGGTGGCAGGAGAGGGCCACTCTGGGGAGGAGACTAAGGGCGGCTCAGGACTCCATGCCCCCACAAGGACGTCTCTGGGGAGGACGTGGACGCCCTGCATCCTTGTTTTGAATTCTTGACCAACTGTCTCCACAACACAGCGTCCCCTTGACTGGAACAGCAACTGCCATCCACAAAAAGCCCCTGGGGCCTTCTTGTCTGGGGCTGGCCATGCCTGGCCTCATCCACAGGACGCCACTGTCCAGCACACCCAGAAATCGCTCATGGGCTGTGTTTTCCCTCCAATCCAGCAAGCCCCCTTTCCTTCAGCAGGCAGAGGCGCTCCCCGCCGCCTGCATCTAACCACGCTCCTCGTGGCTTCCGTGGGCTGCTCTAAAACACAAATAATCATATTTGATACTCAGCAAATTAATCGCTGTTCTTCCACCATTAGCCTCTCTGTCTCTCTCTGGCACACACACACACACACACACACACACACACACACACACACACACCAGCCTCTCCTTGGTCGGTGCACGCATCCTACACGGTACCCAAGCTGCATTGAAGAGCCAAGTTCATAAAAGCATCATGCACAAAGAAACCATCAGTGACAGCAACAAGGTCCCTCAAGCCCCGTAGCTGGAGGCTCAGTAACAGACGAGGGCACAGAACATCTTCGGGATAGAGTATTTACAAAACTCCTTTAAAAGAATTGCATGTCATTAATCACAAGTTCTTAAGAGCCAGTCTCCTCTTATTTGCTCTAATCTAGCTAAACGGCCCTGGAAGTACAGCCCGTGGTTTGCTCGATAAATGCAAGTTGAAAATCATAATGTTCTCATCCAATTTACAGCTCATACATCGTGTTATGGATTTTTTTTTCTTCTGCTAGCATTTCTCCCGTCCACTGAATATTCCAGACGTACGAGAGTCTTCATTTGATTCATTCTAATAACTTTTTTCATCAATATGACTTTTGAGAATGCATTGGTCTAGCAAATTAAATATTATTTATGACTTTAATTTGTGTCCTATTTGGATTCTACGTTCACGAGGCCAACTTGGCTATCATCATTATCATATTGTTTTAGACGACTCCTAAAATTAAAATCCACTCTCGGCCTTAAATGTTTGATGGTGCTTGTCGCTCTTGCTTTGTGCTGCGCAGAGCGTGATGGATCCCGCTAGCCAAGTGCATATGGCCTGCCTGGCCACCATCCATTACCTTCATCGTGGCTGCCTGAGAATGAGCACTTGATTAGTACCTTTTTTCCTCTTTTCAATTACCAGATGTGCTTCCCTGTTCTCGGGGCTTCTGCACCATCAAGTCCAAGCTTCTGCTGTGACTTTCCAGGTCCGCTGGCTCTGGCCCCCGCTCCAGCCTCAGGCTGAGCCTCTTTCCCATCTCCACATCCTTCCCACTAGCTTCTGGAAAATGGGGAGCTCTCTCCTGCCTCTGGGCAGTCCCACATGCCCTTCCCTCCACCTGCAATGCCCTTCCCTCACTTTTCCTGAGACCAGGGCCTTCTGGCTTTGCAGACCTCCTGAGATAGGTCTTCTCCACATTCGGCTTCTTCTTCACCTCCAGCCCCTCCCTGTTGTGCAGCAGAGCAGAGCGCTGCCCTTTCTCCTCCCGGCCTGTGTCTGAAGTGTGGATCACCTCTCTCTGCTCCTGGATGGGCCCCAGGGACTCAGGCAGCCCAGAGATCTTAAGGCCCATGGAGGAGAGAGGGTGGGGAGGGAGTTGACAGCAAAACATCACAAACCAAGGAACACCAGGCTGCCCATCAAGCCTAGAGATTCTTCAGGAACCTCTCCTCCATTTCCTTCCCCTTCGAGAATGTCTAGGTCTCGGGGCTCAACGTAGAGAATGGCAAATGTTACCATGAGAAATGTTTCCAGAGGGTGAAGAGGTCGCGGAGCTCCACGGCCAGATCAGAAGATCATTTTTCTGATGGTAGAATAAAGATATCACGCCTAGAAGTGCACCGAGAGTTGTCACTACCACAAAGGCTGTGGTCCCTTCCTTCCCAGGAAGAATCCACAAGTGGTGCGGGGGCCGAGAGCGACAAGCTCACATGCACTCAGGGCGGGTTTCTCCACACCGTCCTGCACCAAGACTGGGGCTGCCTGGGGTCAGGCGAAGAACTACTGGCAGAATGAGCTGGGCTGAGTCTGGGGTCCTCCGGATGCAGGGACCACCCCAGAGAGGCCTCGGTGGAGAAGCAGATGCAGGATGGAGGAAATCCCAGAGCGCCAGCTCCTGGGGACGTCTCAGGTGGGATGAGGGAAGGCAGGACCTGGGTGGCTGCGTGGGAGGGACCTGCAGCCAAATGCAAGGGTCCTACCATCTTCCAGAGCTACCTGTGGGCCTGGAAAGCCCCCCCATTGGGTAAAGTGCTCTGTGCTCGCTCTCACACTCTTGTGCGCGCTTTCTCTCTCTCTCTCTCTCTCTCTCTCTCTCTCTCTCTCTCTCTCTCTCTCTCTCTCTTGTTACTTAGCTGTCCACAAGCTCCATGGAGGAAAGGAGCCTGCTCATTTCATTCCCTCACTTTATCTCAGGGCCTTGCACATGCACGGAAAATAGCAGACCTTCACCTCCCCAAGGCTGGGGAGGTAGCTCAGTGGTAGAGCAAGGCCCCAGGTCACCCCTATTACCAGGAAGGAAGGAAGGAAGGAAGGGAGGGAGGAAGGGAGGGGAAGGAAGGGAATTTCTGTGAAGAAATCTTACTCTCAGTCCTAGGAGGTGGGCCTTTGGGAAGTGATAGGGCACAAGGGTGGAGCCCTGGTGACTGGCTCAGTGCCCTAATAAAGGAGGCCCCAGGGAGCCAGCCAGTACTTCCACCACCTGCAGAATGCAGGCCTCACCCAGACACCGGGTCTGCAGGGCCTTGACCTTGGACTCCCAGTCCCCGGAACTGTGAGACACAATCCTGCTGTGGCAGACGCCTGGGTTGTGGCATTTTGTGACAGCAGCCTGCAGGGCCTGAGCCCAGCGCTCGCTGTCGTGAGCCAGCAGCACGTGAACCCACAGTACCCTCCTCGCCACTGTACTGCGTGGGCACGATTTTCAATCCCCACTTTACAGATGAGAAAACTGACACCAGAGTGTTTAAGCAAGTCTCCCGAGTTCACGCAGCCGGGCAAGGGTCCCAACCCCGGGATGTGGCTCTACAGTCTGCAGTCCTGAGCTGCCCAGTGGCAGTGAGAAACAGCCAGGCTTGGACCTGGGCCATCGAGTGTCCTATGAACAGCAGCACATCTGAGCATCCCGGGGGATGTGCCAGACACGCTCTCCCTGGTTGGCTCGACACCCCCCTCCCACTTCACCATGATGTCATATTGTCACCTCACCTGGAATCCCCCAAGGCCACGTGGCAGGTGGGCTGAGAGCTGCCTGGAAGCCCAACCACCTTCCTGCCGCTTCCTGTGCTTTGGAGCAAGAAGAGGAGGAGGAGGTGGGGAGAGAAGTGAATAGAAAGGAAACTCAGTCAGTGTCCACTAACAGGACAGGCTCTCACCCCAGGAGGACGCCTCTGGGCCCCAAGATGGCTTCAGCACAAGCCAGATGACGACTCTTATCATCCCTCTGTAATGAGATTTTTTTTAAAAAAATTTTTTTTAGTTTTAGTTGGACACAAATCTTTGTTTTACTTATTTATCTTTATGTGGTGCTAAGGATGAAACCCAGGGCCTCACACATGCTAGGCAAGTGCTCTGCCACTGAGCCCCAGCCCCAGCCCATGAAGATCATTTTAAACAAAAATCTTATCTGTCTGCCTGCCTGCCTTCCTCACCTCCTTCCTCACCTCCTTCCTTCCTCACCTCCTTCCTTCCTTCCTTGTTCACCTTGCAAGGACATTTTTCTTCCCAGTGGCCGATGGTTGAGGCCTCAACAGAACACCCAGACTCATCCCAAGCAGCTGAGTTGACCTCCATCCATCCTTTGTGCTTTGGACACACAGCCTCCTGGGAGGGCGCAGGAGGCCCGCAGAGCCAAGTCTCCCAGGGTGAGGAGACCCACTGTGTCCCCCCACTACCTCAGAGCTCACTAGACAGGGCAATGGCCAGCACCACCTCCCGGAGGCCCACCTAGCATCATAAACAAGAGCAGAGATGTGGCAGCAAGTCCAGGTCACGCTGTCCCTGTGTCCCAGGGGGGGGCCATGACTCCTGCTTTACCTGTGACTAGTTCCACGTCCCATCTGTCTTCTGCCAGCTGGGTGAAAGGCCCTTAATCCAATATGACTGTGTCATATAAAGGGAATTTGCACACAGCACTCAGGGGAAGGCCGGGTGCAGGCGCGAGCTCCTCTGCCGCAAGCCAGGAGCTGCCAGGAGCTCGGGAGAGGCCCCAGAAGACCCTTCTCTGCAGCCCTTGGAGGAAGCCTGGCCCAGCACACGCCCCCATCTGAGCCATCTGGCTTCCAGAACTGTGCAGCCAGAAATTTGTTGTTGAAGTCACTCCGTGAGTGGCACTGCCTACAGCAGACCTAGCGTGCTCACACAGGAGGCAAATGTGGTTTATCTCCATTTTACAGATGGAGAAATCGAGGCTGAGAGAAGGAGCTGTCCAAGATCCGGCTGGTGAGAGGTGGAAAGGGGCTTGAGCTCAGCTGAGGCCAACCGGAGACCCCAGGGACCTGGGGCGGTGGGAACCTGCTGATTTTATTTGTGGTTTCCTGAACTTCATGAAGGGCCTCAGAGGAGGAGCTCAGGGACTCCCTCCCACTGACACCTGGGTGGGGAAGAAGGGGTCTGGAAGCTGCTGGTCTTTATAATTAGCTGGGTATTAGCCTCAGAGAGAGCCCTCACCGTCTTGTGGTCTTGTGGTCCCATGTCTTACTCGGGAAAGCGAAGGCTCACGATTCGCCTCTCTCCTTAGACTACCTGTTTCCTCTTGAAAACACAAAGGTGAGCGCGGGCAGCTCCGATCATGGCAGGACATACCCAGCATCCTCCAAGAGCCAGGCCTCACAGGGCTGACCTCTGCAGTCACCTGCACAGGAGCAAGAGTAGCCAGGTGTCCCGGGTGTAGAGGGGACCCTTCCACCCTGCTGGCTGCTGAAGCCCCGTGACGACCTCTCTCCAACAGACAAGAAGCGCTGGGAAGCCCACTTCAAAGACCATGAGGCCTCTTCAGGGTCTGGTCCCTGCATTGCTTAAAGAGGTGTCCTTGCCACTGTGCTTCTTAACGGTGTCGCGGATGCCATAGTGCCCCAGCTGCTTCACACACCAGCACGGCACACTCCCGTGTATCTAGTGCATCCTGGTGAGCTGGCCTCTCACCCTCCTGCTGCTGGGCCACTCGGCAGGAAGATAGCAAGTTCAAGGCCAACCTGGGTAACTTAGCAAGACCCTGCTTCAAAATTAAAAATGAGCAGTTGGGAAGGGAGTCTTGGCCTCACCAGGAGGCAGGAGCTGCTTGGTGGGACAAAAGCAGCACAGAGCAGGGTTCCCAGTGAGTACAGGCACTTTCCCACCCTATCACTATGGAAGTCCAACCTACAATTTTTTTAAATTTCTTCTCCTTTTTTTTCCTGCAGTGCTGGGGATTGAGCCCAGGAACACTCTACCACCTCTGCATCCCCAGGCTTTTAATTTTTTTTAATTTTTAATTTTGAAGCAGGGTCTTGCTAAGTTACCCAGGTTGGCCTTGAACTTGCTATCTTCCTGCCTCAGCCTCCTGAGTCCCTGGGATTACAGATGTGCACCACCACACCCGGCCTAACCTATGATTTTTCAACTTTATGATCATGCAAAAGCAAAACACCTCCGTAGCAATCACACTTCCAGTTTTTAATATTAATCTTCTCCCAGTGCGGTGATATGCGGTCCCCTCCCCTTTCTCGGTGCTGGGCAGTGGCACCAAGCTGCAGCTCCCAGACAGCCCCATGCTCAGGAGGGGACATGCTGCTTACACTGCAGCATGTGGCGTGGCTAAGCCAGGGTGGACAGTCAGCATTTTCAATTACGATGGGTCCCTCGCTAGTCAAGGAGCCCCGTGTTTGGCTCTGTGAGTCTTGCCCCGGCCCCACAGACCCTCTGTGATTCAGCCAGACATCATTGTCACTCCAAAGTCACCCCCAGCCACCACGCTCAGCCCAGGCGAGGTGCCCACTGACTCTGAGAGCCCCCTGCCTACTTCCTCTGTGCTGCTCAGACCCGGAGATGCCAAGTGGAGAAACTCCAAGTGTCTCATGGTGCTGTGTGTCAGAAGTGCCCCAGGGATGGACTCACAGGCTGGCAGAGGGCTTTGCTGCATGGTGGCCTGAACTCCTCGCTGGCCATTTGGAACTTGGGTAGGGCTGGGAGTGCTGCAAGGGGTCTGGCAGCAGATCGTGGCTCTGCCCTCCCATTGCTGTTTGGAACCTTGGATACGGTGCTTCCCTCCTCACTGCCTCAGAGTTTCCTCATCTGTAAAATGGGGGACGTGAAAGTGACCTGTGGGGACACTGTGTGTCTCAAGTCCACATAAAGTGCACAGGAAAAGGTCAGGTTTCAGAGAGTACTGGACAAGGGACATCTGCTCCTATCATCACCAGATGGGGTTCAAAGTGACCCCACAGAAGGGAGAAAGGGACTCGACTCAGCTCTGGCAGCTCTTGACACAGAGGTTAATTCAGGAAATCAAGCCACAGAGCAGGTACACACTCGGGAGGAGGAGGAGGAGGGCAGGCTCGAGCCTAGGCGTGCTTTTGGGGTCTTGGGTTCCTCCTTTTAAAGGAAACCGTCAACAGTGAACAGGAGAAGCGCATGGGGATGTCAGCCTGGCAGCTCGATTCTCTTCATCATGGCGCCCGGGGCTGGTCGCGTGGCCTGGGTCTATTCAGGATCTCCGGGTTGCCGCCATGCAAAGATACCCAGATCCTAAGTCTCTAACAATCTCTCTCCCATAGCTTCATTCAGTCTAAAACCCCACGTTGTGGAAGCGAGCGGTGTGCGCAGGCGTCACTCACCTGGACTCCCAATGCTCCAAGATTCAAAGGCTCTTTCAGAATCTCTGTCTGAAGGAAAATGACCCTGGGGACGGCAAAGGTGCAGGTGTTTGTGGAGCTTCTGAGATTGAGTCGCAGGGCTTCTCCCTTCCCTGGAGCCTCCTTTCTGCCCACCCTTATTTCTTCTAGCCTCCCTTCACCAGCATCCTCAATCCATCTTGTTTCAATTTCCCGGCTCTGGGTGCTGGTGATGGCTCCAAGCACATGCCCCTACCCCCGTCGACACCCCCCCTTAGTTATGAAACGAGGGACTCAACGAACCAACACCCGCTCTCTTCTACTCTGAGTTTTCCGATTCTGTGGTGCATTTCCGACTGCCATGCACAGTCTTCCCTCAGCTCACAGGACGGTCCCCTGAGTCCCTTCCAATGCTAAGAACAAGCACACCAGCAGGAAGAAGCAAGGGAGGCCACCGTGAGGCACAAGGACAAGTCTTGCTGGTGGACACGCAGAAACACTTGTGCTAAGGTTTGAAACTGTTCCTAGACACCTCTTGGCTGGGCTGTTTTACTATATCCAGGTACGCATTTTATTTACACCCAGAGAACGGAGCGTGACAAGGAGTATCCAGCTGTGTAACGATGTCCCCTCCAACCAGTGGCACCCCTTCCTCCCCGCTCATTAAGATGAAACTCTTGTTAGTGGGTTTGCAAGTTGGGGAGACGAGTAATAATCAGGAGCAGGTGGTGGGTGCCTGCAAGTGCAGGAGTCTCACTTCCTCCCAAAGCAGCCGCCTCCCTCACACCAGGTTTCCCTCCTGTCCCCGGGCAGGTGGGGCCAATGCTTCTCATCTGCCTAATTGTTGAAAAGGATAATATGCTAGATTTCAAAATAATTAGGCTGGTGGTAATGAGGGTTTGATTGTTTCTGTGCAATTAGATGGATGGACACAAACACTTTGCTTTCTAACCTGTGCTGAGGCTAATGACCTCAGGTGGGAATATGGAACACCACGTTTTGAAAGGAAGAAAAAAAATATCCTGAGAACCTCAGAGAAAATAAATCACAGGGTGGGTTCCTTCCCGCAGATCTGTTGCTCCGGATACCCGAGCAGATGTTCCCTAGACATCAATAATGAAAGATTTCAGGCCGAGGGGAGCGTGGCGTCAGGAGGGACAGCTTGCTTGGGGTTTGAATCCTTTCTGCCGGGTTTATTGGCTCTGACCTGGAGCAAGCCACCTCATCCTGCTGGGGGGTAGTGGTGTCTGCTTCACAGGGCTGCTGCGTGAACCTGGCACACAGGAAATATGGAATAAAAATGTGGTGGGATCGGAGCAGGAGAAGCTCAGCATGGAAACACCAGGAGCCAAGGTGTGGCGGCGGCCAGAAGCAGACAGTGGGTTCTTCCGGCTGGGAAGGGAGAACAGCATCTTCCACGTTGCAGGCCGAAGTGGCTGTTCACAAATTCCCACGGAGCAGGGGAGGAAAGGAGCCACCAGCTGACGGGGCTTGCAAGATCTGAGTGACAGTTCTGCCAGCACAGAGCCATGAGCCTTGAGGAAGCCCCTCCTCTCCAGGAGCCTCAGTTCCCCTCTGGGGTGCGGCGAGGGGGTACCTTCACCTTGCACGACACCACTGGGGAACCCAGTGCACACGCTTAGACTTAGTGGCAGGAACCTGGAAATCAGAGCAATGGAACAGGGGTGGGGCAGATGATGGGGTGGCTGCTGGGGCTCCCCAGGAACTGCTACCTTCAAGGCAGGTGTCAGAGAAGATTGGGCAACAGTGAGCCCAGGTCCTGGGTGGAGGCGTGGTCTTTGGAGGCCATCATGCAACACACATCTTCTGAGTGGTTGGCCTGCTCGGAGCCCAGTGATCATGCTTAGGGACAGAAAGAAATAACCTCCCGCCCCTGCCAGGTGAGCTGTCACAGTAGAAACTGGTAGGCAGCTTAAGTGACATTTGGAGGGGACAGAGGTCAGAATGATCAGCTCTGCCTGGATGAGTCAAGAGGGCTTCCTGGGAAGTTTCAGGCTTGGACCTAGGAGGACGGATTGGTATGACAGGAGACCAGGAACCAGGGCTCCTTCCCTGGCTGGGGGTCCAGCTGACGACCCTGGCCGACAGGTAGCATGTGGGTGATCCAGAGAAAGGTGTGGGTGATCCTAGGAGAAAATGAAAACCAACTTTCTTGGCTACCACAAAATGTGAGAAGTCCGTTTCTCTGCCTCCCAGTTCTTTGGGCCAGTCTCATTGGAACTCTACCAGGGTCTCCCTGTCCTCCCACACTCCACTGCCACACCAGCACCAGGCTGGCAGCCCCTGGGAACACTTGGTCAGGAGTCCCCAGAGAGAGACAGCAGTGTGAGGCGGGTGACTGGTCAGCACCATGGACAGAGGCATGGTCGCCTCGGCAGGGCAGGCTACTCGCCTGCCAATCTTTCCCAGCCGCCCACTGGGCTGTGGAGAACTGCCCTCCTGGTCTGTATTCACATCCACTTTCTCCTCTCGTGACATTTTGTCTGCTGTGGGCAAACCAGGCACCAAGTCTCACTAGGGCCATTCACATCTGTAGCGCCGCTCTCGGAGACTCTTTCCAGGTGCCCTTTTGATCCAGGTTGGCAGAAGGCTCGCAGAAGGGTGAACGTGCCCATGTTTTCTGAGAGTGGGTGAGTGGCAGACGGGATGAGCTCACCAGGGCCACGACCCTGGGGCAAACGGAGAAAAAGGGCAGATGTTTCATTGAGAGCAAGATCTTGGGACTCTCCTGGGACCCCGTGAGTCCCAGGCTGGGGCTGCCTATAATCCCCCCATTAGGGGATAGAAGCCCAGGGGGGCTTTCTCTGGTTGTCTCTGACTCCCCTCTGGCTCTGGGGAGCTTCCTCCCCCACAGGAAGATGGCAGTGATTTCAGAGAGAGTTCTGAGCAAGGGCACACCTGAGGTATGGAAGTACTGACCTTGACCATGGGAAATGCCCCCGAGAAGGTGGGGTGCGGGGTGGCACCCGGGCACATCGGACACCTGGATCGAGGGTTTACTTAGCATGAGCCAGCAGGACGTGGTGGAGCTCTGCATCACCTGCAGACTTTGTCTCTATCTGTAAGCAGAGGTTTCTTCTAGAATCACCAAGGTGGAAGTCAGGAGAGATACCACCTGCGTCTGTAGGAATCCCCAAAAAGTCCACTGTTCCCGAGACAGAGCTGGGGGAGGGGCCCACAGTCGCTCAGCCCAGGCCCCAGGGGCAAAAGCTCTGACCTCAGTCTCCAAGCCAGAGCCCCAGGGGTCCCCTCTGTTGACACGGTTTCCTAGTAACCCGTGGGCCCTGCACGAGCCACCCTGAGGACATGAGCCCTGAGCTCATGACACCCACCTGTGTCACAGGGTGTCTGTCACGCTGTGGAGCCTCTCAGCTCTGCTCCTCCCATCCCAGGCCCGTCTGGACAAAGCAGCCTTGTGACATTCTTCAAGTGCCCACTCGTGTTTAATTTGGGGCATATTCTGTCACTTCCAGTAAATGAACTAAGAGAACTGGAAATATTCTGAAAATACTGCAATGCGTTGTGAGGATTAATAACAAAAAGCAACCATTCTAAGTGCCCTAGCGCTCTGTCGGAGGTGTGAGGTCCGGGGAACAGCAGGGAGATGGAGGGCCTGCTCACAGTTCACTAATGCAGGTGAAGGGCACTCGAAGATAAGAAGCGGAATGTCACCCATCACCAGGGCTGTGTGAGCTGAGAGCCCGAGGGGCACATTTTAGCTGGTGGTCAGAGAGCCGCCCATGGCAGAGAGACATTCAGCTTGGAGATGGTGAAGGGCCTAAGGGTCAGGGCATGTCGGGGGAGAGTGGGCAGCAGGTCTGTCGGGTCCACTCTGCCCAGTTCTTTAACACACAGCTCCTAGGCCCCCCAGGATGGGGATCTACAAAGGGGACTCAGAATCCCTATTTCACCAGATCCTGAACAAGATTTGGTGGCAGAAGCAGACCTCTAGATGGACATTCAAGGTCATAAAGGGGTGGGGGACTGGATTAGAAGTCAAGGACAGGTCACTTTGGCCCTTAAAAGATGGAGTTTAATAGAAAGGCATCAAGGAGACACAGAAAGCTCTAGGTTGAGGGGTGGCACTGGCAGCGATGGGACGGAGGGAAGGGATGGATTTGGGGAGGGGGGCCTGGAGGCTAGGAGCGCCCATAGAGAGCCAGACCTAAAGTAATGGTGGCCTACACCAGGGAGGGACAGCAGCGAGGGAAAGCTGGAGGTGGAAGTGATCATGGTGTAGAACTGGCAGGATCTGGTGACCGGCTGGGTGTGGGGGAGGGGACCGCTGAAGATGATTTATTCCGGATGCTCTCGGTGTTACCTTTTAATATCAAATATAAATCTAAGCACACATCGCCTTATATTCCTTAAGACTTTACCTGGTTTGGAGAAACAGCTCCCAACTCTTCAGCTCCCAGAGACTTCCAACGGCTCAAGACAACATTAATAATGATGTATTTTATGGTATGTGAACTTTGCCATCTGCGGTGCAAACACCAAAAAGTCAATATGAGTCCATTGACAGGCTCGTCAATGAGTGAAATTAATTTTCTTCTGCTGCTGCATCACTAAACATAATTTCAGAATGTCCTGCTAATATCTGCCGCCCATTATCATGGCCAGGCTACAGAGACGGTGGAGTTAAAATATGGAGAGAAACGGCTGTATTGCCGCCTCGAACGCCCAGGAGCACACGCGCCACCAAACGGGGGCTTGTTCCAGTGGGTGGCCAGCCCCCGGGATCTTGTCTCAGAATTTGTCACGTTTGCAGCCGAGAGACCTCTGCCCTTTGAACGTGAGGAAGCGGATTTTAGCACGTTGCCCAATTTGAACCTGTCCCCAAGTGTTCTCCGTTAGAACAGATGGTCTGGCCCACAGTGAGACCTCAGGGATCAGAAAGCCCTGGCTTCTCATGTGACAAATGGAAGGAAGTGGCCTCAGAGGATGCCACGTGGCGGGGGCAAGACCTGAACTGAGGCTTCCCGGCTGGCATCCGGCGCTTCCCAGAGTCCCTCCTGGTGTTGGGGAGAGGGGAAGGCCACGCTGAGGGTGCAGCCATTGTTCTGTGGGAAGAAAACAGGGCAGCCTGACCGTGCAAAGGAGTGGGCAGGCCTGGGTGCCAGCCACCTGTCTGCCCACTCCACAGCGAATGTTGAGCACCGACTGTGGTCATGCTGTGTCTGAAGCCTTGGGGACAATGGAGAACCAACACACAAAGCCCCTGCCCTTGCAGAGGTTGGGGTCTGGTGGGGAGAGACCAAAGATACCCTGTGGATAAGTCAATCAGGAACAGGCAGGAAGCAAGCAGGGTGTGAGTCAGAAAGCAGCCAGGAGGTGATGTGGTGTGACTCAGGGGACCTCCTCAGTAAGGACCCCAGTGGCTGGTCCCTGAGCAGCAGAGAAGAGAGAGAAGCTGCTGTTCCAGGGCGCCTCCTGCCAGCGTGAGCTTTAGACCTCGCTCAGCCCGACAGGACATGTCCTGCTGTCCCCATGGAAATGACAAGGCCACTGAGCTGCAGAAAAGAATGGCAGCAGCCAGAGGCGACAGGCGGACACACAGTCTGTCTGGCCCCAGAGCCGTGCCTGAGTCCCTGCCCCGGGTGCAGTTTTGCTGACAGCCCTCCTGTTTGTGCTTCCCACCAGCTCTGGCCCTGCAGGGCCCACAGAGTGGGCAGGGCTGACGGATTCCCAGGAGCCCACGGTGGGCATCAGAATCAGAGCCCCACAAAGCCACAGTGGCCTCCTGAGGCCATGCAGATAAGGCTTCAGGAAGGTGGTGCCTGTGCTGGGCCTCACTTCCTCCCTCCACCTCTAAACCCGGAAGAACACTTACCTGCCCACAACCCGGGCTCTGGGGACAGTAGAATGGATGAGCATGTGCAGTTAAAATGTCAGCCCACTCACTGCCTTTGCCACAGCATGCTCTTGGTGTGTGTGTGTGTGTGTGTGTGTGTGTGTGTGTGTGTGTGGCCTGCAACATCACGAGCCCTTTGCAGCATCAATGTCCTTATTCTGACAATGGTGGCACTTATCCTGACTGGTGTCCCAGTCAGGACAGTCGAGTGGCTTCTCTAAGCTAAGGTCAAAGCCAGAAATCAGGTCCCCTGATGTGGAAGCCCAAGTTCTGCCACTCATGGGAGAAAGACCTCGGCGCTTTACAAGGCCAACTCAGCCTCGTCCTGCCACTCGGCTCACTGCAGGGGGTGGGGGAGTCTCCCAAGTCACCCTGGGGCTGCCTGGGGGGGGGCGCTGGCAGGACACAGAGCAGCAGCTACTGCCACATGGGACCTGAGGTGAGGCGCTACAGAGGAAAACCAGGACGGTGGCTTCCACCCTAGACCCAGCTGCGCAGTCTGGGCCACGCCCTCGGGTGCTGCCTCTCTTGTTCTTGGAGGAAACCGCCCCCAGAGTGAGTGGCCTTTCTTATGTTCTCTCGCTGGCTGGAGGGTTTCTGCCTTCCTGTTGAGGAGACGGTGATGAAGACGGGTCTCCAGGCCGCTGGTGTGCCCATAGCCGTCTGTGCGGTGGAGCCTGCAGCTGGGGAGGCGGCCCCCTCTGGGAGAAGAGCCAAGGGCTCTGTGTTTTTGCACCTTGGTCCTTTTGGGCCATGCCACTAATTAGAACTTGCTGTCCCATTAATGAGTTTTCTCTCCTGAGAGTCCTGTGACCATTGTGACTTTCGGTCCCTGCCTAACAGACTAGCAAGTGACAGAGAGCCCACACGGTGCTTCCCAATTAACCCAGGCTTTAAAAACAGAGTGGCAACATGACTCTCCGCCAGCCCCTGGAAAAGAGTGAACTCAGTATGATGTCATGGCTCTCCCTCCCTGGAAAAGGCCAGCATGGCCACCATCTGGGCAGGGGACGCAGGCTCCTTGGTGGCCAAGAATCAATTTCCACCCTGACTCTGCCACAGCTCCACCTTGGGTCATTAGGAGTCTGACCAAGACCCCAGAGGGCAAGGCCCACAGGACCAAGTCTTCCAAGGGCTCTTTCACTGCCTGGGAAATTGGTCCATGATAAGAACAGAGACAGAAAAACTGTCCGTCCCCAAGGAGGTCCAGGGAGGGGTCACAAGCAAGCTCTTCCAACTGGAGTGGCTGAGGGCCTCTGCTGCAGAACCCTCTTGTTTCACCCTGAGATTCCAGAACACCTCTCCATCTAATGCACTTGCAAATCTAATCCCAGCCCTCCCCTGCCCATGACCCTCCCATGGCCCACAGAGCAGTGCCCGTTCCTATGGTGCCATGAGAGGCCTCTGGCTGCATCTCAGGCCTCGCATTGCCCCACACGTCTTCTCAAACCTGATTTCTAGAAATCCCAAGTTGCTTCTGGTGCCTGTGCGCCCTTGCCATCTCACATACTGAGCCCTGACCCCAGCTGCGTCCCCTCTCCAAATGTCCCTCCCACCACTCTCCAGGTCTCACTGTAGATCCAGCTCTTGGGAAAAACATCTCCAGCTAAGCCCTCTGCTCCCCATAATCCCACTCCACCCCACCACCACCCCCGGCTCAGGTTTAAGTTCCCTTGCTCTCCTGCACCTTAGCTGGTAGTGACCATGACCATGACCACCTTCACTGCCATACCTGAGGTGAGGGGTGTGCGTCTCTCTCCAGCCACACAGGGTTTCCCAACCTCGCACTATTGACATTTGGGGACTGTTAATAGTTGTGAGACTTCCTGTGTGCTGTGACAACCCAAGGTGCTCCAGACATTGCCAGCTGTCCCCTCAGGAGCAGAATGGTCCCCAGTTGATCATTGGGATTGACTGGAAGCTCTGGAGGGCCACAGGACAAGAGCATGGAGAGATAGACGTGTGCACAAGCGGGATGCTTCTGCACCCGAGCCCCGGGTTCTCCCATCAAGTGGGGAGAACAATGTGGTAGCTTGCAGGCTACTGAGTCGGGCTACCACTGCGACGCCAGCCATCAGCCCGTGTTGCCTCGCGCCAGCCGGGCATCTAGCTTGAACTCGTGGGAAGGTGAGAGATAGGTTCAAAAACTGGTGAGCCCGCCATGTGCGCCAGGCTCCTTTCACCTGCACCCTTTCACTGGATCCTCACCATGAACACTGTCGCCACATCTTACAGACGAGGACACTGAGGCCCCATCATGGACTTGCCCAAGATCTAAGTCGCTGCTGGCCGTCGAGCTGGACCCCTCCCCCAGCTCCAGGGTGGCTGGTGTCTCCTTCCACAACTGGGCAGGTGCTCTCCCCTCTCCTGCTAGCTCCCTCCAATCTGATCTCCCCGTCCACCCTCTGGCTTCAGCCTCATGCCCATTCCTGCCACAGCACCTGTGCCTCTCATTACGGCCCCATCCACGTCCCCACTGGGGCCTGAGCTTGGCATGAGAGGGCCGAGACAGTGGCGGAATGCTCACCTCCTTGTCCAGGGTGCGGCTCATTATTTACCCTCACCTGTAGTTAAGGAGCACAGGGTAGGGCCAGGACTGCACTCCAGCCGGGAACACGGCAGCCAGTGGGCCAGGGGGAGGTCTTCTTCACGGGGATCTCCAACCTCATCCAAGTCACTGCCTCTTTATGACAAGCCAATGTGCCAGCCACATCAAATGGGGACAATCACAGAGGCAATAGCCATGCCAAGCCCATCCATGGATTGTCAAACAGAGGCGCAGAGCCACCAGAAGCTGCCAGTGGCCAGCTCCAGTGGCAAAGCCATCCCATGCCTGCTGAGGTCAGTGGCTATGCAGGGACTTCCGGGGATGCCTGGGCCCTCTGGCCGGGCTGCTCTGCTCCCCCATGCTCACTGGGCAACAGGCCTTGCCCCTGCACTTCCAGCTCCCCACACCAGCCAGGCCCTGCGCAAGGTTTCCAATCACCCCTGTGCTCCTGCCTGGCATGAAACCCCACCTAGATGTGGCTCCTAGAATAGCCGCTCCTCGTGATCTGCTCTGCCTCGGCTCCCATCAGGTCTGCACTCACATGGGAAACGGCTCCCCCACCTGCATGCCCAGGAGACCGTGAGTTCTCAGCTCCTTGAGTGCGACATCCCCAGCGCCTGGCCCCGCACAGGTAAGTATGGAGGGAGGAATGGACACCTTCACAGGACACTCACATTTGGTGGTGGTGGCCTAGTGCCACTGAACACTGAATTTCTGCAGGTCCCCTTCCTTGGTTCCACAATTTCCAACAACCCTCTGAGGATGACTGCATGTCTCATGAGGCCTACCCACGGGAGAGACGGGATTCTGAACTGCACACCTGTTTATTAACCATCACTCGGAAATGAGGAAATTGGATTCTGGCTTCATCCAAGTAAAGCCAAGTACCAGGGTGACTCCCTTGCAGGGAATTGTCCACACAGATTTGCTGTGACCATGCTCTCCCAGGATCAATGTTGACATAGTTTTCCTTGGTCTCCTCCCGTCCCCCGAAAGGCAGGAAAGGAGGGAAGAGGAGAAAATCCACACAGACCTTGCCTCCCGATCTCATCTCGGCAAAAGAAAAGCAGTGTTTTACTGAAAAATATCGTACAAAAGAACCTTTTCCCACAGGAAAGAAAATGTAATCATCCCTTTAGTGGAAAAAAACACAGTTCCTTAAAAACATAGCCATACCCTGCATATGGTCTGTTTAAATGCATTTTATTAAGATTTATACCACTTAATGATGGCTTTAAGAATTGCTACATAAACAATACCGTTTTAATGCAAGAGGGTTGGAATATTTCTCATTTGAGCGAGTAAAAACTCACTCCTCGGTGGCTTATGGAACTTGAGTATGTTGATGTGGCACTGCTCAATTAATGACAGGCCTTATGGATTTCAATCTGGCTTGAAATATATTTAAACAAATGAAGTAGATACAAATGTTGGCTCTTTGGCCAGCCAGAACTCAAAAATCCATTTTCTATCCCATTTATAATAAGAACTAATTTGAATGTAATTTATCTGGAGCACAACGTTGCCTAATTTTTACATGCAACCATTACTTATAGTTTAAGTAATAGTTATATCCGTGGATCTTAGTGCACTTAATTGAAAATGCATGTTATTAAAAAGCAAGACTTAATCCTTCAAAAATAAAAGCATTATCCTAAAGAATAATTGAATACTCAGGCTCAGAACAAGAGCGAATTGGGGGGGGGAACTCCTCCCCTTTAAATAGAGCACTTCTCTGTCTTTACGTGGTATTAGAATTATGTCAGAGTGAAATTAGCCACTTTCGACCCGCTATTTCAATTCAGATTACCACCGCCTCTCATCCGAGTGTCAGACTTGGCACCAGAGTCAAATCCGTCTGCCGAGGAGTGACATGTCAAGGGTGACAGTGACAAATTGTCACTAAGTGAGGAATAACACACGACAGGGTATGTGTCCGTAATGAGGCATATGCATGCCAGCGAGCCTCGGGACGCGCGAGGCTGAGGGCGGAATGCTGGAAGCGCTCCTGGTGCTGCGGGTTCTCATTAGGGCCTCGCGCCTCCTCGGAGGGAGTTTCCATCATTAAAATAAATAAATAATAAATGCGCTCCTAAGTGAACAACACACAGACAAAGCCCGAGTCTGTGTTGTCGTTGGTTTTTTGGGGTTTTTTTTCCCAAAGTAAAGGAAATTCAAACATTTGTGGATTTCACTTTTGAGGCTCCAAAATAAAGCCCTTCTTTGCAACCTCATCCTCCATCTTTTTGATTTGTTTCTTCATTTTCCTCCTTTAACTTCACCCAGATAAGCAGTAACAGACTCCAGGATGGAACAATCCTCCCTCCTATGCTTGCACAAGTGTTTCTGGGCGCGTTTTGAGAGGCGGCCTGAGTTCCCAAGCAGGGGCCGTTAGAGGCACCTCACAGAACACCTGGAGAGCCTGCTCCTTCCTGGCTTCCAGGGCAAATCGCCGCAGTTTTACCCCAATCAAAATGCAAACCCCTGGGAGGGGAGCGAAGGCAGGTAAGAGACATCACTATGGAAAATTAGCACAGGAGGCACAAAGGTAGGGAACATTAGGGACGGGAGAGAGGCTGTTGTTCTGTTTTATTTCATTCTGTCATCTTTGGTTTCCCACAAGGGATCTCTGGAATGGGTTTCCCCATGAACAGCAATGTTTTTATGCCCATGTCACACGGATGTATACAGAAATGCTATTGGATTTTATTGGATGGATGGATGAATTGATAGATGGATGGGTAGATGGATGGAGGGGTAAGTGGGTGGATGGATGGATGGATGATTGGATTGATGGACAGACAAATAGGTGGATGGATGGATGGATGGACAGTTGGATAGAAAACTGAATGGGTTGGGTGATGGATAGATGAATGGTTGGATAGGAAACTAGGTGGGGTGATGAATAGATGGGTGGGGTGTGGAAAGATGGATGGATGGGGAAATGGGTGGATGGATGAGCACAGAGGTAAGCCCACTAGGAGAGCTCACAGGTATGGCTGGGGTAGGTTCTCTGGAGAATCAAATGCCACATTAATAACTTAGACTGTGTTCAAGATAAAGGTTTGAAGCTGGGAGTGAGATGGCCAGGTCTGCATGACAGAAAGGTCAGCTGGCTTCAGTGTGTGCCATCATGACAGTTCCATGGAGCCTCTCCAGGAAATTTCTTAATAAACCATCCATTTAGAAGTGACTCATTAAATTTAGTGCCACAAACTTCTAGGTATCAATTCTGGGGGTATTTCAGACAGGGTCCTTGAAGTACACAACCTAAATGCCTAACGGCTTAAGACAGCACAGATAACTCTCGGCTCATCCTGGACATCACAGTGTCCACTGTGGGGCTGTGGGAAACTCTGCTTCAGATGGTCCCTCAGGGACCCAGGCTGATGGAGGCTCCACTATCGTGTCCTTCCACCATCTGGAACATTCTGCCTCCTTGGTCACCAAGATCTTGGAGAATCCCATGTGGGCTTTTCCTGTTCCAATCCTTGCCTTCCCACCCATGAGCAGTGCATGGGCCAGAACTAGCCACATGACCTAGGGCCTTATGTGGGATGACCAATGGAACACCAGTGAGTGTCCCTGCCTCTGCCATCATTGGGAGCGTCCCAAAGCTGGAACAGCAGAGTAAGATCAGTCTTCCATCAAATGCCCACAGAATAATATGAAAGATTAGAAACAGCCTAAACGCCCATCAAGGAGACCAAAATAAATTAATTACGCTACACCCATAAATAGGAAAAAAGAACTCACTTATGCAACAACATGAAATAATCTCAAAGCATCTTAGGAGGTGCAGTGTGGCACAGAACAGGAGGTACAGAATCCTGGCATTGAGTAGAAGGGGACATGTACACTTGGTATTTGTGAAACGTTTCTGATAGGATGAGCCAGAAGCTACACCGCTGGTGTCTTTGGAGGAGGGTGGATGGCTGGGACAGGGTGGGAGGGACAATTTCCAATGCTATCTTTTGAATGTTGAATCATGACCTATTCAAAATAACAAATGCATGACCTGTTCAAAAGTACACAATTATATTGTAAAAACCTTTGTTTATCATAACACTGAACCTTTCACAGGCCCATACAGGAAAACACACACACACACACACACACACACACACACACACACACACACACACACACCCAGCATGACTGAGAGGCTCTGAGCTCCTGCCTCACATCCCTCTGGGCCTCATGCAAAGCCACCCAGTTACAGCTGTGGCCACAGGAGCCTAAGAAGTTCCCATACCTCCGGGCAAAGCTCTTCTGTGGCTGACCTGGCTAACACTGGCCTCTGGAACTCAGGAGGAGCCACTGCCTTGATTCCTTGGCACAAGAGACCAAGCTTCAGGACCTTTCCATTCATCAGAGAAGCCTCGAGCTAGCCACGTTGCTTCTGGACTGGGAACCTCGGAGGCCAGAGGCCTTGCTGAATAGCAATCCCCGCGACCCCAGGGGCCACACGGCCCACATCCTGGGAGTTGCACCTCCAAACCCAGGCCAGCCTCCGGGGGAGGTCCGGGGAGAGGCAACACATCAGGGGGAAGCCCCTCCCAGCTGGCAGTTCCTGTCCAAGGATGGGCCCGGGGGCAAGATGATTGACAGTGATGATAGCCACTGCCAGTGGCCTTGCCCCTGCCCAGTGGAACAAGAGCCCCAGAACCCAGTGGTGCGGCATCAGCCAGGCACAGCACATTTGGCAGAGGCGGGAAAAGACGAGGACTTGGGTGGGAGGCTGCCTGCTTCTGGGGCAGCCGAAGCAGCAGGCGTATGGAACAGGCCAGTAGCCATGCGAGAAACCCTGGGCCAAACCCAGCCTGGCAGGGGTGGGAGCCCCACCGAGAGGGAGGCTCATGGAGGCTCCGGTCCACCTAATTAATTTCAAGCGTTTAGGGAAATCAGAGAAAATTTGCTGAAGACAAATCCCAGACCTCCAATTGGACAACTGCTCCCCTGCTTATTTACCCCTCAAGTCTAGTTCTCATGCAAATGTGTCCCCAGCCAGCCCTCTCCTCCTGTCAGTCCCCCACCCTGCCACCAGCCCTCCCTAGGAGGAGGGCTCCCCCACTCCAGGGAGAGCCCAGACTAAGCTCTGGCAGCCCCTGCTGCTGCCCTTGCCTCACCTGGGCAACGAGGGAGACCCTCCAGGTGAAGATTTCAGTTGTCACGTGTGTGGGATGCAAGTCATGAGTCTGGCTGCTGAGATCCTGGGAGACCACAGAGGTCCCAGCTCGGGGAGGCCTGCCCCAGAGCACACACACGTATCGACTGTGTCCTAATCGCTGTTCCGGACGTGGTCCCCAGGTCCTGCTCTAAGGGAGGACACACCTCGTAAAACAAGCAACAGTGGCCAGGATGACAGCCCATAATACTCACAGCCCTGGAGTCCCACAGGGCTGCAGCCAAGGGTAGAGGCCAGAGGCAGGGGAGGGAGTGGACACTTCCAGGAGAGCCAGGAGGAGGAGGCTGTGGAGAGGGTCAGCAGCGGGCAGAGGGAGCAGGTGTGCACATGCGCCTTAGTGGAACGAGCCGGGTGTGCTCCAGAAACTGGTGGAAAGGAGGGACAGTGGGCCTGGGCAGACAGAGCCGGGGAGCTCACGTGGGGATGGGATTCTACTCCAAGGGCAGCGGGAGGCCATCAGAGGGATTTAGCAGGACAACTGGCCACTCGAGCAAGTGTGAGAACAAATTCAAACTGCATTAGAATTCATACAACCAAAAGACCAACCACTGGGAGACAGTGCGCTCAGCCCTTCATGTCTGTGAGCTACACATCCACAATCCAGTAACTGAAGATTGAAAATAACCCAGGAGAACTTGGCCTGTACTGAGCACGCGGGCCCTTCCCTGCCCCTGAACACTACTGAACACGGCTACAGATTCAGCCTGGGCACTGGAGAGGTGTTAAACAGGCTCTCTAGAGATGACCTAAGGTACACAGGAGCACATGGGTAAGTCACATGCAAACACCATACCCTTTTATTAAAGGGAGTTGAGCAGTGTGAATTCTGGTATCCACAGGGATTCTGGACCCAGTCCCCTTTGGAAGCCAGAGGACACCTATATTTGCTACTTGTATAACCAGCAAAGGGAGATAATCCAAGACATATACAAAGAGCATCTACAAATCAATAAGAAGACAAAAACAACTGAGGGGGAAAGAAACAAGAAGATATCTACCTCAAAAATAGTTGGGAGGCTGGTGGGTAGTAGAGGGTAGTAGAGGTAGTAGAGGTAGTAGAGGGTAGGTACAAGTACTGGGTTCGCTCCCTTACACTCAAAAAAAGTAATAATGATAATCAGGAGATGCAAATTTGTTGTCCATGGGTTTGAGAAATTGTGGAGACTCGAGAGGGGACACCTCCCATTAAGAAGTAATCGTGTTTATTTAAGAATAAAATAAGAATATATTTCTTCAATTTGCATAGATGTGTCCTTCAGATGGCTGCTGTCATTAGCATATAAATATGTACTTAACAAATGGAGCTTTTGGTTCCTTCTCTTGGTTGAGGGGTGCATGGGAAGCAGCCAGAACCGGAACTTTTCGGGGGGCTAGAGAAGATGACGCTAGCCTGGATGAGGCCGTGAGACGACCCCATAAGCCACTAAGACATGGAGAGGGCAGAACTAACTAAATCAGGGACAGCATTCTGCTGGGGTTGAGGTGACAGAAGAATGGACATGAGTTTTACTCTTGGGGCATCAGAGTCCTCTGAGTGACAGCTGTGGTGCCCTGCCACTGCAAGTGTGACCAGCTGTCAGTGTGACCAGAGGCCTGATGGGGTCCAGAGGCATTAGTCCAGACTCCATGTCCCCTGAAAGAGGTTTGCCCAGGCCTTGACCCCTGACCCCTGTGACTAGGACCCGGTGGAGAGTTAGGGCTCTTCACCTACAAGACACAGTGGGGACTCTGGGTGAGACTGGGCTGGAGCCAGGAACCCAGGACGGGCGCTCCTCTCAGAGGGACCTCAGAGGGATGCCCAGGGGTCTCGAAGATACATGGAGACGCTGCAGGGAGACCCCAATGTGAGTGCCAAGGCAGACTGCAGCCAGGCTGCCACCCCCGAGGAAGGCCAGAGACACAGGAGGCCTGCCCATGCCCCGTTTTGATCTCCAGAACCTCAAGAGCACAAACGACCCGTTTGTGGCAACTGTCGAGGCTGCCCCAGTGGACAGCAGGGCCGGCCGGATCCCACCCACCCCAGGAATCGGGGCCTGGGTCTGTTCGGCTTTGGGACAGGGCTATCACCCACCAGATCATCCCGTGAAGCAGCAGCTCAGGGCTGGACATGGCCTCCTGAGGCAGGCTCACTGATTTTCTTCAAGGTCAATAGCTTATTGGGGGAAGTCATAGACACACACAGAACCTAAGAGAGGCTGGGGAGCCGTGTGCTGGGTGCTGGTCCCAGTTCCCCCACGTGAGCCCATCATGTCCTTCTCTAGGAAACCAGGGCCTGTGCCAGTGGCCTTGCTGAGGAACACACCGCATCTGACCTTCAGACCACCTGCCGAGGACCCTGGTGTGTGCCTGGTAGCCTGAGGCACCTCCAGTGGAGTCACCACAGTGGTGGCGTTTCTAGCCTGGGGAGGGCTGAGGAGGGCACGCTTCCTGAATATATGATTTGCCAGGGTTGCTTGACGGTCCCCCACACCGTGAACACCGGGCAGCAGAAACAGCAAAATGTATGTATGGTCTGAGCTCAGGAGGCTGAAAGCAGGAAATCAAGATGTCAGCAGGGCTGTCCTTCTAAGGCTCTGGGGAAGAATCTGCTCTGTGCCCACCCCCTGCCTCTGGCAGCTGACCGTGCTCCCCTGCTTACACATGCCTGGACTCCCCTGTGTCTTCACATGGTCCCCCCTGCGTGTCTGTGTCCACATGTCCCCTCCTTCGAGGACACCAGACCCATCAGATGAGGGTCTACCCGAATGACCTCGTTTTAGTATGTCACCTTCTGTAAACTCTATCCCTAAATAAAGTCACATTCCAAAGAACTGGGGGCTGCAGGACTTCAATGTACCTTTTTTTTTGGGAGGGGGGGCTCACAATCGACTCATGAAACTGGAACCAAAAAAAAAAAGGAATAGAAAATCATGTTCAAGCAGCTCTTCCTAGCCTCTCACCGTCGCCGGGACAGACTGTCCTAGAAGTCCGTCACCTGGGGAGGGGGGAGAGCGTGACATTGACAACATGGCTGGGGTCAAGCCCGTGGCCACACGGCCTGGTCTGAAGTCCAGCTTTGTTCTTTTCTAGAAGCGGAGGCGATTTTCTTAGACTCGGTAAGCCCCACTGCTTCCTCTGTGACATGAGATAAAGTCAACAGTCCCAAGCACACACGTCAAGTGCCCAGGACAGCGCCTAGCACAAAGCAATCCCTCAATGAAGTCTTCCTGTCCCCAACTTCTGATGACTATGGGAATGTAATTCACGTGTGATGAGAAAGTGGGATCATAAGGGATGACAGAGACACAGACCAAGGAGTCGGCACCATGTTGATGGGCTACAAGTGACCTCAGCTCACTCACCCACGGAAAAACCAATGGAGCCAGCACCTCACTGCGGCTGAGGCTCGTCCCCACCAACGAACCCTCGGAGGGAGAAGGTAGGTTCTCCGTTGCTCCCACCGTCGACTGGTAAATGGTGTAGACTTATTTACCAGGCAGAGCAATTATGTATAATTATTCCATAATGCAAACACATTATGAATACTTACAGAGCCATTTTTCCCTCCTCCCAAGGAATCTGGCTGAACTCTGTGTTAAAGATATTCTGTGTAATTGAAATTTGGAACAGGTGTAGAAAGGGGAAAAGAGCCCTCCTAACTGAGGTAAGGAAAATGCAACAGCCTCCTTGTTAAAATAGGAAAGCTATTCTAGAACAGAAGAGAATCGAAATCTTTGTGGAAGAATCCTGCGCATTAGGGGATCAAACACAGACGTGCTGAGAAATTGAGAACACCAGTGAAGGCCCCCCCAACATGCCCAGTCCTAAGGAGCAGGAGAAAAGGAATTATCATTAAATAAGCACTTACTATATCCACATAAATCACATGATCTCATTTAATTCACACACAATCCTGGATTTGGAATTTTACTCCCAGTGCACAGATGAGGAATCTGAGGCTCTCAAAGGTGGCATGATTTGCCCAAGGTAAGTCAGGTGCAAAACTGTGAACTTGGCCTCTCACCTAGGCCTCCACACGGGCCACCCATAGACAGTCTTCTGTATCAAACATAAAATGATAAAAGCAGCATTGGGTACAAGTAGCCAGAACATCGTAAGTCACCCAACAGGACAGGCCTGCTGTCATTGAACAGGAGCAGTCAGACACAAGGCTGTTTGCAAAAGGGAGAAGAGGATCCGAGGGGCAGAGGAGGCCACTGTTGAAGGAGCTCATTTTCCTGACGTTGGATGGAAACTTGAACTCTAGCCTCGAGTCCTGAATGTAGCTGTGGCCTACGTCCATACAGAGTGGCGGCAGTCGGCCATCTGCCCTGGCCCTGCCTCCAAGGACCTCAGACGGCGGATCGTACCCCCCTCACTTAGCCTCCACACACATCCAGACCTTTCTCACTTAAGAACCAGTAAGGGCCTGTATTCTGCCACTCTCGCAGCTGCTGGACAGTCACCTGTCCCCATCTGCCACCCCACCTGGGAGAGTTAGAGGTGGGGACCCCACTTTACAGGGAGCATGAGGCAGATAAGCCCTCCTGGGGGAGAGTGTGTATTATCTGGGGTGTGACAGATGAAACTCACCCTGAGCGTCACTGTCACCCTCAGGGCCACAGGAAGAGACTGTGGACCTGGGATCACACAGGCCGTGGCTTGGTTCAAGGCCCCTCACACACCAGCTGTGTGACCCGGGCAAGTCACTTTCCTCCCATGCTCAGATGTCTCTGCTATAAAAACCAGTCCTTGCCTGTGGACTCACTCTAAGATTTAATTCACTGGGACATTGAGAATGGGCTTCTTAAACATTGTCACTGTTGGATTAGGTGGACTCCTGGTGAAGGTCCTGCTCCCAATGTGGCTGCAAATCTCACTCTTCCTAGAACTCTTCTAGAAAGTCAGTTTCACACAGAGTTGGAAGCGACCTTAGAAGTCACTTGATCTGCCCACTTTACAGATGGGGTAGCCAAGGCCCAGAGAGGAAGAAGGAGTAGACCAAGACCGCCCAGTGAGGCAGAGCAGCACCAGGAGCAGAACCCCAAATCTCGCCTCTCAACTCCGGGTGCTAGATGTCCCTTAGTATTGCTGAATAACAAATATCCCCCAAATAAAAGGGCTTACCACACCAATGGCCATCTCACTGTCTGTATTAGTTTGCTAGAGCTGCTGTAATAAACACCAAAGACCAGGGAACTTAACCAGTGGGGAGTCATTTGTTCGTGCCTCTCGAGGCTGGAAGGCCAAGGCCAAGGTGCCAGCAGGGTTGGTTCTCTGAGGCCTCTCCCTGGCTGCAGGTAGCCGTCTTCTAGCCATGTCCTTGCCAGGCCTTTCCCCTGTTCACGTGCTTCCCTGGCGTCTCCTTCTCAGGAAGACACGGGTCCTGTTGGATGAGGGCCACGAGGTGACGGAATCCTCCAAGCCCAGCCCTGCGTGGTCACCCCAACTCCAACAGAAGCAAGGGGGAAACTCTGGAAACGGCCCACGAAGCAAGCATCAGGGTTCACAGTCACTCCCAGCTGCAAAAAGAAGAGCAGGGGAGAGAGAAGACACCTGGCTGTGACCGTGATCGCGCTCCTCCTTCAAAGCTGCGCTTTCACCAGGTTCCGTCACCCTCCACGGTGAGCAGCACACTGGCCCTGCTGGCCTTCCCCCAGGGACCCCAAACTGGTTTCTTTGTCTTTAATTTCCCCCTCCTTTGCCACTAGATAGACATAGCACTTTTTATTTTCCAGCTATCTTAACCAGCATTACAAAGCACCCTCAATTTGAACTCAACTTATCACCACAGCCAAAACGATTTTGCTTTTAGTCACCATTGTGTGGAATGTAGAAGGTTATTCATTCCTTTTTTTTTTTAATGCTCAGAAATCTGCTTCTTAGCCCGGTACATCTTTTGTAACTCTTTTTTATTTTTTTTTATTTAACGTGAATGAATTTCTCTCCCACAATATGACCTGTGCAGACCCGCATGCTAAACACCACCACATCTTGGACTTTGGAGGAAAGGAAAAGCGAAATGGAATTGAATTACCTCTCTTTCTCCTGGGCCTGTCCCCAGGACTTGCAGAGGCCGGCTCCCTCCTCCCCTTGCCACCCTCCTTGGCCTAGAGAAGGAGACTCCACAGGCCGTGGGGCAGGAGGGGTCTGCCGGCGGCTCCTGAGCTCTGGGATGGAGTGGTCCAGCCACTCTGGCAGATGTCACCTTTGCTTGGTTGAGTGTGGTTGCGTGTGCCCCCCAAGGGCTCACGTACTGAGAGCTCGGTCCTCAGTGTGGCGATGCTGAGGCGGGGGCTTTTGGGAGGCAGGGCCTATAGTGGGTGGCTGGGCCCAGGGTGTGCCCTCAGATGGGATTAAGGTAGGGCCCTGAGTGGGTTCTCACGAGAGCAAGTGGTTATAAAGTGTTGCATCTGCTGTTCCCCCCGCTCTGGCTTCCTGTCTCACCATATGAGCACTTTATCCTACATGAGCAGCCACCAATGAGATGACATCTACCACCAGAGGCCTGTCCATGGGGCCACCCAATCTAGGAATTTTAAACCTCCTAAATTGTGAGCTAAATGGGTCTCTTTTCTTTATAAGTTACCTAGCCTTGTGCATTTCATTATAGCAACAGAGAACAGATGGATACATGCCCTTTGGAGCAAAGGTCTGCTGGTATTGAGTGGGCAGCTACCAGAGGTTACAAGAAAGAGGAGCCTGAGAGAGGATTATCAGAGTCTGGACACAGGTTTCCACTTTCTGAGTGGGTGACCTTCATAAAGCCACTGAGCCTTGATGCTCATCTCTGCAGAGTGGAGCCTGCCCTGCAGGGCTGCGTGAAGAGGGCAGTCTCTCCTGGTCAACATCCAGGGCCTGCCGTGAAAGACTTTCTTACATGGGCAATGGCTGTTCTTTGAGAGAAGCAAAGTGCCCAACACGGTTGACACTGCACCTCCTGTCCTCAAAGCCATGCTCCCATGCACGTTTATTCATGTTAAACAAAGCCATGCCCCCACACCTCCCTGTGTCCCAGAGCACCTGGCTGGCAGCTCCCTGTTGCTCCCCGATGCAGGGAGCTCAGTACTGTCACCAGCATGTGGGTCTGCATGCCCCTGCCACGCCTGAGCTTCAAAACAAGAGTAATCAGTGAGCAAAACCAGATCTCTTCCTGTCTACATGACCCAGAGAAAGTGACTAGTACCTGGAAGGCACATGGAAATACACAGAGAACTCTGGGGGACAGGAAAACATTCCCAACGTGGAAGTCAGCAAAGGCTCACCATCTAGACTGTGTAAGACGCTCCTGGAAATGGGTGAGAAAAAGAGCAGACCAACAGAGAAATGGGTGAAGGAAAAGAACAGGCGAGCTTCGGAGGAAGAAAAAGGAGCAACACATATGGCAGAGGGGCCCCCTGCAGTGGGAAGCAGAAAAACGGCACTTACCAAGGGGAGTCATGGGGTGCTGGCGGTGCTGCGGGACACAGAACCCCTTGGTCAAATCAGATGGCCCTTGCCTCAGCGCCTCCTGCTGGTTTACAGCCCAAGGGACACTCCCACCAGCGAGAAGGGGACACGTGAGGGCCAACGCGCCCATGCAGTGTCACCATACGTCACTGAAGCCAAGGCTCACTGCACCATAAGACATGCCAGTGTCTGAGGCATCAATAAGAAAGGCAGGAGCGAGTGCTGTTGATTAAACAATGACCAAGTGCATTCCTGCACTGAGGACTTTCATTCTCATTGTCAGGGCTCTTGTAGCTTTGCTCAGATCATTTTTGAGTCATTCTTGTCTCCTGGGAATGCAGTTCAAGGACAGCATGGTGGAACTGGCAAGTGCCACCCCCCACTCATCCGCCTGACCTGACTCAGAGCCATCGGCACCAAGGACCTTCCAGCGTGAGCCACAGAGCATCTCCCAAGTTTTGCGCCTGTCCCCTTGCTGGGGGCCAACCCTAGTACAGAGCTTGTGTGGGGGCCCTAGTGGCCACACATCTTGACCGCAGAGGGCAAGTGTAAGAGGCCACCCAGTTTGAGATGCTAAATGTGCACTTAGGATCTCTGAGACGTGGCATCTGTGAGGTTTTCGGGCATCGGGGAAGTTGAGAAAATGAGGTGGCAGGCAGCTCAATGTGTGAGGGAGGTTCCCACCCTGTTGGCAGCTGCCCCCGTCTCACTTTGCCTCTGTAGAGGGAGAACAGTCACACCTGCCCTGGCGGGTGACTGGGAGGCTAAACGAACATGTGGAACATGTAGGTGCTCAACTCAGGGCCTCAGTTTCCCCTTCTGTGAATTGCAGATTTTAGTAATTGGAGGATCAAATGGGTTGCATGAGTGGCCTCTCAGCATTTCTAAGACCCCACTCTGTTGTTAACTGCTTGTTTAATTAGTTGTTCCACTTCTCCCCACTCGGCTCTCCTGTGTCCTCCCACTACACAGCCAGCGGCTGTGGCAGGCATCCCGGGTGTCATTGCCTTGGTTCACAAGAGCAGCGCCAGCAGCTCCTGCCTGGAGCTCTAGCTGTTGCAAAGGTGAAACTCAGAAGGGCAACTCTTTTTCCTGGGGACACACAGCTCTTAAGGACAAAGTTGGGATCTGAGTCTGGATACGGGGCTCCAAAACTTATAGTCTCTCCATAGCTGCCCTTTTCACCTTGAGGCCAGGTGAGAGGCTCAGGCCAGGAAAGGAGAGCAGAAGGAATTCCATGTATCCTGAAGCCGAGTCTGCTGTGCATGCAAAGGCCCTGTCCATCAGGAGACCGAGGACCGGGGGCAGCTGCCAACAGGGTGGGGAACCTCCCTCACACCACTAAACTGCATAGAAATCAGTTTTACTTGCTGGGGGCAAGCAAGGTCAGCTTGGTGGACAGACCACCACAGGCATCTCTGCTTGACCTCCAGGCAAGGCACAGAGCATCTGAGTCCCGAGCCCCCGTCCCTCTGTCCTTCCTTCTGCCCAGGAACACTCTGAACCTAATCGGGGGAAGATGACTGACACCCCCAGAGATGATTCTGACGCAGCTGGAAGTCAGGGAAGCATCTAGAAGAAAACCTCAGAACTGGTAGAAAGAGCAAGGGCAGCCACTCAGCAGGGGAAGAACCCTGTGAAGAGGAAACAGCAAGTCTGGGGGTCAGACAAGAACCCACCCCCATCTCTCCAGCCAACCATACTGGAAGTCCTGGACAGAGTGACCAGCAAGAGAAAGAAGCAGAAGGCACCGAGTGGAAAGGAAGATGTGAAATGGCCTTCGTTTCCTGATGACATGACGTTTTATATAGAGCACTGCCATGGTGGGGACGTGAGGGGTCCCCCCAAAGCGCCCGTGTGAGGCAGTGCAAGAAGGTTCAGAGGAGAATGATGGGCTTATGAGAGCCTTGACCCAGTCAGTGGATTGATCTCCAGATGGGATTAACTGAGGGGTGACTAAAGGCAGGTAGAGTGGCTGGGGGAGGTGTACATCAAGGACGTGGCTTTGGGGTACATAGTTTGTATCTGGTGAGTGGAGTCTCTCTCTCTCTCTCTTTCTCTCTCTCTCTTTCTCGCTGTCTGCTTCCTGATCATCATGTGAGCTGCTTGCCTCTGCCACACTCTTCCACCATGTTCTGTCCCACCTTGAGCCCAAGGAATGGAGCCAGCCTTCTATGGACTGAGACCTCTGAAGCTGTGGTCCCCAAATAAACTTTTTCTCCTCTACAATTGTGCTGGTTGGGCCTTTCAGTCACAGCAGCAAAAAAAAGTTGACAAAAAAAACACCCCTAAAGATTCCACTTAAAAGCTGTTAGAACCGATGAATGAATTCAGTGAAGTCAGAGGACACAAAACTAACACAGAAAATCAGTGACATTTCAGCTACACTCCTTATCAGTATTTATCCTAAAGAATTAAAGTCATCATGCCACAGTGACACAGGCACACCCATGTTCACAGCAGCAGTACCTCGGTGTCCATCAGTGGATGAACGGATAAAGAAAATGTGGTCTATACACACAATGGAGTTTTATTCAGCCATAAAGAATGAAATCGTGTCATTTGCAGGAAAATGAATGGAACCTGGGAACATTATGTTAAGTGAAATAAGTCAGACTCAGAAGGTCAAGGGTCACATGCCTTCTCTCATAAGCAGCAGCAAGAGAGGGAGAGGGAAAGAACAGCAGTGGGGCAGGACCTCATGAGAATAAAAGGAGATCAGTCGAGTAGAGGAAAAGAGCCAGGGGAAGGGGGGGAGGGAAAGGGGGAATACTGGGCCATGTGATGGCCAGATCATGTAGTTGTATTGTCTACATGTATGAATATGTAACAACAAAGCCCCCCCCCAAAACTACAATACACACATAAAAACACAGGAGAAAACACTTACTGACATTTCTATGTACTCACAATCAACTATTCAAAAAAGAAACCAAGAAAACAATTCCATTTTGCAGTAAGTGTTAAAAAATAAAAAAGTGTTAAATACTCAGGAATAAATTTAACTGATGAAGTAAAAGACCTGTACACTGAAAACCATAAAATGTTCATAAAAGAAATTACAGAAGACATAAAGAAATGGAAAGGTGGCTCATGTTCATGGATTGGAAGAATCTGGATTGTTAAAATATCGACTCAGCCAAAAGTGATCTACACCTTCAATGCAATCTCTATGAAACTCCCAAAGTCATTTTTCATATAAGTAGAAAAAGTAATCTTAAAATTTGTATGAAACCATAACAAAACCCAAGTAGAGAAGGCAATCATGAGCAAGAAAAGAAAAAAACAAAAAATACTGAAAGAATCACAAACCTGACTTAAAACTATACTTCAAAGCTATAATAACTAAAGCATCATGGTACTGGCAAAATACACACACACACACACACACACACACACACACACACACACCCCTCAGTGGAACTGAATATAAAGCCCAGAAACAAACCCACAAAGGTAAGGCCAACTGCTTTTTAAAGTTTTTTTTAATATTTATTTTTTAGGTAAAAATGGACACAACACAATGCCTTTTTTATTTTTTATGTGGTGCTGAGAATTGAACCCAGGTCCTGCCCGGGCTAAGCGAGCGCTCTACCGCTGAGCCACAATTCCAGCCCCAGGCCAACTGCTTTTTGACAAAGGTGCCAAGATTATAAAATGGGGAAAGACCAGGCTTCTTAAAAAAATGCTGGTGGGAAAACTGGATACCTACATGCAGAAGGGTGAAAGTGAAGCCTTATCACATACAACATTAAAAAAAATCAACTCAAAATGTATTAAAGACTTAGACACAAGACAAGAAACTATAAATCTACCAGAAGGAACTATAAAGCATTGATCTGGGAAATGACTTTTTTGAATTTGGCCCCTAAAGAACAGGGAACAGAAAGCAAAAATAAAAAAAGGATTACAGGGAGCTAGAAACACACAGAAAACAATCAACAACGCACAGAGACAACCTATGGATTAGGAGGAAATATCTGCTTGTCATACATCTGATAAGTGGTTAATATCCAAAATACATAAGGAGCTCAAACAACTCAGTAGAAAGAAAACAAAACAAAGCAAAAACCCAATTAAAAGCAGGGGACCTGATTTGACATGTCTCAATAGAAAACATCCAAATAGCCAACAATTGTGAAAAAATGCTCAACATTACTAATCATTGGAGAAATGTTCAGTAAAGCCACAGTGACATATCATTCCACACCTGTCAGAATGACTGTTATCCAAAAGATGAAAGAAAGATTACAAGTACTGGATGAAGGTGTGGAGAAAAGGAAGACTTTGCACGCTGTTGATGGGAATGTAGGTTAGTACGTCATCATAGAAAACTGTGGAGAGGTTCCCAAAGAAATAAGTAAATAAAACTGAAGATGGAATTACCAGGTGACCCAGCAATCCTACTTCTGGGTATTTACCCAAAATATTTGAAATCCGTCTCTTGAAGAGAGACCACCACCACACCATAGTCACGTCAGTCTCAACAGCCAAGCTTAGAATCTACCTGCCTCAACTGGCAGATGAATAGGCAAAGAAAATGTGGTGCATATACACAATGGAACACTACTCATCCATAAAAAGATCGACGTCTTCACCACACAGGAGTGCTGTTCGAGGTGACAGATATGTTCAATCTGATTTAAACTTTATACAATGTATACATGTATCAAAACACCCCATTACCCTATAACGATGTACAATTTCATGTGCTTATACATCAGTTAAAAAGTAGGTTCAAATTTTTAGAATTCTGAATTAAAAAAAAAAAGAATGAAATTCTGTCCTTTGCCACAATATGGATCAAATTTCAGAACATCATGCCAAGTGAGAGAAGCCAGGCACAGAAAGACCAGCACCACCGTTCTCACCAATGGCGAATCCAAAACAGCTGACCTCACAGAAGCAGAGGGAAGAAGGGTGGTGACAGGGACCGGGGGCTGGAGGAACAGGGGACGATGGTCCAGGGTACAGAGTCCCAGACAGAAAGAATATGGCGGCTTTTTAGATCTATAGCACAGTGTGGTGAATAGGGTTTATAATAGAGTATTACATGTTTCAAAATTGTACAAAAGAAAGTAAATTTCAAATGCTTTCACCACAGAAAACGTTAAGTGTTTGAGGTGATAATATGTTAATTTGATTATTCCTCATTGTGTTCATAAATTATAACATCATTTTTTGCCCTATAAATATTACAACTATAAATATAAACATAATAAAAGATGAAATTTCCTCAAACCCATCAATAATTTAACTCATAATTCAGTTGGTTAGCAATTTGGGTGGACCTCCACTGAGAGGCTCTCCTGCTGGCCCGTCAGCTCAGACACTCGTGCTGGTTAAGCGGAAGCTCACCCACGTGTTGGATAATCATCTGATGGCAGCCAGATCACAAGGGTACCTGGACCACGCATCTCGCTCATCTCCGGCTTGTCCACATGGTGGAAGAATGACCAGGCAAACCCCTAATCATTTGTAATCATTTGTACAAGTTGAACACGGGACACAAGAGGGATAATGAAGATGTTGCATCCCTTTGCTGATATTCAGTCGGCTAACACATGTCACATGGCCAAAGAGGAGAAATGGACTCTATCTGTTGATGGAAAAGAAGACTTGTGGCCATTTTCATAATCTGTCACTGCCATTGTTTCAGAAATGTCACAGGTGTCTAAAAAAGAACTTGGGAAGGTTTTGTCAACAGTCAGATTCAACGGAAGCCTGGGAGTCCCACTGGGTATGTGAATGTCCCACCTCTCTCCCTACTTCCCAGCTCTCTGTGATAAAAGCCAGGTATTTTGAGTGGCAGAATAGGTAATGGCAGAAATAGGTTTGGCTCTGTTTCAAAGGGCCCTTCCCCTTTGGGGACGATGGCTGAAGCGCAATCTTGGAGCAGGTCTTCTCAGGGACAGCCACAGCCCTCTGCGTGAGGCATCATTCTGAGGAAGGCACTTGGAGCCTCAGCCTCCACAGCCCAGTGGGGAGAAGCCTGATCTCACTTATCTCCTTCTCAAACAATCATTTGAAATCAACGAGCTCCACTCCACCATCCTCCTCCCCCTTGATTACCGAGTTGGAGACAGGGAAACAGGCAGCTCTCCTCGGAGCCTCCACCAGTGATTACCATCATTGCATAATTGCGGACATCAGAAGCAACGCGGTGCCGCTCATGGCCAGGCCCAAGTTCCCCGTCAATGACACTCTGAGTTCAGCTGCTAGAAGACAGGGAAATGCAGCTAATTGAGACTAAAGACTGCTCTGCGCAGCTTTCTAATTTCCACAGTCAGTTCCTTTTTATTCTGCAGTGGTATCCTTTGGTAATTGACTTTCAAATACTACTTGTTACATATCACACTTAAACACGAGAATTTCTGGCAGAATTGAGCTGCCCAATGGATCTCGAAGTGGATTTCATTAGGGGAACCTGCTCTGCAGACCGGAGGCCCCTCCACAGTGCTGGCCACACGCTGATGCTCAGGAAAGATGAGCCCGTGAGACATGTCCACAGGGTCCTCAGTGTGCAGGAATCACGGACCCATCTGTGTGCGTGTACAGCGACCGGGCACATGATCAGAGAATTCTTTTTTTTTTCCTCTCTCATTTTATGCTACCCAGTGAGTTTAGGAGGACAGGTGGTCAATGGGAAACTGAAGTTCATCAGAGTTGGGGCACTCATTCTCACGGCTCGCCAGCATGCACATCCGCTCTTGCCAAGCCCTGGGAACAGACGTGAACAAGGCAGCCCCAGACTTCAAGATGGCACAACATAGGGGAGAGGTGGGGGGAACAAAAGGCCAATAAATTATAACAATGCTGCAGGTGAGTGTACCTAATGTTTATACATATGCAAAACAGGGCAGAGAGGAGAGTAACTCTGTGGGTCCTGGAGGAGGGGGGTCCAAGTTAAAACTTGAAGGACAGCGAAGAACCAACCTGGTGGAGAGGGATCTAGACAGCCCAGGCAGAACAGCAAGGCTGCCTCCTGCCGGGAGGGAAGGCCATGGCAGAGCTGAGACTGACCTCAGCCCCCACGTGACATGACAGCAGCACACAGTGGCAGGAACTCTGCAAGGGAGTGGCTGTGCCCCACTCCTGTGCTCTGTGGAGCTTTCCTGATGCCGCTTGGAAAGCCGCACACTCATTTTCCTGGGGCTGTCACTGCTCCAACCTCATTTGGATTCTTATTTTTAGAATTGCCACTGGAGTCCATTTGTAAGCCATAGAATGGTTTTGTTTTTATAGCAATGCATTGTTTTTGATCCCAAGTGCTATATTCCTCAGCACAAATACCCATTTTGTTGCTAGATTTGGCTCCAAAGAATTTGGAACTATTCCAAGCATTAAATATACCCTCAAAGGTTGATGATGGCCACTTCACTGAGCATGTACAAAGAAATGCGCTCTTGTAGAAGGAGGAGACACCTCAACCTGCTGCCTTTCTCACCCCTGGCCAGGGAAAAGGCACCTCTATCAGACAGGTCAGCTGCCAGGACACACTGGACTACTCTGGGCAGACAACTGGCTAGAAGGCCAACAACCTGTGTGTCCACGGGTGACACTTTTCCTCCATCCAGTGGGACTATTAAATTGGCTCTGTCCCCATGTCTGCCTTGAACGTTCAGCCAATTTATCCCCTCTCATCCCAACATGTCTACACTTCAAACTGGTGTGTTGCACCAGGCCAGCCAGAGGAGCCTGACACCCCAAGGTTTGGATTACAGTGAGGAGGAGGGTAAACAATGTATTTATGAGGACACAAACAACAGGGGCTGGGGCTGGGGCTCGGGGCACAGTGCTTGACTAGCATGTGTGAGGCACTGGGTTCGATCCTCAGCACCACATAAAAAATAAATAAATAAAATAAAGATATTGTGTTTATCTATAATTTAAAAAATATATGTGTGTGCTTAAAAAGAAAGATACAAACCACATGGAATGCTTGTCTTAAAATATCTGACCATTAATTAAAAGACACACCTTATGAAAAAAAGCAAAGGCCGAATGTTTTCTCTGATAAGAGGATGATAAACCATAAAGTGGGGGTGTGCAATGAACTTCCGATGGGCCAAAAGGAGGGTGGGGAGGGGAGGGGGCATGAGGATAGGAAAGTCAGTGGAATGAGATAGACGTCATTACCCTACTACATGTATGATTGCACAAATGGTGTGAGCCTACTTTGTGTACAACCAGAAGTGAAAAATTGTGCTCCCTTTGTGTACAATAAAACAAAGAGCATTCATTCTGCTGTCATGTATAACTGATTAGAAGAAAGAAAGAATAAACTTTTAAAATCATAAGACTTAAAAAAAAAAAAAGACACACCTTATATCCAGTCAACACCAGAAAGGTGTATTCCTATTAAAAGTGATTACAAAATCCTTTCCTTGAAAGGAGCATGATCTGAACCCAGATGGGGACTAGGGACAAAGAGCCCGTTTCATGCCCTGCGTGCCAGCCGCAACTTCTCTTCCAGGCTCTGTGCACCTGTCCTCACACAGGGGAGCCTCCCCCCACTGGAGACTGGTGTGAAGCCACCACCCAGAGGCCTGGCCCCAGGAGGAGATGGGCTACGCTGCCCAGCCAGCGCTCAAAATCACATGCTGTGAACTATAGGAAACAAACCCCCAGGGCCACACAGGGCACCCGAGAGGAGGACTGGCATTTCTAGGTGGGAATTGCAGATCGAGGCTCCACGGGGGGAGGTTGGGGGTTCCTACTCCTGAGGGCAATCAGGGCACCTGGCTGCCCTGCTTTCCACGGGTGCTGGCGAGCACTGTGACACTGTCACTCACTAAGAAAAGTCACTTCCCAAAATACCATACACTGCAGGTAAATGGAAGAAAGGTCAGAATGATGTCGGCTTGCGTGTTATAAACCACTTCGCACATAAAAATTGCCTAATTACTGGAAGATACGGAAGAGGATCTAGCACTCTGTGAACAGCTAACCCTCGGGCTGGCTTCGATGGGGCCACGTCTTGGAGCAGCTTAACCCATCAGCTCTCAGGCTTGCTTAGCTGCCGAGAAAATGCCAAAATTCTGTATGCCCCCAGCCCTGCCGCCATTGTTACATAGAAAGCAATCTGTAAAAACAGCATGAAAACATCATATGTATTTGAATCTTTTTATTCATTTCATACTTAAGTAATGTGACTAATCATTGTTTTTTTACCCTTTGTCCTTGGATTTTCATTATGAAGATTCAAAAGGTATGAATTTCATCTATTAGGTTTGGGAGCATACATAGTATGTTATTTGAATGAATTAAATTTTGTTGACGCCTTTCTGCTCAGCCAGATTCTGAAATAACGTGGGCGAGCCTCACATTGGCCATCATCTGCTTATTTTGCTTGGTATCTAATCTCTGTGCCCCCAAATCTACAAATGGGGTTATTACTCCCCAAAATCCCTTTCAAAGCAACATAGTTCATTAAAAATTCACTTTTTTTTTTTGGCTGAGTTTTCATTATATTGTAGGTATCAAGGACCAAGTTGGACCCAATATTTCTATGAGCTTGTTGAAAAATACAAGGGACAGATATATAGTTGTAAAAATAGCCATTTGTAGATATGAAACAGGGAGAGAATGGGAAGGACAGCTAAGCCAGACAGTGGCATCAGGGGAGGCTTCCCAGAGAGAGCCGTGCAAGACTCCTACATCAATAGGAGTTAGCAAGGTGGAAAGAGGAGAGGCTGCCGGGTAGAGGGGGTGCCACGTGTGAGGATATGGGGCTTAATAGCGGCGGCAGCTCATCTGCAGAAGGGCAAGCAGCTCTGGAATGTGCATGCTGGACAGGCATTCTGAGCGGCAAGACCATTGCTTCCAGTTGGTTTTCTGGGCAATGGATGTGGGACCTTCCTGAATCTTCCTTCTTTTTATGGAAACCCTCAGGGTATGATTGTAAATCCAGGTCATTAAGTTTATACCTTTGTTTTAGGTAATAGGCGATATTAGAGAGAACTCATAAGCCAAGGTAACAGGTTCCTAGAGACACAGAGGAAAGTTAAGTGACTGAGAGAGCAACGAGACCATGTCTCTGAGTGTGTATATGTGTGTGTGTTTACCCTAGGGGACATCTGGGATAGCTCTTGGGTCGTTTATTGAGGTAGAGGATTGACTAGTGACAGTGATTACATGACTTAGGAAGAAAACCTCAGAAACAAGAGCTACTTCATCAAAAAGGAATAATAATTACAGAGCAGACACTGAGTTGTGTACATCCCAGGAATTGCCTGGATGCTGGTCACAAAAGCAAGGATACCCCCAAGATCCTGCCTGCTCATAGGAAGGAAATGTCTATAACTATGGTGTGGAGGGAACCACTTTGATCTCTTGAGGTCCTGCAAAAATATTGTTTCCTTGTGAACCTTACCCACCAAATGTATAATGCAAATATCACCCGGTACGTTCCCTTCACTGGAGTTCCTTAAGCTTGTAGTTTCCTTGCACTGTTTTCTAAATTTCCAATTCTCCTATTTCCCCAAAGATAACAGAAATATATCAACCAGAACTCTTCCCAAAAGTCAATCACACAAGAGAAATTCCTTATCAAATGCACTGATCATGCCAACACAGAGGTTCCCACTTAATCAGTCTTTCCATTGGTGCAATAGCTTCTGTGACTACAGACACGGAGGGCATGGGCCCAATGCCGATGAAATTATGGCCCTAGTTGGGAAAATTCGATTCACTTAGGATGTAACAGAATACACTAGAAGGGAGCCAATAGCCTGAGACACACGTGCAGAATGGGAGACCAGTCTCCAGAACTTTACTGAGCATTTAATCATTGGCTCACCCTTCCATCCAATATCCTATGTCTACCAAGCACCTTGCAGGTGCCAGAAGTCATGGGGATTCCAGGGAGAGAAAGAAGTATGTTTCTTGCCACTGAAGAGCAAGCTGTGAAGACATGACTACAGTGTGGGGGCTCAGCCTCAGAGGGCTACACCTGCACCATGCAGGATTGAGAGGAAGAGTGGTACCACCTGCCCTTCCTTAAGAGCACCATGGGGCCCCCTGGGCAGGCTTCGAGGAGGTGGAGCATTTTATCCAGACCTGGAAGGACAGGGAGGAATTGCATACACCTCCAGTTCTCAGGGGGTGAGTCTGGGACTCTCATGTGCCCCCAGTCTAGATGCTTATGCTCTTGTGCCACCTTAGCACTGGAGTCACCCACAGAAGACCTGCAGACTTCAAAATGTATGGGAGCTGCTTGTGCTGAGAAGAGCCATGGACTCGCTGTGGTGGACCTTAGCTGGATTCCAGATCTGCTATTGGCTTAGTGACCTAGAAATGACAATGACCACCCAGATGCTCCTGCAGGACTGGGGGACCCTCCTCCCAGCTGCTCCCAGCACCATGGCTGGTAGCTGCGGAGAGCTGCCCACAGTGAGAAACAGCTGCCTGACCCTGGGGCAGCCTGTATCTTATAGTCCACGGGGAGTGAGGGGAGAAACTTCAGCCAGGTGTCTCCAGTGCTTCCTAGGACTGCCTGAGGCTTTTCTTGTGACGACTGCAGAGTTGAACTTCTTCCCTGCCTGGTCCTGCTTGCCTCACCCCCACCTGCAATGGGGTGCTAGAGCTGGCAGCCCAGCAGGTGGAAGCAGACACCATGCCCCTTTCCCCACTCTGCACCCACTGACATCAAGCTCACGGGAGAATTTACACCAGGAACCAGGAGCCCCCCCACCCCCACCCCATGGCTATCAATTGCAAAGCCTTCTCAGGAAACCTCCTGGTCACAAGACTCCTTTGTGTCTCAGAATCTATTTCTCAGGGACGAACTCAAGACAATTGGTGACTTTAGGAGGGGTACATCTGCAAACCAGCCAGGCCACTGACTTTGGGCATTTCAACTAATCTCACCCAGCCTGTTTCCTCATCATAAAATGAAGCGCTTGGTCTAGACCTTTGAGTTTGGGGCTGTGCTACATGGAGCTCTTGAGTGCCCAGGGTGTCTTAAGGTCATGAAAAGGATGTCAGATCCCTGAGAGGTCTGAGACCTGAGTACTAGAGCCTCATCTACAAAATGGGGACAGTCTCAGGTTGTGAGACATCCAAGACCACTGACCAGAGAGCTCCTAGCAACACCAGCCTACAGGAAGCTCCGCAAAGGAATGTCAGGTTGGACAGTGCTCCTGGACAGGGTCCCAGGAAAGCAGTCATCACTCACCCACAGCCTAGGGCCTCAAACACGTGTCAGGCGATGACAGGAAACAGCCGAGACCGCAGAACACAGCATGGAGATAATCACCGACCAATCCAAACCCAAGATCTTCACTCCCATTTCTTCTTCTCTGTTAGCGCCATAAACAGAAGGCAGTCGGAGAATTCTAGGAGAGGTTTTCAATGGCCAAATGGTCTGTTGGAGCCACTTCTTTAGAACTGCATTTTGCTTCCACCACTAGGCTACCTGCTAGTGCCTAGGAAAGTGTCTGCCTTGGGCTGTGCAGGGCCCTGGTGCTTCACAGCGGAGATCACGGTGTCCTACCTCCCTTTGTCCAGCCACAGTCGAGGCTAATTGTTATTGTGGAGTGGTTGCGGCTGTGCTTCTCCCTAGCAGAGGGCAATGGAGAGGACGTCTGGTAGCACAAGACACAGCATCATGCCTCCCCTGGAAGCAGATGAAAGCCACTGTCTTTGACATTCTGTTGCGATCCTCCCTGATTCCCAAATTACGTGTTCAGGAATATAATCTGAGACGTTGCTACTGGGTGGCTGCTCGGCAGTGTAGTTCCTGAGCTCTGTCTCATAGTATCTGAAAATTAGCAGCTGCTGTATCTCAGGTGGGGCTTAGCAAGTAGAAATGCAGGATGCCCAGCCGAATTTGAATTTCAGATAAATAAGGATAATGATTTTAGTATAAACATATCCTTGGCAATATTTGGAGCATATTTTTGCTAAAATTCAAATTTAACTGGACATCTGCTATGGTTACAATGTTTGTGTCCTTTCAAAATTCATGTTGAAACATAATCCCCACTGTGGTGGTATTAGAGGTGCTGTCTTTTGGGAAGTGATTATGTCTTGAGGGATCCACCCTAGTGAAAGGGATTGAATGTCCATTCAAAAGCAGCTTCAGAAAGCCCCTGCCCTTTTGGGGTTGTCCAGTCTGTGAGAGGCACTGGGTTTGATTCTCAGCACCACATATAAATAAATAAAATAAAGGTCCATTGACAAATAAAAAATATTTTAAAAGAGAGAGAGAGAGAGATACTGCCCTTTTGCCTTCCTGCCATAGGAGGACAATTGGTGGCTTTAGGAGAGATACATCTGCAACAAGAAGGCAACATCTTGGAAACACAGAACTAGCCCTCACCCCATGTGGAATCGGCCAGCACCCTGATCTTGTATTCCCAGCCTCCAAAACCATGAGAAACAGACTTCCAGTACTTACTTAAAATTTACCCAGTCTAAGGTATTTTCTTATAGCAGCAGAAATGGACTAAGACAGCATCTTATATTTTATCTGGCAATCCTAACTCTATGGACTTCCGGAAATCAAAAAAATGCAAGAAAAATTGGTGAAGTTCCAATTGAAGCAGCTTCAGCCATTTCTTATATTTCTTATTCTGTGTTCTGAGGGCATTACTGCAAGTCATCTCCTCTTGTCAACTCTAGCCTCTCTAATAGAAGGTCACAGTTGAGAGGAATATGGGAACATGCTAATGAAGGAGACCCAAACCCCTCGTGTGGCCCAGGACTTGCCCCTGTAGCTGTAGACCGAGATCCCAATGGGTTCCTGCATTCCTGGACCAAAGGCAAGAGCACAAAAGCAGGGCCCATCCAAAAGGCTCTATTTCTGTTGACTGTAGTACAATGGGATCACAGCTCACCTGTCCACCAAGACTTACAGCCATGGGGGTTACTGAATGAGAAAGTCCACTAGTCATCAAACAACCCTTCCACAAGCTACAAGGGAATTCAAGTCTCATACTGAACATTTGTGCCATTTAGGCCATGATCTGACGTCAACACTTGACTGTGGTTTCTGACTTCCTATTTCAGAGGTGAGAAGTCACTCGCATTGGCCACCAAGTTGCTCTGGTTCTCCTGCTGCAGCCAGGGTCACAGAACACTGAGGAGAAGCAAATCTCTGTTTTTTTTGTTTGGTAAGATTTTATTTTTTTAAGAACAGTTTTGAGTTTGTAGCAGAACTGAGAGAAAGGTATAGAATAGGGTTTATTATTGGTGTTATGCATTCCATAGGTTTGAACAAATGGGTGACTTATTTCCACCATTTTACCATCGTTGTGATTTTTACCCTATGACTGCAGCATGACTTAGCCCATGCTAACTAATGCAATCAAGGCTGAAATATTTGGGTGGTTGGTGCAGGGCCCAGAGTGTGCAACTGTCATGTTACTCACAAGGATTACAGCTGCAGGGATTTGTAAAACTGAGGATTTTGAGTGATAATGATCTGTCAATGGAACCTCATAAGTTGTAACAAATGTGTCTCTTTGGTAGAGAATATAGAGGATGGAGAGACTGTGTGTATAGTGACAGGGCAGTGGCTGTAGGCAACTCTGTAGGCTCCAGAACCAGGGTTGGGCTCTGATGCTATTGTACAGCTCATTAACTGTGATTCTGGGCAAACCACTTGACCTCTTTAAGCATGAGATTCCTGGGAAGTCACAGTTCTCTTGTTATGAAGATTAAATGAGACAATACCTACCAAATGGCACAGCAGCTAGCCACAGTGAGCACTCAACAAGTTAATATTAATAATTTTATTTTATTATTAATAAAAGATGGTGGTTCTAACATAAGAATTCCCACAATGCATTTAGCAATCTCCACTTGAAGTTTCCAGAAGTGAGGAGTTTACAGCCTTGGGGTCTGCTGGTTTCATTTGGACTTAAATTGCTATCAGTCATTGCTTGTGTTGGGCCATCTCCCTTTAACTTCCACTTCATTGGGCCTAGTTCTGCCTTCTCCATTGACTCAGAAAAGTCTTATTCTTGTTTCACTTGACAGATTTTCAAATACTCAAAGACACTGACCTTCTCCACCGTGCTCCCCATGATCACCTCTGCCCTCCTCTCCAGATTAAATGATCCATTTTCTATTTCCTCATGTAACATGGTTCTTAACTATACCCCATGCTGACCCCCTCATTTGGAAGCACCTCAGTTTTTCCAGGCCCATGTAAATGGGGCACCAATATGAGAGGTCTGTGGGTGCCAAAAGGAGTGAGTCTGCTGGGTGGCCTCTAGTGCCACTGCCCTCAGTTGACCTGGCCTAGGAGGGTGTCCAACTCCAGCCTCCTGCTCCTTCCCCACTTTGCTGTTTTGCTTGTCTCCTGCCTGTTCGTGGGCAACTGACCTTTTTCCATTAAAATATTTTGATTTAATTTGCTACTTTCCATCATATTCTAACCATTCATTCATTCCACAAGCATTTCTCTGACTCCAACCATGGGGCTGACACTGTGCTTCATACAAAGGCTAAAAAGATCTAGACAAGAGATCTGAGGGCTGCTGAGATGGCAGGCCATTGGTGACTCCTCTGGGTGAGCTGCACCAGCCGGATGACTCCACCTAAGGGCACTGTGTCCACATACTTCCACTTTCCCCAGGCCCCTTTGCTTTGTTTAAATAAAGTTACACTCTCTTTAGTCCTCCTTAGTACTAGCAAAGTAAACATATAGCGGGGCGGGGTGGGGTGGGGGAGGGAGAAAGAGAAAAGAAAGAAAACTTAAAAAGTGAAGAAAGAAGAAAAAGATTGAGCATAGCATTAACTACTGAAATAATTTCATGCTATGGTGGAACACTGACATTTGAAGAGGAGTACAACACTTGACCATTTCAGGTCTCTGGAATTTTCCACAATCATTCAGAATTCCCCAACAGTGCCTCTGCCACCACCCACTAACACATTCTAGCTGTCCCCTGGCGTGCACTGGTCAATGCTTGGACACTTGGATTTTTGAAGTGTGAGATTGTTCCTCTGAACTCCACACTTCTCTTGAGCCTTGAGCATGCCTTAAGGAAGAATTTTCCTTATTAGGAGAACTGAAATAAACACGGAAATAGTCCTGCCTGTTCTTTCATCTGCAACATGAACACAGAGCCTGGCAGAGTACGAATCCAATCAATATGTTAAATGAGAAAATTTTCTGCAAAAGTAGAGAGGATGTAGGCAACTGACCTACAAAGCAGAGGAAGTCCTTGAAGCACCCCCTACCCTGAGCAGCTCAGGATTCCACTTTCCTCTGGGAGCTGGGAAGGAGGTGGAGGGTTGAAGATGAGGAGGCCCCTCTACTACTCAGCATAAATATATACTTAAGAGCATAAATAAATAAATAAATATAAATGGTGAAGGATAAATATGAATAGCTCAAAAATTAAAAATAAAAATAGTGAGGGTTTCAAAACATGGCGCCAAAAGTTCCACTAGGCTTCGTACTAATATGAAGCAGAGAAACTAGAAAAGAGGAAGAAACCCAGGAGCAGCTCCTCACACCAACAAGCACAGCACTCTGGTCTTTGAGGGCCATTGAGTCAACACCACATGATGTGACAATCTGAATGACCTCCTTCTTCAGGGGTCAGCCTGCCACCACTCTTGGCACTCTGAAGCCTCCTGTCCAGGGCTGCAGGGAGATTCTGGAAAGTGAACAATGAAGCCCCATTGCTCCCTTGAGTGTCACTCTCCAAGGCACCTCCCTCCTGTTGGCAGTCCTATGTGATACGGCTTCCGCGGAGCTCACCCTTCATTTCCTTCGCTCTATCCTTTGACTGTCTCGCTCCAGCCATACCATTCTCCATGTTCCTCCAACACACCAAGCTCAGGCTTCCCGCTTGCTTTTGCCTCTATCCAGACTGCTTTCCTCCTCCCCTCCTCAGCTGTAACCTCACCTCCTGGGAGAGATGTCCCCTGGGCACCCTAACAGAGTGTCTACCATCCAAAAGACAGTCTTCAGCTTCATCTTTCTGTTTTATATTCTTTGTACTTGTCACTGTCTGGAATTGTATTTATATATTTCTTATCTTTTTTCCCTTACCAGATTATAAGTTCCATAGAGTTCAAATCTTATCTTTCATATTCACTACAGTATCTCTGGAGTTTAGAGCAGAGCCTGGGACAAAGTAAGTCTTCATTATATGATAAAACTATTGAGTTCCCAGGACAACAAATGACCAGAAGTCTCACCAAATCACATCACCATGAAATATTATAGCACCGAATATAACAAAAGGCTCCTAAGAGTCTCAGAACAAAAACAGAATCAGAATGGATGAGATTTTCCCCTCAGCAACATTAAAGGCTAGAAGATAATGAGTATTTGACACCTTAGAAAATCTGAAGAAGATAACTTCCAACATATGGTTCTATTCCTAGCCAAACTATCTATCCAGATGTAAAGGTGGATCAAAGATATTTTCAAACATATTAAGACTAAAAAACAAAAACAACAACAAAATTCTTCCCATTCACAGCTTTAAAGAAGATTTTGAGGTGTTCTGGTGCAGAGCAGGAAAGAAATCAAGGAGGAAGCTTTGATAACCAGGAACGGGAGATATGACACCACAGGGTGGTCAAGAGAGTTCAGAATCATGTCAAGGAGGAATGCTAGGTAAAGATGTGTGCTGAACCCAGAAACTTTTTGACTTTGGAGGGAATGAGGAAGAAGGTTCCAGAAGAGTGTCCCCCAATTAAAAGAGAAGAAAAATGAAACTGAAAGCTACTGGTGGTATTCTAATGGATCTGGTAAAATATTTGCAAATAATAAAATATGTGCAGAAAACTTAGAAGTAATAAAAAATGAGTGAGATAATTTTTAATTCCAGAAGAGGACTTTACAAAAAAATGGAAAATATATCACAGTGCACTAAAATAAATAGGATCTACCAGGTCAAAATAATTTAACTCCAGATTATTGATTTATCTAAAATATTTCAGTACATAATTGTGCTGAAAGGATGGAAAACAGAGTATAAAGAAAGCCAAATTCCTATCTACATAGCAAGACCTCAATACTAAATTGATAGTGGAAAAAAAAATAATTTTGTAGAAAGCTATTTAATGCTGTAAAAAAATTTCAAGCTATGCAAAGTTAAAAATAGTATCAGAAAATACATATATTATAATCCTCTTTATAAATGCATATATGCATGCAAAAAAAAAATGACAGTGAATTCGTCAATGTCCTGGGATGCAAGGTCAAGGCACATAACTTTTTTAAGCTAACAATGAACCTGTGGAAAACAAAATTAAACACACAATATATTTACAATTACTTCAAAGAAAATTAAATACTTAGATATACACTTAATAAAAATAAGTACAAGATTGGAATATTGAAACTTAACAGAATACTGATGAAAGAAATCAATTAAAAGCCAAATAAATTGTCACATATATGTTCAAGGATTAAAAGAGTCAACATGTAAAGATATCAATTCTCCCATAATTGATTTGTCATTTTAATGCTATTTCTATCAAAATATCACCAAGGTTGTTTTGTTTTGTTTTTAGTAGATATAAATAAGCTTATTCCAAATTTTACACAGAAAGACAAAAGTTCTAGAACAGCTAAAACAAACTTAAAACTCAAAAGTGGAAAGAATCAGTCTAATGTGAAGACTTACTATATTGATATTTTAAAAGTGTGAAATTGGCAGAAAGGTTGGCACATAGAAGAGAATGGAAATCCCCCAAACAGACTCATTTATAAATATTTCTAAGTAATTTTTTTTATAAAGGTGCAAAATCAATTCAACAGAGAAAGAAAAGCTTTTCAGAACATTGTCCTGCAAGAACTGAACACCCATAGATAGGAAACTAAACTTTGACTTAACAAGAGATAAAAATCTTTTGTAAGGAAGTCAACCAGTTCAGGATGAAAGATCCTAAGACAACCACATGGCAGGGAGCAGGTTACCTCTTGTGCACTGATTCAAATTGGCTCTCATTCCAGCCCACTGGCAAAGCCCAAACCCATAGCTTCCCCAATGCAACCCATTAGCCCTTGCCCCTCCTTGTCTGCAGGTTGCACTGCCTGCCAGGACCAGTAGGCACTCCACAGGCTCAACTTAGAAATATGAAAAGTTAGCACCCAAAGACGGGTCCTTAGGTGCATTTCACATCTCTTAGGAAGAGCCTACATAATAAAGAGTGCCAGTCACCCTGAGCTCTGGCCAGCTTAGTGATGCACCAAGTGATTCTCCCCTCTTCCCTGCTATTCCACCCTGTCTCTCACTTCTTCCGGGGACTACATTCATAAGTAAACTACATACATGCTCAGTTTTCAGAAGATCCTGGGTTAAAAGATGACATTCTTCTAGAAATAAATAGCCACCCAAGGAGTTGGGGAAAAAATAAATAAATGACAGCTCCAAGTGACCTCCCCTCACACACACAGACTCAGAACTCCACATCAACTGGTTAAAGGTTTACTTTTTCATATCAAGATAGCCAACGATTACCAGGCATTTGAGAAAACCAACTAAAATTGAAGGCAAGACCAAAACAGGACCAGCCACCATAGCACACACCTGCAATCCCAGAGACACTGAAGCCTGAAGCAATAAGATTACAAGTTTTCATCAACTTACCAAGACCCTGCCTTAAAATCAAAAACAATAAAAAGGTCAGGGGATGTAACTCAGTTATAGAATGTTCAAACCCAGTACTACAAAATAAATAGACAAAACAAACAACAACAACAAAACAAAGACCAAAATAAATAGCATAACTTGGAAAAATAGAAACTATGAGGGACAATGAGGCTTTAAAAATTATAACAAAAATTCTTAAGAGATATAAGAAGAACCTGCATCTGTGAACTAAGATCAGGATGATTTTTTTTTTTTTAGATTGAACCAAAAGTGCTTCACCACCAAGCTACATCCCCAGCCCTTTTTAATTTTTATTTTGAGACAGGGTCTTTCTAAGTTGCAGAGGTTGGTCTACTTGCAATCCTCCTGCCTTAGCCTCCCAAAGTAGCTGGGATTACAGGTGTGCACTACCATACCAGATAGAAAATTTTTTTTAAAAAAGAAAAATTAAAAGGGGTGGGGATATAGCTCAGTTGGTAGAGTGCTTGCCTCGCATGCACAAGGCCCTGGGTTTAATTCCCAGCACCATTTAAAAAAAAAAAAAAAAAAAAACAAAGAGTTCCTAGAAATTAAAAAACATGATGTCAGGGAAAAAAGTCTTCAGTCCAAAGATCTAGAAGAGGACATTAAGGAAACTTCCCAGGAAGTAGTGCAAATAAGACAAAAGAGAAAATGTATAGAAGTTCCAGAGAGAACAAAGAAAAGGGAAGAAATCAACAAAATCTTCTGACCAAAAATTCCCAGGACATGTTTTCTGATTAATAGGATGTTCCCAGAAAACAGAAGCACATCAACATATCTTTGCAAAACTGAGGTCATTTGGGAAAAAAAGAAAGCCCTTCAAACATCAGTAAAAAAATAAGCCATACGCAAAGACCAGAAATCAGAATGGTTCCAAGTCTGCTCAACAGCAGTAATGGAACCAGAGATAGTAAGCAATGCCATCAAAATTCTTAAGTGAAATTATTTCCAAATTGATAATTCTATACGAATCAAACTATCAATCAAGAGGAAAGGAGGGACAAAGACATTTTCACATAAACAAGATTTCAAAAAAATTGTACCTCCCACACAACTTTTCCTTAAGCAAGTAATGGTGGATGTGCTCCCAAATGAAGAGGGTAAAGCAACAGGTGCACACCAGATCAGGAAGCAAGTAACCCAGCATGGGAGAAGTACAAGGCCAGGGGGAAGAGTAGGGGCGTCCCATGAAGACCACCGTGCAGGTGTGCAACAGGCAACTGCTGTAGGCCAGCGGGGCTTGAGAGACCGGTGCCTGCCTGCGTAGGCTTGAGTCGGTCACTTCCCTCTGGATTCCACTTAGAGGTGAAGCCAAAGTATCTTCTATTGATGGAAGTAATTAAGAAATCTTCAAAGGTAATGTACAATTGAGACCAAATATATTCCCTCCCTTTATGAGTTAACGTTCACATCTGGCGTTTGAACCCATAGCTTGGTGAGAAGCTCTATTAGTCGGTGTTCTCTAGAACAGAACCAATAGGCTGCAGAGCAGGAGAAACCAGTAGCTCTAAGAAGCTGGAGCCTCGGAACTGGAAGGACCAATGATCCCAGACTAGGAACAAAGGCTGGAAGCTCCCTGGAGTCTCTGATCAGAGTCCATGTTGGAAGAGTGAAGGAGTTGGAGTCTGACGACCTCAGAAGATCACAGAAGTGATTGAAGCACCACATAAGAATGGAGCTATGTCTGCTGCTAGTTCCTCATTCTGCCACCTTTTGTTTCAACCAGGCCCCGACCAAGTGAACTGTGCTGCCCATATGTAAGTGGGTCTTCCCCTCAGTTTGTTGTCCCACTTGCCAATCATTCCTAGAAACACCCTCACTGACACACCCAGAATCTTCTTAATCTTACCCCCCATCTCTTAATCCAATTGACAATTCTGATTAGCCATCACAGAGACTTTATCTCAATAAATTGCAACATAGAAGCTATGGGGACATTAATTCCCTCTTTCTCAGGCCATTATTTTGGGCTCCTTATTGCAGAGGTTCTGCCCATGCTTGGCTGGCTCCAAATCAGAAACACCATGGGAGAAGGGTGTGATGAAGAGAGATGTGGGAGACAGAGAGATTGAGATAGGGAGTAGGGGACCTCACTGCCTACAATTGCCATCCAATAGTCCATTCAAATTATTAATTCATCAAATGGACTAATCCACTGATGAGGTCACAGCTCTCCTGGTCCAATCTTTTCCCCTCCAAACATTTCTGCATTGCCTGACACGTGAGCTCTTTGGGGAGTGAACTAGATTAGAATTTAATTTTTCCCAAGATTCTTTTAGTTTTTTAACACAATATGGTCTTATTTTCTACCCAGATTTCTTGGAGGTCCATGATCTTCAGTATAAGATCTTTCACTACTTACCTTTGTCCCTTTTGATTTTTGTGTCCTGTATTGAGAAAACAAAACTTTCCTAAGGATCAGTTAAAAATGAGGCAGGGGTAGGTGAGGGTTAACTGCATTTGGAGCCCAAAACCCTTATCAACTAGAGGGGCCTTCTAAAAACCCAGCAAAGTGGTAGCTGCTTCAGTCTGCAGAGAAGCCATCAAGCCTGACCTCTCAGAGAGTCTGCGACCTGATTTCCAAAGTCAGTTCTATTTTTATCAAAGGCCAATTAGTTACACATACATTTTTAATAATGTATTAATTTCACTTCATATAATCTAACAGTGAATTAAATGGCCTCTTTTGCCCTTTTCCATCAGCTTCTGGTAGAGAACAAAAATCACCACAGAGACCTTCCAGCATTTCTGGTCCTTTGTTAAGACATGTGAAGCCCTTTCTCTACCTGTCAGGGAAGCCACATTCTGGCTGGCAGTGCCTCAGCCCTCTGGCGAAGGCTGCAGAAGCAAATGGGATGAAAGATCCTGTGTCACTGTGGGCAACTACATCTGTTTTAATCGGAAATACAACGTAATGAATGTTTGGGTTTCTCTAGAATTACTTCCACTCAGGTGCTGTCTGCCCAGTGGCCTTCTGTAGGAAAGACACTTCAGGTAAGGCTGAGGTGGCTCTGGGGATGAGGGACAGCTAATGGGAAGAATGGTCAAATACAGGGAGATTAAAATCACTCAGACCAGCGTGGCACTTTAAAAACTGTAGGGTTTAATTACAATTCCTGGTTGTCTTCTGGATGGGCCAGCAAAGGACATAATTTGGAGTGGTTGTTTTCTTCTGTACATTTTGAAGCAGAAGAATGATTCATTTCAAAGCCGGATAGTGGCAAAATGGAGCCCTCTGTGGAGGGAGCCTGTTCGGACTCAGCTGAGCCAGGTGAGGGGACGTCTTTACCTTAAGTTTTGCTCAACATTTTCATTCCCAGGGTTCTCTCAGTTCGAAGATGAAATGTAAACAGCACACACCCTGTGCCCCTCTGATCTGACAGTCTGTATCACATATCATAAAAATGTGTGAAATTGAGTCTTTTTTAAAAAGTGGAAACCTGACCCAGTGTTCTAACTTGGAGAGAGGAGGACTCAGCACAGAAACTGAACTCCCGGTAAACCGACTCGCCCATCATGGGCATGTCAAAATCGGCTTCTGGATTCAGCTGTAACAATGGGGACTATCAATTAGGCAATGAGCGCTCTGAGCCCATGTGCTGGCTCTGCTACAATTTTTTTTTTTAATGTCTGGCAGAATGTTTTACAAACTGAACCCAGCAAGACTACAATCCTACCAGAAGGTGCCTCAGATGGTTTTGCTAATAATTTTGATCAGCTGAAATGGAGAAAAACATCATTTCAATTATTCACTTTTCAACAACCGTCAATTTTAATTTAGAATATTAAAGGCCTCTTTCTTCCTCCCTTTATCACCATCAACCAACTAAATCGAAACCCAAAAGCACCCTCAGAGAAAGGAAAAAGGGGCAGGCAGTGACATTTTTGAGTATGGCAGCATGCTAAAAATCTTGTTCACCTGCGTTTCTCACCACTGTGAAGGTGGGTTCCGCCTATGGGTAACTTGTGGATGGAAAGTAAGTAGGTTCCTTTAGGAACTCGGTGGAGGCTGGCACTGCTACTGCTGCAGAGATGCAAGTGTGAGCCACCATATATTGGCTTTTGTTTTAATAGCCTTTTAACCAACTTTGTTAATGGACTGAATGCAATTTAGATATGGAACTTGGCTAAAACGTAGCTTCAATTGGCTATTAAAATTTAAGAGCCAACTAAGATAGCTAATTACAAAAAAAGCTCCAGTGATAATGCTGAGCAGAATTAGTAATAGCAAATGACAGTCTGTCTAGTCTTATTCCCATAGGGAAAGAAACTCTTAACTGAGAAGTCAACCAGACAATGTGCAACGAACCTAATTGCATTACTGGTATTATGGCATACAAATCTGGCAGCTCGCTGGGACAAAACAGGGAGGAAAGTCTGTCAAACTCAAGTCAGAAAGCAACTGACCCTCTTTTACATAGCGGTTAGAGCAGATTTCAGGATATTTTCTTTTTACTGAGTTGATGGGCAAATGCTCTTTTACTGAGGAACATTCCTATAAAAGCTTAGTGGGGAGGAAGGGACAAGGAGGGAGGAAACAGACCTTCCAGGACGCATATTGCTGAAGGAGGCTTCACCTGGCAGAGTCCCATTCTCCCTTGGGATATTTAGGTCTAAAAGAGGCAACAATAAATATCTGACTGCTAAAAAGTTGAGCTTAAAGGGAAAATGTTCTGCTCCTTTGCTTCCTTACAGATGCCCTCATCATGGCATGGCGAGTGCAGCCAAGCTCTCCTGTGAAGATTTAGCGTGCATGGTGGCCACTTTGAATCGAGGTACTGGAGTCTTTTAACATTCCCTCGTCAAGTGTCTCCCTGCTGTGCCTGTAAATGTCAGTCCAGTTTTTTCACGGCTGTGCGCACAGATTAGAAACAGCAGGAGAGCGGGGAGCATGACTACAATACCAGTAAGGACACTTGTCTTCCTGGCACTGCTCAAGTGATTCTTGGAATGCAGGACCCTGCTGTTTTCTAATATTTACACACAACTGGAGTCATCAAGAGCAGTAAATGCAGTCTAAAGGCAGCTCGATTCTTTTGTGTTAGGGACTTTACATTCAAATAGGGATATCAACAATAACACCAAAAAAAAAAAAAAACCCTCCCATTTTAAAGTTTCATATTTCCCCTCAATTTTGTCACTAAAAGACCAACCAGGTATTATCATGACTGTTCACTTAGCTTGACCCTCCCTTCCAAACACTTTCTATGTGCATCACACAGTTCATTGGGAACAGCAGGTGTTTGGGATTCTTGACCTCAAATTGTGTTTTTGTAGGCTGTGGTTTCTCTGACCTCTACAGGAACAAGACAGGGTCTTGGAAACCATTTTGATGTCATTTCAGCCACCTGTGTTTGCTGAACATTTTGCCTGACATATCTAAGACTTACTTTGAGAGTGCAGCATCCAGAACATAGCTTCATTCAAAAGCCTGCTTCGGAACTCAGAAAAAGGGGAAAACTCACCACAACTGTGTATAAGAAATGTCTAAAGGACCATTCTGCAGATTATAAATGGTTGGGTAAATTATGTATTTTTGTCACAAGCTTTTAGATATCTGCCAAGGATTGTACTTGAAACTTGGGCTGCCAGGGGGTGGGGGGTGACACAGGGCCCAGATATATACCTTTGCAACTCAATGTCAAGCATACCAAAATGGGGACATTTCCCCAGTTGAACTGACTCCTGTTAGCACCAAAATATCCTACACCAGTTAATGTAATAATAAAAATAATAATGTAAAGACAAGAGAACAGAGTTTGTGTAGGCTTTTGTGGGGGCTGCATGTCTAGAACATGAGAAGTCTTTGTAGAGATCTTCAAGACACACCTCTTGTGTGCCATCCGTCTCTCTGGCATCTCCTTCACCTTTCAAACACCTCCAGGGACATCAATCTACAGCCAGCCCTAAGTGTGCAATGGATACTGTGGATGAAGAGCTTTCTGTGCTTTGTGTGCTAGTGCTAGGGCCCAGTTACCTCCAGAAAAGATCAAGAAGTAAACTATTACTCTCTACTTTCTTTACAGGCAACTTAATAGAATCAGTATGTACTTCCCGATTGTAACTTCCCCTGGACAGTCACTGTCCTAGGACTTCCCAGTCCTCAGGGTTAAGGGGCCCTTCAGTTGATATACTCTTAAGCACTAGCCCATATGGGTGTGATTTTTGTAGTAGTGGTGAGACCATAAGTGAATTTCTTCTTTTGTGATTTCTGTTAATGCAGTTTGGATAATAAATGGGTCCCTTATAGGGAAAGCCTGAGGAAGTATGCTGGGCCTCTTGGATCTGAGGATTATACCATGGACTATCATGAACTTCTGTACTCATTTTTGGTCAAGTGGAGGTCAGAGAGAATATTAAGCACAGCAATTTTTCCCATTTTAAAGAAATAATTGCCCAAGTGTTAAAAGCTGCTTGTTTTACTCACCTTTCACTACTGTTCACCTTACCACCCCTTCTACTCTGGATTCACTCCTCAACTTCCTGTTTTTGTACGATAAGCACAAGCATTATCTTACAGATCACCCCCACTCATATTTCTGATATTTCAGAATACCATTCTAATTAAGATCAAACTTAGATAAGTTGTGAGGCTCTTTTTTTTTAAATTTATTTAATTTTTTTTGGTACTGGGGACTGAACTCAGGCACTTAACCACTGAGACACGTCTCCGGCCTTATTATTATTATTAAAATTTGAGTCAGGGTCTAAGTTGCTTAGGGCCTTGCTAAATTGCTGAGGCTGGCCTCAAACTTCTAATCCTCCTGTGTCGGCCACCCAAGTCACTGGGTTCATAGGTGTTCGCCATAGCACCTGGTATAAGGGCTGTATTTATAAAGACCTTTTTACAGCATTTCTTCTTTAGTGTGCTTTGTACATCTCTGTATCATAGAGCTCAATGAATGAGGGGGCTCAGAATAACCCATGGATCTTTAAAAAAATTTACAAAAATTTTATCCATACAACTACTATACTATGAAAACTTATAAAGCTAGAAACTAAGGTAGGAATAACCTAGCCAAAGGGCAAGTGTGTGATTTTTGTAGTAGTGGTGAGGCCATAAATGAATTTCTTCATTGTGATTTCTGTTAATGCAGTTTGCATAATAAATAATAAAGTAAATGGCCTTAGTTAAATCAGTGTGGTACTGGCCTAATGAATTGAAACAGTCCAAAAACAAACCCTGGTAGAACTCAGGATGAACACAGCAGGCACCACGAGCCAGTATGCAGGAGGGTGGGGCAGATAGTTTATTCCTGCAGTACTGGTTTGCTCCTTTCCATGTGAGCCTTACCTCATGGCATACACACACTAAAATAAATTCCACACAAGCTGCAAAATTAGAATTGTTAAAACAAAAGCCTAAAAAAAGTCACAGTAAATATTTCTGATTTCAGGATAGAAAATATTTAAAAATGGTGGCAAAATTATGATGAAAAGATCATTAGATTAAAGCCATAAAACTAATCTTCATGCTGCGTGCAGTGGCGCATGCCTGTAATCCCAGGGTCTCAGGAGGCTGAGACAGGAGAATACAAGTTCAAAGCCAGCCTCAGCAATGGTGAGGCACTAAGCAACTCAGTGAGACCCTATCTCTAAATAAAAATACAAAACAGGTCCGGGGATGGAGCTCAGGGTCCAAGTGCCCTTGGGTTCAATCCCTGGCACCAAATAAATAAATAAATACTAATCTTTATAAAAACTAAAACCATATCTAAGAGGAAATAAATAGGAAAAAATAAGTCAGCAACAAATAGGACAAAGGGTTAATTAAGGTCATTATCATATAAATAGTATACTAACACAACAAGGAAAAAAAATAGAATGATGGGGCTGGGAGTGTAGCTCAGTGGAAGAGCACTTGCCTAGCACATAGGTGTGAGGCACTGGGTTCGATCCTCAGCACCACATAAAAATAAATAAATAAATAAAGGTATTGTGTCCATCTGCAACTAAAAATAAAAGTTTAAAAAAAAACCTATAAAAAAATTTACAAAAATGTTTGTAATGTCTAGTATATAAATAAAGAATCGTTCAGGTTCACTAGCAATCTAACAAAATTTACCTTATCAAACAAACATTCCTTTCTCACAGTTCTAGATACCGGGAAATCCAAGTTCAAAGTACCAGCAGATTTACTCTTGAGGAGGGCCATATCCTGGTTTTTGCAGATGGCCATGTGTTGAAGAGAGATCATCTGTCTTCTGTGGGCACTAATCCCTAGAGGGGCCCTGCCCTCATGACTCAATAGGCTCCACCTCCTATTACCATCACCTGGGAATCAGCCTTCAACATGAATTTGGGGAGGACACAAACATACAGTCCACAGCACTTAAGATAAAATGTAAGTTTTAGGCTCTCCAATTTACTGGTCAAGGCATTAACAGATAGACTTTTATAAAATAATTTGAGAATATGTATCCATTTCAGTCTTTGACCCAGCAGTTCACTTTTTTAAATCTAAGGAAATATTCATACATGTTGACAAAGATTTCTACCCAATTTTGTTCAAGAATTATTTATAATGTATCAAAAATGAAAATAACTTCAATGTTAAATATTAGGGAAACAGTCATGAAAGCATCATACACCCATGAGAAAAAAAATATAGAAGTTATATTCATAAAGCATCTGTAACTACATGAAAAGTATTTCATGTTAGTTTTAAAAAGCAGAATATTAGCTTTACATAAAGTATTTAAAGTAGATAAAGTGTATAGGAAAGTTTAGAAGAAAATGTGTCAAAATACTGACAACACTAACAGTGGTTGCCTGTGGGTAGCAGTAAAGCTGTTTTGCCTTTTGACACTTGTCTATATGTTTTCAACGTTCTACGACAACCACAGATTGTTAACACACCATCAGAAGAATACAGAACATTGAAAATAGGATTTTAAAGAATAAGAACGCTCAATGGCATATAGATAGATTACACACCAACATATAAATTATTTATATTTCAACACTAATTTACTGTTATGGAACTTAGGTCTTTAGATGCACACTTAATTAATTCAAAGAAATGATCAGGGTTTTATGGCTCTGCTGTACTGGCATTTTGTCTTCAGAAACACAAAGAAGAACTGTTGAAGAACACCAAGAAGCTACTTTACACTGGGCTTTAGTTAGTTATCAAAGACTTATCAGCTGCTTTCTAGAAAACACACAGCACACATAAATTCTATCATGTGGGACAAGAGTTTGGAACAGGTGGTGATCCTCAACAGACTAGAAAACCTCAGCTCACTAAGGACCCAAGAAAATGGCAGAGAAAGCAGGACATAGTGGTGTTATGACAGGTTAGAATATGGAGGCTGGACTGCGGGGTGTGGGGGTGGAGGGGGTGGGGGGTGGGGGTGGGAGGAGACACGGGACAAAAATAGAAATCCACTTCTTAGAAAGAAAATAAAAATAATGCAGGATATTGGGGGTGGGGGAGAACTAAAGAACTGAAAAGGGCAAGGAAAAACACTTACCACTGAATACCAAGTAAGTTGCTTAGCCACTTCTTAAAAATAAAGGGTGGAGGAAAATCCAGTGCACAGTAGGGAATAAAAGAATAGCAGAACAGGGGCTGTGGCTGATACATCAAACTGGCTAGCATGGATAGTAGTTTTGCATTAACTTCTGTAGCCCTGCCAATACAGTAACATTCGAGAAAATGTCAGCACTTGTTTAAAACAATATGTGATGAAATATTTGTTTTCTTCATATTTAACCAACACGTTTTGCTATGTTTTTGTGTTTTGAAAAATAAAAAGGGCTACAGCATATATACAAAAACACATCACACACATTTTATCCTATTTTAAGCATCAATGTGTTTAAAACAGAACTTGAGAGTTGATTTAGGTGTTACAAATAAACTTGGGCCCATAACACTGAACAGTACTAAAATCCAACATTCTATAGGAAGCAGGACTCCCTGCCCAAAATTTAATTCTCTCTTCTGTAAAGACACATAACTCGATACCTTTGAGAGGCATTAAAAAATTGATTTTAAAAAACTGTGCAGATCTGTTTTGCATTGAAAAATATCTGCCCATTATAGGGACAAATACTTCACATGACAACTTCATATGACAGTTCTACACTGGAGAACCAAAAGTTATTGTCTTTGTGTTGGTTCAGTTTCTCAAACTTGGTACAACCTTGAAATTTTTTGGTATTCCATACCCCACCTATATTATTACAAACTTATTATGTTTCTATATCAATTCACGTTTTAAAAACTCAAATATCTATTTTAGGCTTGTCCTAAGCTGTAGAGAAATCAACACCTTAATGTGCCAGTAATATTTTGAATACTTGTTAAAATACTTCAACATTTAAATAAGACTGTGTCCACACACTACTTTAAAACACTGAATATGCTACAGGTGATAAGGTGTTCTACCCACTGGAGAATATGTCTGATCCCAATTTTCTAACAAAGTAAACTTTGAGAAATATATCTTGGAATTATTCATAAATATTAAAATTCTGAGGTTCTGTTCCCAAGACAAGTTAAATATTCTACACCTTAAAATCTCTAATCACTGAAATTTTATAGTGCTTGGTTTGATGTACAAATATCATTTGCTGCACAAATAAAACTTGTTAAGAAAATCATCTCCTGTGAATGAATATATCCGGTAGACAGGAGTTCCTTAAAGGCAACCAGGCTCTACACAATCTGTGACAGTGTCCCATGTGATCATTTATCCCATTTTCTTGTCAGACGGCTTACATACTCATACCATTCTTCTATAATCTAATTTTCAAATATGTGCGTTTTCTCTCTCATAAATACACTGTGCCTACTGCATGTTTTTATAGCCTTTGCCCTTGTGTGCACCTCATGTCTCCTATAGCAGGTGCTCAATAAACATTATGGAGAACAACAACAACAAAAATCAATACAAACCAAACCTTACCACCACACACACACACACACACACACACACCAAAAAAAAAACATATTTATACCAAGCAAATAATGAGACCTTTATTTTAAATTTTCCTTAAAAATGAAGACTCCAACAAACATTTCTGTCTACTCTGAGAAATGCACATGATTAGAAAAGTGTATTTTCATGGTAATTTTTCTTCTATGTACTCTAAAACTTCATGCACACACAGACTGAGATAGCTTAAAGAGGAAACCTGAAGATTTTGGAATTTCATAAACTAGCCTTTAATAAACTGTACAAGGGTTCATTTTAATTAAAAAAAAAGTTTGTTTTTCAAAGACATAGGTATTTAATTATTATTCCCACCCCTCAACACTCCCATGAAAATAAAACTTAAAACAGAAAAGGAGAAAAAAAGTCAAATGAAAAGGAAAAAAAGTTGGTTCACTGCATTTGATTTACTTCTGGACTTTCTTTCTGGTTCTTGAACCTTGAAGAGAAATCAAAGAAATTTAAATCATTAATTTATATAAGCAAAAGAACAAACGTACAAATACTTCTATCTACAGCTATTAATACTTTAAAATCTAATCGACTCTGATGATCGGTTTGTGGATGAAATCTCCACAAGAAGGTACAATTCAACATCATAAAAATCTTAGAAAATTATGTTAATTCTTTTAATATGTCAAAAAATATGCTAGCAAAGTCTATCTGCATTAAGAACTCTTCTACTGGTAAAAACACATCCAACTTACATTGGTACTAAAATAGTTCTCCCCCAAAATTAAAATACTGACCCCAAATGTAAATAAACTACAGCAACAAACACCCACTGCCTAGGGGTAAGTGAGAAGGCGAAGCATGCCAGGGATTTGGGGTTTAAAGTTTTACCTGTGCTCTTTAAGCACCAGACTAGGTTAGAATAAAAACCTTTCCCACTGGGAATCAAGTGGGAATCACACAGCTCCCAGTCAAGTGGTTTCCTAGACAAGCATCATGTTTGATGCTGTTCTAAGTCTCCAGTGACAATCCCTGGCCCTCCACTCCAGCTGAAAACAACAGGGCTGCTGGAGGCTTGCTGCAGCCAGGCCACACTGCCTAGTGCTGCCATTTCCTTCCCAGGCCTCCTACTTCTCTCTAAACAGAGCAATGGCACCAGAGCGAGGCATAGCCTTGCAATTTCTGATTTATCAGTGAACACTTTGAACAGCAAAGAGATCTACATTTCTTTTCTGAAAAGGACACAACATATTCTAGTCTAGGACAAAATTTCTACCATGTATATAATAATAGTCTCTTACTATTAAAGGTTTTCTTACTGTGGGTTTATTTACTTACTTAACTGGAAGATCAATTTAAAAAGTAACATGTTACTTCGGCAAGTTACAGTTTATTCAATTACCATATATTTCAATTACAGCAAACTTTAAATTTATATAAATTACCCTTTTTCTTGTCACTTAAAATAAACAGTGTTTGAATTAAAAACTTGAGATTTTTTTCTTAAGTTTTTGTGATATAGCCTTCTATTAAAATTACACCACAACAGATTTTTAGGTTTGTATTTCAAGAATTTTTAAGTTAATTTTACATCAAAAATTAGAAGTATTCTGGTTGTGAGATTGACAAAATGATGTATCACAAAAATCAAGGTCAATTGATTAATCAATACAAATCAATTAAAAAATTTCCATAAAATTTGAATTTACGGGCATATTACAAAGAACAATACAGCTATATCCAAATAGCACTATTCTCATTAATGTCCTAATTTGACATTTTGCTCTTAAATATTACTGCTTACCAGCTTCGGTCTAAAGTTTCTCCCAGCAAATCAAAATGCTATTGCTACCCTGAATTTATTATGTAATTAGTATAAAGCACCTTGGAGACTCTGTTGTATTATTAATTCAACATTTTCCCTAATACTCAATTCTGATTGTTATAGAATAGTCTGTTTTCTTTTCTCTTTAAGTTAAAACATAATTATTTTCATAATACACTATTAATGACCATAGGTCATAAGATCTGTGTAAAATCTGGTATTTGAAAAATAACATATATTAGTTTAGAACACTCTTCTATAATTGTATAATTAAGACAGTAAAAAAAACAAGTGGGAAACTTCTTTGTAGGGTGCCTTTAAAAACATGTATTTCTTGACCAGTCATTCCTTCCCGAAAAATCTCAGGAATGGATAAAAACCCATGATAATTCAAAAATAACACCAAGAGTAATTTCCATTTTATGAACAGGAGGGACATGGTATACTAGCCATAAATATCATGGTTACATTAACTAATTTTTAGTACAATTCTAAAATATTGGCATGGTTTTGAAATACCAGAATATGCACTTTTTTTTTTTTAAGGTTTATCATTCTGTAAATGGGGAAAATTACTTGCAGCAAATAACCAAATTTTCTCAATTGGTAAAAATTATGCCTTGCATAAAAATAAAAGGATTAGAGGCCTCTGTTCTTCTTGAAAACCACCCCATCACCCCTCTCTTTTTCTGAGAAAGCCCCCACAATGCCCGTGCGGAAAGCTTTCAGAGTACGTTCTCACACAATGGACCTCCAGCTATTCAAAATGAGCTTAGGTGTATCAAGAAAATTATACATGTTTTTAAAATGGTCTAAATAGATATTAAAGGAAAGTTGCTCCCATTTTGCTAGGCACAGCATTCTGAAAGATCACACAGTGAGAAAAATCTCTTACCATATTGTAAACCATAAATTGTGTTTGAAAATAAAATTGTTAATGAAGAAACTGACATTTCTAAAGCTGCTGTTAGAGGTACCTATTCTTGAAACATGATTATGACACAAAATCTTAAAGCCCTAAAACACAAAATTCACTGAATTGTATTACATATTTCTTTAAAAAATTTTTTTAAAAATCAGACTTACTCCTTCAAGTTACATTAAACTGAGAATACACACACACACACACGCACGTTTATTTATATGAGCCTATAACTTTTTTTCCTTCTTTTTGCTCAAAAGCAATCACATTTTACCATTCCAAATAATATTTCTCTTAAATGAGTATTTTTAAAGTAAAATATCTTGACTTGCACTTTAGGCGAAAAATGAATTACAACGGGAAAATTTTTAAAAAATTAAATAAAGCAATTCAGAGTTTATATGAATAAGGGGAAATTTGATCATTTTTTATTATCTTAAGTTATATCAAAAAATCTAAACTGTTCTCCTTAAATTATCTATGAGTCTAGTCTCTTTTCTCATTAATAAAATAAAAATATTAATATATTATAGGAATAACTATCAATGTGAGGACCTTATATTAAAATTTCAGGCACTAAAAACATTTTTCATATTTTACTAGAATTTAAAATCACTTTTCTATCAAAACAAATACCTCTGGTGCTCATTAAGCCAAGTTCAGGTAACAATGGCCTGCAGGCTGTTAAGAGAAGCCTGAGTCTTCCCACACACAGCTGTAACTCCACCTGCAAACCTAAGTCTTACTGGGCAGCAGCCTTATCTAGAAAAATGCACCCTTCCTAAACCAAAAACACCAGTCTTAAAATGTAAGGGATTTTGAAAAGTAAGCATATTACCCTATCTTTATCAGTGCTCCTTAACTTGGTTCCCACTCACTGTCACAGGGGCTGCTGCTAGCCTCTAGCTGAGACAGGCTTCCATAAGTTGCTCCTTGGGGCGCCTCACTTCCTAACAACAAAATGAACAAGACAGGGGAGGAGGGAGGAAAAACAGCAAATAACAGAAAAAAGGGGGACTACTTCAAAACCTTTAGCCTCCAGAGTGAAGTTATAGACTGCCTCCTCAGATACCTCATGGTTCTCAGTTAATGCAGATACGCAGATAGGCTCTAAGCACAACATATAATAAGGAAAATGTTAAAAAAAAATCAATCAGGACAAAGATGACTCTCTCTGAAAGTTGAATATTTTGCTTTCCATACACAGACACCAGGGAAACTATCAAAGGGAAAAGTAAAATCCATCACTGCCTTAAGTCGATGGGACATTTATACTATAATGAATTTTTTACCAAAAATAAGCCTTTGCATTAGAAATCAAGAAATAGTCCAGAATCAACAAATAATAAAAAGGTAATGAGACAGGAGAGAAATCTTGAAAAAAAAGTTTTTCTGGGCAGAACTGACTCTCTTCCTCCCTTACTCAGGCAAACATCTCTCCTGAAACCTGGAGCACACTGACTGCACATGTGAGACAAAGTCCACTGAGTCCTGCCCTTGCATATGCTGCTCTGCGAATGTCATTTCTGGAGGTACTCCATTATCAGAAGTGCCTTCAGCCCAGTTTATCAGCCACCTAAGAAATGACTTCAGACCTTGCCTTTTGCCTCAAGGGCTTTGAAAGCTGACAATGTAATGCTTCTTCCTTGCCTCCTAACTTGAGAGAGAATTGGCAGGCTTCATTGGGACTAACCAGGCAACTCAGCAAGAAGTTTGCAAGTGTGCTAAGCCAGTACTGACTCCTGACCTTCACTTTTCTCTCCAGGTATGTGGATCAGTGGGAGGGAGTGGAAGTTACTGGTGAGAGAGTTAAAAGAGTTCTGGCCTCTACCTCCTGCCCTTTCACAACAGTTCTGCCATTTAATTGCTTGGTTTCAACTCCTAGTCCCAACTTTATGACCAATGTTAAGAATAATAAGATAATGTGTGCATAGAAGACATTGTGATACGTGCTATGCAAATATAAGATTTATATATTTTGTAATAAAATCAAAATGTTATATAACCCAAATAACACATCTTTGTGCCTAATATAGAAGGTATGCAAAACTGTTCAACTTACGGGTTTGTGCGGCCTCCTCTGTCTGTATATTTGAGCATTCCATATCTTCAACACTAGATTCAGTGCTTTCCTCTATTTCTTTCTTTCTCTTCTTACATATAAAAATAGAGAGATGCAGTCTGATTAACTAGTAAATATACAAACCTATCATAAATTAGTATTTACATGAATGTATATCAGTGTGGTTATGTCAAAACATATGGGAAGAATCTTTATAATTTCAGGGTAGTTATTACTTAAGAGAAGGAATGGGAAGTGGAACAAAAGGGGAATAAGAGAACTTCTGGCTACACAGTCTGGATGATGGGCATACTTGTTCTATCCACCTCAAAGTTTTCATATTTAATATAGTTCACCGTTGAAAGCTATGTTTGACCATCAGGATGATCAAAGAAACTCATTTTCAAAATGAAACATTTTACAAATTTGCTGTCACCACTCAGGCCAATGATAGTCATGCTTCTCACTTTCAGATGTGGCAGGAGTGGGGGCTGGAAGGGGAAGGGTAGCTACTTGAAAAATGGAAGAATACACACCTTACCTCACATACTGTGTCAGTGGTTACACAACACCAATACTGGTGATAAAATCATACTCATGAATCAATAATGACAAACTTCTAATAAATTCTTTTTTAGAGTACTTTTTATTAAAAGTTTAAATATGAAGGTCCTAAGCTTTACTGTGAATGAACAACCTTAAAAGTATGAAGCTTTCCTAAACTTTCAAAAACCACTATTCATCTTCCAGGTTGGGTGTTACTTAGGAGAGTTACCATCCATTCTTCCCAAATATTCATCCAATTTCCTCTTATTACATTCTATCATTAAAACATTTTTAGCTAATCCAGTCCTATGTCAAGCTTTTAAGTTACTTAATATCTCTCTATATAATTAACAAGGGACATTTGTCATGAGTATAAAATGTATTTTTTATAACTTTGTCCCATGTAGTTTCATATTTAAATGGGTAAAAATCCAAATTTTAATTCAGAGCTTCTGTAGGTTACTTAAAATAAGTTTGTACCATTTAGGAAATTATCTGATATGTCCCAAATTTCAGAGAATCACGATGCACCAGAATGTCCTCACTTATATTTCCTAACAATTAATATGAAGTTAGACTCCATCTCAGAGCGTTCCTTGCTGCGGGCCATTTTGTATATCGCTATAAAACAAGACAATACCTGCTGACAGCACATTGTTGTGTCTCCTAATGGCAACAGTGGGTTCTTTTCCACAGAGAACTATATGAGAAAGCTGAACTCTATTCAAGCTACATCATCTTAAACCCCACAAATGGTCAGAACTGTTATTATCTAGGTATTACAATTAATCCCACTGTTTCAAAACATGCTTAAGGTGGCTGTGGAAAAAGATCAGAACTCAGAGACACCCACCGTGTCCCTAAAGAAAATTCTTCACAGATACAAAAACAACAACTTGACTAATCTTAAACTTTAAAAAGCATTCATTTAGCCGATTTGTATATGGAGGTATTGTTTCTCAAAAATAGCTCTAAGAGTGGCTATAACTTCACATAACTGATGAGAGAAGGAGAGAGTGCCTTACATCTTTCTTTTCCAAAGTGTTGCTTCATGATTACCATCTAAACCCTGCTGGGCTGAACAGATTGGTTCGATAATTACATACAATAACTGCAGTGGGCAGGTAACCCTCGGCTGGCACAGGGCAGCTCCCCCGTGAGAACTTCCATATGCAAGCAGCACTGATGGAGTGCATTAGGTGCATCCTGCCTGCCGGTGCACAGGCCTGATTAACGCCAGCCAAGACTCCAAGGTTAGCATGTCAGCAGATTTGTGATGCATTAGGCAGGAATAAACACAGACACTTTTGTTCGTTCAGACCAAAATTAAGGAGGAATATTTCAGTACTATATTGCTTTCCACACAAGAGAGAATGCATTTTCCAGTTTGGGGAGGGCAGATTTTTAAATACTCATTATAAAGGGAGCTATCCAATATTTTCTACCCAAGAACCTAGAGCATTCATCTTATTTTCAAGCTTATTTAATAAAAAGGAGCTTTCTTAATCTCCGAGCAGGTAAATTACATAGGAATGAAAATCAGACAGTATTCAACTAACAAAAGGAACACCTGTGCTTCAAGACTGGATCTACATTTTGGCCAGGTATCGCCTGTTCAACTTTTCTGATAACATATGTAACATTGATAGCAAGAACCAATGGTCAAAGACCAACGGAAAAGGCCAAAGTTCTTCAAGTTTACTAGTATTTAAGTATGTTATTCATTTTATAAGGCGATGAGTAAAATTCCAAAAACTTGCTATAGGCTTTCTTCCGAGTATCTCCAAATGCCTCTTTTCATGATGTGTCACCATGCTTAGGTTTCCAGTAGTACACAATATTGTTCCCTTCAAATGGAAGAACAGCTTCACAAAGTGACTATACCAATCTCTGATTCTGTCACATTCTATACCAAGCCTCAAAAGTGCTTTTACTTGCATGAATAAATGAAACCAAAACATTGTATGATACATAAGAATCACTTATAAAATACACTCAGAATAGGGTATTTTGGGAACATCATATCGTTAAAATTAGGTTTATTTCAAAGGGCATTAATATACATATTACACATTATATTTCTGAGTATACAAATATGCTAGGTTAAAATTTAGTTAATTAGGAGCTTCTCACTTCCCATTTAGAAAAAGGAAGAGAAACCAGCTAAATAAATTTAGACTGATAATGTACTGATGGTCTCAACACTGACTGGAGACCAATAAATCTGTTTCAATGGAAAAAAGAACAAAAATCTTCAAAAACAAACCCCAGACCAATTCTCTGCTTCCCATGTCAATCACCGAAAGATTCCCTCCAAATGCTCTTGGTAGTCTCTAGGAAAAGTCTATCAGACCCACAGCTACATCCAAAGGAGACTTGAGTGCCCTGGCAGTGTTGTTGGGATTCCCCTCCCCTTATTCCAAAATCATACATATTTATTTTTATAACAGAATTGACAACCTAATATTTATAAATGTTTGGTATTGCACATGTGTTAAAGAACTCTGAATATAAATTATGTGACTGCTCTAATTATTTAATCTTATTTGATTAAGTCCATTTGAAATCATCATGCAAATATAGACAATTTACAAATTATTACTATATTCCTTAATAATAACTAAAAATAGGATATTCATTGCCCAAACGTATCTGAAAACAGTGAAAATACAGGTTGTATTTTCGATGAAGGGAAAGCAAATCCATGATTTAAAACACAATATTTACAAACTAGAAGATTTAGTTAAAGTCCACTAGACAGACAGGAAAAACTGGGGAAAGAAGAAAGCCAGAGGAAATTTGCTCAGAGTTTCTCAGTTGGCGGTGGCAAAAAGACTAGAACTCAGAGCTCCCTATCCTTTCCACAGAGCTATGCTGCCTCCCTATGTGACTTTTCAGTATGGAGCAGCAGTTTCTCATTGTTGTGACTTCAATGCATTTTTTCCAAACAGGTACAGTGCACAGATGTGTGTACTTCTTGATGATCTTCACTCCCCTCTGTAGAATCTTCCTCCTATGTATGGCTCTTCTTGGGAAAGGACTGTTTTGCTCATTTTTCTAATCCTTGCTGAACTTGGCACAGGTTTGATACATAAATATCCATGGATCTTTACCCACAGAGCAACTAGTCAACTAGTGTTTTAATAAAGAGATGATTTCAATATCTTATCCTGAATCTCACAAAAAACTGTTATTATTTGAAAGAACATTAAATAATTACAGATATGTTGTAAGAAATGCATGGAAAGATTAAATATAATTATAAGATATAAAAAGATGCTAAGCAGGTTAGGAAATAAGTAAGTGACTTATAAAGAAGGACATGTGAATTTGAAGAATAATCTAAACATATTTTGCTAGAAAGCATTGAAGTGCTTTGCTCTTTAAATGAGCTCAGTGATGAAGACTGAAATATTAAAAATTTTCTTCCAAAATAGTACTGATCTCCTTCTGAACACAGGCAAAGAGTACAATGTAATCCCACTTACATAAAATTTCATTCTGTGAGTATCAATCCATGTGTAAATGGACCTATAAATGGCTTCATAGTCAACCCTTGATTTTGTTTGTTTCATTTGTTGTTTATTTACATTTAGATCTTTGTCCTGTCAACACTTTTAGTTATCGACTCTGGAGGTGGGAAGAGAAAATGTAACTCAATTAATGTGCTAACTATTAGCAGTTCTGGGGAAAAGAGTTTAGTACTTGAACTAATAAAGAATGTTGATATTCTAAACTTTGTTATACGTTTAGAATATCAACTTTCTTTATTAGTTCACATTATCTCACTCTTTAATACCATGAAGAATTTACTATAATTATCTGAAAATTGTACACCCAAAATTACCACTAATCCATATGAGAGCAGCTAAAAATACAGATGCATTTGTAAAGTCTTTCAGAACAAGTAAATGAGAAGACACATGGGTGGCTGTTGCACTGCCTGGTCCCTCCATGGATGAAACACTGGTTAGTAGGAGCACTGTTTTCACATGCAGTCATAACTTGTCTACCTCTTCTCTTAAGGCCTATTGTATTCCTTTAGTTTGGCCAACTGATAGAGAAAGCTGCTTCAGAGCCTCCTGGACTTGTTCTGGTGTTAAGGAGCACAAAAGTTGAGAAAATACCATGCCTCGATTGCATGACCTACGGAAGAGCGCCAGGCAGCAGAATGTACTCTCATCAAAATTTCATATAACAGCAACCACAACCTAGAAAGATCTTCCAGCAGCACTTCTGAAACCAGTAAATCCAACTTATTGGCAACAATGGCCTTTTCACATCACAAGGACCATGCAACTTCAACATGAGCAAACTTACAGTACTTTAACAAGCTAAAAGATGTTTCTAGAGATTCAATGAATCAAGCTCTAGAAGACTAATTTGTCAGAATCAACAGGACATCTATTCATCATACCACTGATGTCAAAAACTTTGAGTGAAATTAAGATGTTTTAAGGACAATTTATGGAGAAAGGCAAATGGGTAGCTAGCTATGTCTTCATTACCTTTAGGATTATGCTTAAAACCAAGTACTTTAGAAGAGATGGGGGTGGGGTGGATTTTTAAGTATCTTGAGTTTCTATGACCCCCTCCCCCAAAATGCTCTATGAATATATATGAATGTATAGTAATATTGCATGACCCAGGGCAAGTCACTTGGCCTCTTCTGAGACTTGGCTTCATCATTCTGAATGGGTGTGTCTCATGTGGAAGCTACAAAGTATACATAACCCTTGCTGAGTTTAGCATAGTGTTTGACACATAACTACCTACATATATTTTAAGAAAGCATAGAATAATTTAAGTCCTGACAAAACATAGAGTACTACACAAATGCTCCGCCAACAACCTAAAGTTTAAAGTGTTGATGTCCTATTACCAGTACCAATTCCTCTGGAGAATACCCAAAATAAGAATTAATAAAAATAAGGTGTTGAAAGCTAAACCAAGGAAGCTAATATTTATATGGAAAAATACTTCAATGAAAACCTATCAGTATATGGTAGTGGGAATTTAAATAATCTCAAGTCATTTGTGAACAAGATTCTTAGAAAACATAGGTTTATAGTAGAATTACTATTTTTAAAGAGACTGACTGATCTTTCTTCAATAAATCCATGTCTCCCAAACACCTAGTCCTTAAACACACAAGCAGAAGACAGCAGACAGAAAATCTGCCTGTGTCAACTGCTAGTATCCTTTACCAATCAACAGCTTCAGGAGGAACTCCATTAATTTGACACATGCTTTTAACTTAAGTAAGATGGAGCTACACTTTGGAGTCTTTATTTCAAAGTAATCACCATTTTCTCTTTCATTGCAAAATCAACCTTTACCAATTCATAGTCATTTACTATCTAAAATGATCTACAGCACATATGCTCATCAAGCAAAAGGTAAGCTGAGCTTCATTCATATGTATCTGATACCTACTTCATAAACTGGACATTTAAGAATACACAATCTTAGTTCTAAAGATGGTGTTAAAAGAGATTCAAATAAAAAAATTCCATGTGTTATTTTCTTATCATCAAGAAACCAGAAAGATGAGAAAACTTAAATGTGGGTAAAATAATTTTTACCACAGTAATAATATAGTTAACATTTGCTGCACACCTAGTAAGTGCCTGCTGCGGCTCTAAGCACTTAGTACATCCCTTCTAATCCTCATAACAATCTTAAAGGCAAACCAGAAAATCTCCACACATACACACACACAAAAATCTTTAAAATCATCCCTCATTAAAGACACAGAAATGTTTATTATTCCCTAAGAATTTGCCATAGTATCAAAGAAACATGGATTCATTTTATATTGAGCATATCTTATAAATGCATTCCCTTCACTACTTCAACAAATAAATTCCCCATCCTGCGAAACATTTAAGGCATTTGCATGATACAAAATTTCTTTCTATAATCTCTTATAGCAAGGTACTTATTATACACAAACATCAAAACAGTGCATGTGTATATCATTGCTTACACAGAAAAAATGGTCAATGAGGCTGTTAATCAAAACTACATTAACAGGTTCAGAGGCATTCCAAATTCGGCTCTAGAATGCAGTACTAAAACTAGTCAATCAACAAAAAATATGATCAAATAATAGACTGACAAATATCTGGGAAATCAAAGAGTCAAAAAAGATAGTAAACTCTAACAGAGAACTAATCTCTATGCCGAGAGTCAATATAAAAAGCTTATAATTGCTATTCTCCAAGAGACTTAGACCATTACAATAGTAAAACAATAAGACGAGGTGCAAAGAAAGTAACAGTTTCCTTAAAATATGACTGGAAGGGAAGTTGGGAATGTAGCTCAGTGGTAAAGCATGCTCCAGGACAGGGGATGGAATTTCAATACCCCAAAGAAAAAAATATATATGACTGAAAACAAGGATGGATGAAATGAGTGAGTTAGAGGAAACCCACAGACCCACCCAGAACAATGTTAAGGACAGAAAAGAAAAATCTGAAGAAGAGTCAGGAGATGAGGAGGAGAGAGCTAGCTTCCACAGTTCCCAAGCTCCTCCAGCAGGAGGTCCTTGGAAGGGAGATAAAAGAAAGCACGTACACACATGCCAAGGTCAAGTTTGCAAGAGTTTAAAGATGGGTATTAAGTGTTTAGACCCGAAGGGGCCACCAGGTATCAGGAAAGATATGAAATACACACTATTGTGAAATTCAGAATGCCAGGACAGAGAGAAAATGAGAGATTCAACACTAGAAAAAAACAGGAATCCAACAAGAAACAGAACCAACAAAACTGGATGCTAGAAGATAACAAAGTAATTTCTTCAAAAATAAGAACTCTATACATGGCCAAATAACTCAATTAGAACAAATACAGACAGGATTGGAAAAGTTACCACTCAAAAGTTCTATTAAAAAACTTACTTGAGGGCTGGAGTTGTGGCTCAGAGGTAGACTGCTTGCCAACCATGCATGAGGCACTGGGTTTGATCCTCAGCACCACATAAAAATAAAAAAGATACTGTGTCCACCTATAACTAAATATAAATATTTTTTAAAAAAACTTACTTGAACATATACTCTGAAAGCTAATTCCAAGGGAAGGAACAAAACAAGAAAAAAAGTTGGTAACAAAAATATCAGTAAGACTCATAAACTTAATGATACACGGCATATAAAAAAACAAAAACTACAACTAAAATCTCAGACAACTCTAATATGAGAAATGGTTATGAGGAGTTAAGAGAATTCATTCTTGTGGAAAAAAGACTCAGACTCTAAATGATCACACAAAAGTTAAAATGTTTTAAAAAAGAAATGACTGAGGACATTTGGGGGATAACATTTCACAGCTTCCTCCCACCTAAAACCTGAAGAAATGTACCCAAAATAACCACTAAATATTTCAGAAATATTTCAGCTACAAGCAGAAGTGGAAGAACTTCACAGCTCAACCTTTGAAGGTGATGACCAAGCAGTTTGCCAGAGCCTTCCAGGAAGCTTCAGGGAACCAAATATGAGTGAACAACATTCTCAAGTTGTCCACCAGTGCCTCTCAATTAGAAGGCAAAAAGTGGGATAGTAGGGGAAGGGGAGGGGTGATAGTAGGGGATAGGAAAGGTAGCAGAATACAACAATTACTAATAGGGCACTATGTAAAATTGTGGATGTGTAACCGACGTGATTCTGCAATCTGCATTTGGGGTAAAAATTGGGAGTTCATAACCCACTTCAATCTAATGTATAAAATATGATATGTCAAGAGCTTTGTTATGTTGTGAACAACCAATAAAAAAAAAAAAAAAAAAGAAGGCAAAAAGTTAGCCAGCTTGGAAAACAAGACTTTGAAAAGCCCCTGAAAAAAGGAGATACTTCCTACTCCCACAGACCCACCAAGAGCAAGACCATAGATTCTGCTTTCCTCCCTCAGCAGAAAAAAAAGTCTGGATAAAGAAAGCGAAATAATAGAAATCATTATAGACTAATTATCTTCAACAATAATCAGGGAATCATCAGATAACAAAAAGAAAAAGAAAGAAAACATAAAGAACTAAAGCCATGAGGCGATATGGTAATGTGGGTTACTAAAAATGACCCAAGTTAATGACTCAAAATTTTGCCTCTTAACTAGGAAGAGAATGGAAGCAACTAAGGGTGGGCTGACCAAACAGTTTGACAATGGCTCACCAGATCCTCCTCAAACACACACCCTTAGACAAATAAAACAAACTAAAAATACTGAATCCTCAAATCAAAACTGTTAGGAAAAAAGAAAAACAGTCTCATAATATGGGAAAGTCCAAGATTAACAAATTCAATAACCTAGCAAATCCAGATAAAACTCCCTGTTCAATATGAATAAGATCAAAAGAAAAAGCATGCCAATGACATCAGAGCACCAAAGGACAAAAAGAACTCTCTAGCATGCAAACAACTACTGAAGGCTCCTCCACCCTGAAAGAAAATGTCACCCTCCAAAAGGAAGGATAGTTTATAAAATGCATCAAAAGCTAAAAAGATGGAAGAAATGACTTTTTAACACAGGAGAACAAAGGCATAAGGAGGAAACTGAAGAGTCGAACAAAAAACAGTCATCATCACAGTACTCACACGTTAGAAACAGGAAAAACAGCAGAACCAGCGGATGCCTGAACGACACAAAGGAAAGGCTTGAATTAATCCCAGAAACTCAGAAGAAATAATTAAGCTGTTAGAAGAAGATAGAGATGGATGATGTGTAGGATGCCTCCAGACATAGAAAAACCACAAACACAACTGAGATAAATGAAAGAACATCTAAATAAAGATAGGGTCAGCCATGATCACAGAAGAGAGCACTGCTGCTAGACCAGTCAGTACACACATGTGATACTACTGACTCAGGAGGCTGAGGCAGGAGGACCACAATTTCAAGACCAGTCCAGGCAACTTATCGAGGCCCTGTCTCAAAAAAATAAAAGGGGCTGAGGATGTGGCTTATCAGTAGAATGCCCCTGGGTTTCATCTCCAGTTCTACGTGCGTGTGCCCACATACACACACAGTTTCATACATGCATACCCAAAAGAATACTATAAAGGAGACAGTTCTTATCAAATAGATCTATAGTAATAATCTGATTTTAAAATTCATCTGTAAATGCAAAGGGACCAAGAATGGCAAAGACAATCTTAAAGAACGACAAAGTTAGAGGACTTACGCCAGCAGATATAATCATGAAGCCAGTAGTTCAAACAAGTAATGGCACTAGCAAAAAGAACAATAAGCAGGCCCATGTGCAGAAGGGGGTATCCAGAATAAGTCCCAAACCTACAGCCACCTGAGTGCCCACTGCAGTGGTCTTTTGGATAAGTGGTTCAGGCTGGGGGTTGGGAGAGACACATACTAACTCATACCATGCACAAAAATCAACTTCTGTTAAATTATAGACCTAAATGTGATGAGTAAAATCATCTTCATGATCTCGAGGTAGACATAATTTCACTAAGTAGAATACAAAAAGCACTAAACAAAAAGACTGATTAACTGGGCTTCATTAAAATGAAAAACTTATTTATCAAAAGGCACCATATTAAAAGAATGAAGAGATAAACCACACACTAAAAGATAGTGTTGTACATGTAGTACATACATACCAAGTACCTGACTTTGACAAATTAAAAGAAAAATTTTTTAAAGGGGAAAAGAATCACAATGCACTTCACCAAAAAAGGGATGATAAAGGTCAGTAAGCATATGAAAAGGTGCTCAAAAACCAATATTCTTCAATGAAATTAGCTTAAAACTATATAAAAGTCAGTTTACACGTTAAAATAGGTAAACTGAAGTATAATGCTATAGCTAGTGTCAGTGAGCAACTGGAACTCTCATAGATTTCTGATGGTAGTATAAACTGAGAGCAGCTTTGGAAAAACTACTTGGCAGTATCCACTAAAAAAACTGAACATAAATAAACCGTATGCCTCAGAAATCCACTACATATATACTCAATGTGAAATACATACATATGTTTCCCAAAATAAATTATAATAATGTTTGTTTTAAGTTGGCTTTTGTGTGACTGTGACCAAAATACCCAATAAGAACAGCTTAGGGGAGGAAAAGTTTATTTTGGGCTCATGGTTTCAGAGGTCTCAGTCCACAGACAGCGGTCCACAGACGGCTGACTCCACTGCCCTGGGCCCAAGGTGAGGCAGCACATCATGAGAAAAGGACCCAGATGAGGAAAGCTGCTCAGCTCATAGTAAAGTCAGAAAGCAGGGAAGAGGCACATAGGCAGGTGGGCAGGAAAGATGCACACTTTCAGTGGAAGGCTGCTGCTCTATTCAAATCTTTGTACCCTGCTCCAGGCTGAGCACCAGCAGAGGTTTAACTGACAATAGTTGATAAGTTTTAAGAGAAACTGAGAAAAAGGACAACTAGTATAATACAATTGAAAAAAAAAATTAAAAATGGGAGGTAAAATGAGGGACAGGAAAGAAGATATGTGTAGATCATTCATAGGGATAATATATACTGTCAGAAATTGAAAAAATAAAATACAAATTTCAGGGCCATACTCTAGATCTACTAAAAAATTCCCTAGGGATAAAAGTCAAGCGAGTCCAATCAACAGCTCTTTCTTTTGAGTTGGGTAAGCAACTTAGTCAAAACCCTAGAAGAAAACAGCTAATGGAGTTATTAGCATTCTTTTAACTTGCTGAGTTCTTTCCAGTAAATTTAGCCATTCTTAGTCCAGATGGGAGAGGGAGTCCAGTAAATTAAGCCATTCTTTAAGGATGGACCACACATTATTGACCTGGGCAGGCCTAGAGACTTAGCTCAGATCAGGTACATAATTTAGGCAATCTACAATGACTATTGAATGTTCATTTAAGAGTGCACACTAACTCCAATAACTACTGCAATGTACATTCTAATGAAAGTGTTTAGTTCTAATCAACAATGAAAATCTTTGGACTTTGTACTTTTTAAGGGCAGATTTATACTTGGCCTCTTTCTTTTTCAGCCTTGAACCATTCCAAAGTTCTGGGCTTTAAATAAAACTCTTTAGCTATTGGGAAGAACATATTTTCCCAAGTACACAAATTTCTTATTTAACTGCAGTTTGCACATACATTTCACCATAAAAGAACATGGTTGCAAGATTCAAAAGAAACCTTGCTTTATTCCATTATTAATTTATTCCTAAAAATTGTACCATAAAAGATATCTCTAGTAACCCTACAAGAAATATATATTGACTTATTTAAACTTACCCCTTTCAAAGAGAGACTTCTGATAAACACAAAGTATATATACTTTTTACTTCCAACAATTATGACAAAGGAAAAGAGGGAGCAAATATACTAATTATAAGAATTAATAGTGTTTCTAGTATAAAGCACCATTTTTAGTTTTGAGTCTCCTGGAAACCAGAGCAAAAAAAGACAACTGAATTATAGGCCTTACAAAAAAGAGACAGAGTACTAGTTTCTCAGAGAAAGCTTTTTTTACCCCCCCCCCCAGGGAGATGCCAACTTTTCCATCAGTGGAACACTGCTTTCATTTGTTTTAGTGGAGGCATTTACAATTTATTATAAGAAAATGTTTTCAGAAAGAAAGAAAAAAAGAAAGGAGGGAGGGTGTGGGGGCAAGCAGGCAGGCTGGCTTTTTAGAAAGCTGTATCATCAGACCATTTCATCTCACAAATGAAAAGAGAAAAAGTGAAAACTAGTTAACTCACTTCAGTTGCATGGATATCAAGCAGTTTCATGATCTTATCTAAACTAATCTTAACCTGTAATAATATCTTTTTGCTATATAGAATAGCCTTGGGTCAGCAATGGGTATTGAAAGGGGTGGGGCATGGAGGGAAATAATAAACTAATGAAGTAAACCTCCTCATAGTTCAATTTGGCATACTTTTTTTTTTCCTGCCTTAAATGAAGCTTTAAACATGTAAGAGATGGTCCAACAGGGAATTTCCAGACCTGTGAACGACCCAAGGACACAAAAGAATTATAAGGTCAAAGAAAACAAATTTTATCCGGCATGTAGATTCAAACAACAGGGATTTGCAAAGGAAGGAGGAGTTACTGTAGACAAGTCTCACTGTAGGAGAGATCTTCTCAATCAACAACAGTTTAGAAATCAACACTATAGGAGCTAGCTATAAATATTAACGCAAAGAAATCTGTCCTAATCAATAAAATGCATGCTGTATGTTTAAACATGTGTGCAACAATAAGTTTACTATCTTAATGAAAAATTTCACTCAAGATTTCCACTTTACCCTCTTCATTTCAATCCTGAATCTGGCTTTCAGGTCATTTGTAGACCACAAATATGGAGTAAATGCAATTAAGACAAATTTATGAAGGAAGAAGAAAAAAATGTACACATATGACAACACACATGCATATAATTCCAGACTCTATAATATAAAGTTACCAAAAAAGAGACCAGCTATTTGCCAAAGAAAGTAAAATTCATGAACCAATTTTGAAATCCCTATTTCTTTTTTAAGTTAAAGGCTTAGGAAAACCTTTTAGTAGGCTGCTTCTGATTTTAAAAGAGAGGAAAAATTTTCAAGCTTTTTTCTAATAGTTTGGAGTCTGAAATTACCAGAGGAATGTATTGGGATTTATAGAATTAACAAGAGTAAAAACAGCCAATAATTTGAAAAAATATTTTTCTTCTAAATGTAGTTTCCATTTCCTTATTTTAAAAAAAAGCTAATTGATTTTACTGAAGAAAGTAAGGTTATCAATAAATAACCAACAGTATCAAAAATTAACCAACAGTAAATTAATAACAATGCACACCTATAAAATCTAAATTTTTAAGTGATACCAAGAGCTCTTTACATGCTTATGTAATGATTCTATGATAGCAGGTTATTATTTCTTCATATTTCCAAAAAGTAATCCCCTTATATGCAGATACACTCGACATTTCTTTAAAGAGCAAAACAATGTTAAAATGGTAGACATACCAAAACTAAAAAAAATGAAGTTTTTGGGCTAGGAATGTGGCTCAAGCGGTAGCATGTTTGCCTGGCATGCGCGCGGCCCTGGGTTCGATCCTCAGCACCACATAAAAATAAAATAAAGATGCTATGTCCGCCAAAAACTAAACAATAAATATTTAAAAATTCTCTCTCTCTCTAAAAAAAAAGGAAGTTTTCAGCCAGGTGTGGTGGCACATGCCTATAATCCCAGTGGCTAATCCCAGCAAAAGCAAGGCACTAAGCAACTCAGTGAGACCCTGGCTCTAAATAAAATACAAAACAGGGCTGGGGATGTGGCTCAGTGGCAAGTGACCCTGAGTTCAATCCCTGTTACAAAAAAAAAAAGAAAGGTAGGAAGGAAAATTTTTATAAAGGAAGTTATGCCAACTTTCAAATGGTAAACACTTTTCCTCTACCTATAAATAAGATCAACCCTAAGGGAAGACTTGAGAGAAAATAACACATAAATCATTAATTTAGTGCTCCTTCAATATCCCACTGCCAGACACCAGCATCTCAAGTTAAAATCATTTTAGATATTTAATAACTTGCTACTGGACATGAGAAATATATAAATATTTATTTTTCTACAATCCTGTACATACTGTTATGTTGTCATAAAAAGAGTTTTCCTTTGCATAGTGGTGATAAACATTTAATTGCCAAACAATCTGTTATTTTCTTCATTTAGCTACTGTTTTACTTTCCTAAAAATCAGTATTCATTGCAATTATAATCAGAAGAAGTCTGAAGGATAAGTTAATAACAAAATTCACCTTTGTTGCTGTTTTTGCTTTCAAACCTCCATTCTCCACAACACTGAGGTCCAGCTTGCCATCATCCTTACTTCCTATAGCTTTTAGTCCTTGCAAAAGTATATCACGTAAATTTTGATAAAGAGGTTTTTCTGTATAGTCCAGTAATTTCACAGTTTCCATGTATTTAGCAATTTCACCTGAAAGAATAACACAATCATTTCTAACTTTTAATCACAAATATGACATACTTATCTCTTACTCCTAAGAAAATGATTCACGATTATGGTAAAATCAAAATGCAAGCAACAACGCATTGTTAAGATATGAATTTGTTAATCATTTGTCCAGCGAAAGTATGTTTTTTTCAATTCAGGAATTGTTAGGCAAAATAAAAACATGTTTTTAATTGTGAGAAATAACAAAAGAGAACATAGATTTAAAATTTAAATATGCATAACATAACTGTAGTTTTCAGCTTAAGGAAAAAAAAACCTAGAATAAAATTCTGGAACTAAAATGTCCTTAAGTACAAGTATCACAGCCAATATTTTTTGGCCATGGAAACCAATATTACTATAAAATAGAGCAGCATTCTTTGTGTTAATAAAAAATAAAACACACCAAAAGCAATTAAAGAAAGGAACAAGAAGGCCCAGTTTTTCCATAAAAATCAGCTTCTGGTTTTTCTGCACACTGTGGCAGAACCTTATCATAAGAATAATTCCTAGAAGATCAACATAGTACAACATCCAAATTCCTTCCAGGGCTAATGGCACACACACAGTTCTTTCCCCTGACCCACAGACCCACATATTCCCTGCCTCACATGCTGGTTCTTAGATATGTAATTGTCCCCTCAAATCCCAATAAATTCAAATCGAAACTCCTAACCTAACCCTAAAACCTATTCCCTGCAGTTTTCCCTGTTACTGAGAATTCCATCCTGGTTGAGGCCAAAATCTGTTTTTCTTAAATCTCCTCCTCTTCTTCTTCCATTTCACATCAATTCATGGAGGCATTCTGTCAGTGGTACACAGACACACTCACTAATTCCAATACTGGAACGCCCGGGCGCCAGGTACTCTGTGTAGATACTTGGGACACAACAAGAAAAAATCCCAAACTTCCACTTTTTTAATCTGAAAAAAGGGATCTACAAAACACCTAAAACAAACATCACTGGGTCTAGCAAAATACTGAAAATTTTCCCTGAGAAAAATGAAAAATGAAAAAGATCTAATTTTACTACTTCTATTTAGCATTACTGAAAAAAATCATACATTTTTTTAACCAATACAATGAGGAAAGAAAAGAAACAGAAGGCATAATGAGCAAAATAAAAAATACAAGTCTTTAGCTGCAAACAACATGACAGTACATGTAAAAGAAACTCCTACAGAATCTAAATTTTTTAAAAAATCTTAAAAAAAAAACCTACTAGAATTGGTGAATTTAGCAAAGTCAGAGAGACAAGGTAAATACATTATAAAACCATTCTATTTGTACATCCATAAAAAATCAGTTGGAAAACAAAAATTTTAAAACATACCCCTTAAAATAACATTCCAAAACATCAAATGCCTAACATAAATGCAATGAAATATGAGCAAGATATTTTTGTAGGAAAAAGCTATAAAACCTCATCAAGAGAACTGTAGGAACAAATTTAATGGATATATTCCCCATATTAGTCAAATGGAGGACTCACCACTACTACAAAGATGTCATTGTTACCCAAACTAATCTAAAAAATCAATTCAGTCCCAAAGTTCTAGCAAGCTTAGTGCATGATGTACATATGTAGAATTGACAAGGTGATTCTAAAATTTATTAACTAAAATGCAAAGTGCCAAGAATAGCAAAGTCAAGTTTAAAGAAAAACAGTGCAAGAGGATTTAAACTACCAGATTTCACCAGATGCAAAGATGTAAGATAAAACTACAATAATTAAGAGTGTAGCTCAAAAACAGACAAAAAAACAAATGAAAGAAAAAGTTCAGAAATAGATTTATTCCTGATTTATAAGAAAGTGGTATCAGAGGGAAAGAGCAGTCTTTTTAAGAAAGACTGCTGGGTAAACTCCATATCAACCTGGAGATGGAGAAAAAAAAAGTGACCTCTTATAGAATACACAGAAGTCAACTGCAGGTAGACAACATACTTCTATGTATATGCAATTGGCAATCTGTAACTGTTGAAAGTTAGAAATGACCTAATAGTAGAACATATAAATAACGGTATATAAACATAATGGAATACTATATAGAAATGAAAATGAACAACTACTCTTCAACATGCAACAATGAGGATAAATTTCACAAACGAAGCACTGAGTGAAAGAAAAAGGATATTAACAGAACTAAGGCTAATTTCATGAGGGCAGGACTTGTATCTATTTCATTCAGTGTATGATTCCATTTTTATAAATCTCAGAAACAAATCTTTGGTGTTAGAAGTGAAGCCAATGAGGATAGGTTAACTGGTTGGAGGCACAAAGGGTAATTCTGGGAAAACCATATTATATCTGATGTGGGTGGTAGTCCGCAATGTTAAATAGCATAAATAAATAGGACAGACATTTCTCTGAAGAGGAGGACAACTGAGCAAAGGCCAGAAAAGACTTGTGTATATATGATGTGAGAGAGAGAGAGAACGAGCACACTTGTCCCTCCTCCACTGCCACTTCCCTTGCTTTGATTACTATAGCCTCAGAATCTGCCCCTCTATAGTGTGTCACAACAGAAGCCAGAAATTTCCCTTAAAGTCAATATCACTATTTCTCCAAACCTTACACTCTTGCTCAAAAAAGGACATATTTCTCAAATCCACTTGGCATTATGTCCCTTCTGCCTAGAACACTAACTATTCCTCAGCCTTCCACAGAGCTTACTTCCTTACTTCCTCTGACAACTGCTGAAATGTCCCCCATTCAGTAAGGCTGTTCCTGATCTCTTTATGCAAAATTTCTATCCTCCTCCCCACTTTATTACCTCTCACATCTCTATATCCTAATCCTATTCTCTGTTTTCTTATTGTTCCAGAGTACTGACATGAGGTATGATAAAATTCACTTACTTGTTTACTATCACTCCCAACTAGAATGTGAGCTCCACAAGGGCAGGGTTTTATTCTGTTTTGCTCAATGATGCATATCCCAGTGCCTAGAACAGTCCCTACCATACAACAAGCCTCAATGAATACCAGCTGAACAGGTGAGTGAAATTGCTTCTTTTCCTCAAAGCACTGAATAATTCAATGGAGTACGAATATTCACTTGCAGCTCACCTCTGAAATGGGAAGTGCTTTTTTAGGCGAGCAGGCTCAGTACAATGTCCCCACTTAAAACACCTATATGCTTCCAAAAGAAGGCACTTCACGACACCATGCCTTCTTCTTTCCAGAAAAACAAAACCCCTATGAACATTTAAGAAGTCTTTTCCTACCTGGCTTGTTTTTCTCAGGAAAACATTTCTCCATCAAATCTGAAATATTTTCTCTGTATCTGTTAAAAATTAAAGAATGGGTCATTGTTTGAAGCTTGAAGTCACAGAATATTGTTAAGAGTTAGTAACAGTAACGAGCACATTAATCAACTTTGAATTACATCCTAAATACTCTCATAGGCATTCTTCTAAAATAAATTGAAGTCCAAGAAACTTTCCTGTTCAATAAGTACTTTCTTACTGTCAGATTAGTATCATTTAAAACTATAGTTCCTATTGAGAGATTCTGACCAAGAACATTTGCCCTATCATGCTTCCACCCCTCCAAAATAACTCAATTTGTTCTTTACCTAATTTTGGAATCTCTAACATAGTTAGGATCTTTCAAATTATCCTCCCAGGGGAGTTGGCCACTAAGCCACTGAATCATGCAATAACCAAGTATTTCCAAATCACCACGTCTTGATGGGGCTACAAATACAAAAGAAGAAAATTAAGCATAATAAAATAACTTTTATTTCAAATATGTGTGTGTCTATAGACACCTATATTATGTACTATATATGTATATATAATATGTATTATATAAAAACATGTATATTATATATACATATATACATATACGTATAATACATATAGTGCAATAAGGTAAAACAAGTATTACTGACAAACCCTAGGATTTCAAACTAAGTCTATACATGGAGGAAATAAACTATAAAACAATGACACATTTAATATTGTCTTTGGAAAGCCTGAAGATACTAAAAATGTTAAGAACTGGGTGTTTGAGACTCTCCAGTGTTCGACATAGAAAATATAAATGACTGCAGAAGAAATAAGCTTAATCGGTGACAAAATAAAAGCTACCTGTTCTAATATTGTAGCTGAATAAGAAACTTACAGACATTAGAAAAGAAAACAAACCAATATTTCAATTAAAGCTATTTAAAACCAAAAAGAAATCTTCACTGTAATGAAATGAACCACCTTGCCACTGCAACATTCTTGGACATCTTAGAAGGATAGGACATGAGAGGGAAGAGAACACATGAGGGCCATGTTATATAACTGTAGCAGTCTAACCTCTGTCCTCTATCTCCATCCCATTCTGCCTCTTTAATTCTTATCTCCCTGTTTATATTTATGCATAATTAAGACTCATGTAGGAATTCTGTTGAAAATATTAGCAGCATATTTCTCATTCAAATACTGAGGACATACCCACGCCATTGTGTGCATCAATGCTGGTGAATTCAAGAGTGCCATCATGACATCTTTTGGGGTCCTCTTTGTATTCTTTATGAACTCCTTCTGGACAGTACCGATAAGCAAGGCCATAATCTACCAAGTAAACCTATAAATTTCCAAGTACCAAGACAAATTAAAGCCAAAATCATTGTAACTATATTACTTTGCTGTACAGAAATAAAATACTTCATTTGAGGGTGCATTCACCCACAAGGACAAATTACAGCACCACAAACAAGTTAGAAGCAAAATGTACACAATAACAAATATTCAATTCCGAAAGGCTTTCAAAAAAAAACACCTTTTTTACTTATTTTTTGCAGTTCTGAGTACCAAACCCAGGTCCTTGTGCATGCTAGGCAAGTTACTCTGCCACGGAGCCACACATCCAGCTCAAGATTTTTTTTTTTTTTAATAAAAATGTTAAATGATATGTCGCCATGGTCCAGAGTTTGTATACTTTTTAATGTATGTACTAAACTTGTAACCAATCTTGTCTCCTCAATTTACCAACTCTTATAAATCTTACTTTATCCTATAGAGAAGTTAAAACAAAATTGAGCACAAAGTCAATCATCAATACATGTGGCAATACAACTAGCAAAGAAAAGCACACAGAGCATAAGACTGCTAACGGAACAGATAGATACAAGTTATCTTCTATTCCTATTACTTCACTCATAAAATAATCAAATGTGAATTCACGTCATAAAAAATGGTTCAAGGAGGGGCTGGGGATGTGGCTCAAGCGGTAGTGCACACGCCTGGCACACGTGTGGCCCGGGTTCGATCCTCAGCACCACATACCAACAAAGATGTTGTGTCTGCCAAGAACTAAAAAATAAATATTAAAAATTCTCTCTCTCTAAAAAAAAATTTAAAAAAAAAAATGGTTCAAGGATCCTAATAAAGATCATTAAGAACTTTTAGATAAGGCCCTTATTTACATTTAAATACTGTATATTAAAGCAAGTCTTCATAATTTAAGCTAAATCTGAATACTACATACACACATATCTGGGGGCAGATACATGTGGATCTGAGTAGCACATAAGACTGCATATTTGGCTGTCTTCTATCCTATAGCCATATATTACATCTCTAATTCTGGGTAACTATTACAAATATATGCATGCAGGCAAAACAGGAAACTGAAGTAAAAAATATAAAGATAGATCTAATACTGAAAGAATATTCTCTGAAAGATAACAGAGCTACAAAATATTTCCACATAAACAAAATCAGCATGCTTTAGTCAAGTGCAAACTAATGTAAGTTGCATTTTCATCATATTATACAAGTCCACACTACTTTAATTAATGGAATCCTTACTGCTCTGGTTTTTGGCTATTTTATTTTCAAGAGAGAAGCATCTTAAATGAGATGGCTAGAAAGAGTTGGACTAATTCTGAGACTGCTTTTAAGATTTGTGAGTCAAACTATAGCAACTTTCTTCTGTTAAGCGACCCTTATGCCCACCACTACTGATGTGGGAATGGAGGGGAGCAACCATACAAGATAATGGTAAAAAAGAGAGCCAAAGCAAAAGCAAAATGAAGCAAGTGGGAATTAAAACAAGGTTTGAAAGAAAAAAAGAATGACATAAAATACTAACAAATGATTGCAATAATCAAAGTACCCAACATATTTAGAATGTTTAAATCTTCTATATATATCAAGCTAAGAAATGAGAATTAAGGGCCAACTATGAGTGTCAACTAAAGCTCACTTTTATCAAAATTATGGAAGATACAAGAAAATTATATAGATTCTTCTACTCCATCTAAACTGATCCCCCCAAAAAGGTATAATAACATTAGCTTTTCTCCTTGCCTTAAACAGTAAAATATCACAAAGAGAATGTAATAATCTAAAAAACGCACATTTAAATTCCAAACACTAAGGGTATACAAATTTAGACAGCTCAGATATTTCTGTAAACCAATTGATTTGAATAATCAACATGTTAAAGACCAAATTTTCCAAGTAACAGAACACTTACATTTGATGGATTTCTTGAACAAAGGAAATAAAAAAAGTGACAAAGCAGACAGGCAAACATAATTCATTGGTGTACTATATAATTTTAAGCTTCCACCCCCAAACAGCTATTTGAAATTCATTTTGTATCACAAGTACTTCTTCTGAATATTATTTAGGGCAAAATAGCCAACTTGATCAAGTGCCAACAAATTGCATCAAAAATGTAGAATGTTAACTAGATAAAAGTGTCAAGAAGAAATATTATTATTACCTTTTTACTTCAAAAAGTAAAACTTCTGCATGGGTTCAAGAGTTCAAAGCAACCATATTTGTTTTCAAATAATACATTTTAAACAGGAGAAATTAAAGTTCCAAAGCTACCTGGTCAGGATTCTTGTAGCTCAGAAGAAGATTTGAGGCCTTAATATCTCCATGTACATACTCATGCTCATGAATATATTCCAGAATATCCAGCTATGGAAAATATCATACAAAATAAATTAATGCAGTACCTAACACAACCAGCAGAGGACAAAACTTCAACACACAGTTAATACAGCCTTTGCTTTATTAAAAAAATGATTTTTTAAAAAAACATGAAGAATGTAGCTCACATACAATTCTTAAGCTTAGCTTCAAGACCGTTTTCCGAGAAAATCTTTTGGCATTTGCTTCATATATTTTCTGAAGGTCACTCCCAAAGCGATCCATTATCATAAACCTGTAACTGAAGTCAAACAAGAAAAGTCAATGAAGAAAATATAACTCAGGAAAACCATACTTTGCACTGAGAACTCTGCTTTCAAAGTAATTTTTTCAAGGAAATATAGAGTAAGACAGTAGTCTAAAAATGAAACAAAGAAATATATACAAACATTTGAAATATTTCTCTCAACCAGAAATCTCAAAAAAAGTCAGTGCTTTCCTACCTTGCCCTTTACCTATACAAGGGCTCTCTTCCTGGTCTCAACTAGTTAGAAGAGATAATATTTAATTTAAGATAAAGCCCACAAAGAGAATCCACCAGATTCATCTATAGCAAAAATAAAACAAAATAATAAAAGCACTAATTATTCTCATAGTTAGTATTAATTTATGTTCCTAGATAATAGCTTCATTCTTTTGACTATTTTCTCTATTTTAAGGTACATTTCAGCAGCACTAATAATCTATATCATGATCATCAACAGATGCTATAAAAGATACATAAAATGTCTAAATGGTATAAACGGATGGTACATTAAAAACTTATTGGCTGAGATTTACAGAAGAAGAAATATCCAGGAAAAATATGACGATTTTTAGTTTTGCAAGAAACCAATCATGTCACCTTGGGCAAGTAACATTACTTCCTCAGGCCACAACTTCTACAGACATAAAATGAAGTATTGAAAACTCACCCTTTCTAAGGTCTGTTATAGCTTTCCAATTCTAAGATTCAGTATGTACTGAAAAACATTACTGCTTTGCAGAAGCTTTCCAATTTCTAACTTGTCTAGTTAAATCATTCAAAAAAATCAATAAATACCAAGACCACACTCAAAATGTATCCAGCTATCTTCCCATAGGGTAGGATTACGAATCATCATCCTCCCAAGAGCCAGCGTATGCTGGATGCCTGGAGTGAGCACAGCACTGCTCTGAGCACTTCAGCCTGGCCCCATCCATAAGGCAGATACTCTGGTCACCCCATCTGTCCTCCAGCAGTTAACCACTATATTCACAGTACAAAATAAACAGCACTAGAAGACAAAAATCCCACTTAAATGTTGTAGGCTTCTATATTAGAAATACAACATGAATTTAAAGGGAAGGAAGAGCTAACTAACATTAAAAGATAACATACCAAATTTACAAAAAAAAAAAAATCAGGATTCTCTCCATTTTTGAACTGGAAGAGAATTAAAGATCTGCTTGTCTATGTATCTTTTAATAAACAAAATAACATATGGAGTCAAGTAATACATCCAAAGTCATACAATTAATTAGTGGCAACAGGTATTCATTCCTAAGATTTCCTGGTATCCTGAAATAATAGAGGGAACAGTGATTTTGACTTTCTGATTCCTTCTGTATAACAGGGTTTGAAAAGTTGAGATGAGACTAGGACACATGTACATTTTTGCTTTAACAAATAAGTGATGGGTGTAATATTATAATAACATATACATAACAAAAATACAAACTTCTGCTGACAGTCTGAAAGAGGGTTAAACACAGTTACTTGGTGCAACATAGGATCTATTAACAAATCATATCAAATAGGTCTTTGTCTTTACCCACAGATCACCCCATCACTATTCCAAACAATCCCTAATCTCACCATTTCTAAATTATAAATATCAACTGAAGCATGATTCTAGAAAGACAATTCTATCTATCACAAAGTAGTAAAATAAAGGTTATTTCTGAAGAACTCCTTTAAAGTAAAACCTTTCATGTATTTTCTTCTGGGGAGTTGGATGTGACAATTCAAGTAATGGGAAAATATAGATCAGTATAAATGATTTCATAATGAAAGCAGCTACATTTTTACAATCTTAACACTGTTCTAAGCTCTCTGTGTGTATTAATTTAAATAAGCTACAGGGAAAAGTGATGACTTTTGGCAGGAGAGGTGGTTAGAAGAATAACCTTACTATTTTTTTTAAACTGTTGATAGACCTATAATAGTTATTTTTAAGAGCTTCCACCTAAGAAGTAAATCTAAACCTCACCCATGATTCTAGCACGAGTCATGTACTCAGTTTACCCTACACTCTGGCACTTCTGAAGTTCTCTTCCGGCTTCCTTGCCAACAGCTTATGCCAGCCTATGACCCACGTGTCTCTCTGGCTCTGGTCACCTCAAGGCAAACTTGTTCTATCAAAACCACAGGTAATGTTACATGTGATATCAGGGAGTTCCCACACTCCCCAGAAATGGATGATTGCCAAGAGCTGCCCCTGCTCTATCTTTTCTAATGGCACCAATTTGGTCCACACAACCATGGGTTACACCAAGTCAATACCTGTGACCACCTTGCCCCTCCCAGTGCCTAGTGAGAGAGTAAGCACTAACAAAAGCCTGACAAGAAAATGTAAGAGGAATTCTGCCACAGGACTCCAGGGAAGGTTTCTAGAAAAGGGAAACTCAGGAGGTGATGGTATCATTTTCTGCCATTGGGTCTGTGTCTAGAAGTGGGACATCCACCCTGAGGCCATTCAATGGAGAACTACAGCCAAGGCAAAATAGGAAGACAAGATACCTGGGCCCCGGGTGATTAAGATGGCTGAGTCAAAGTTTTCCTTTCCTTGTAACTAAGAGCATTCTAACCAATATACCCAGTTCCAATCACTCATGTGAATATTTAAAAGGCACCAATTATTCATCAAAGTATTAGGAGTTTTCTCCAACTCAACTATGCCAACAACATTCTATTCTCAATTCCTAAAATATCTTGAGACAAAGTCACAATTTAGCACTTAACTGTTCTTGAAATGTTTCATGCATTTTGTTTTCTCTCATCAACTAAACTGAAGCCTTCATAAAGAATAAGACTCTAATTTCCCATGGTCAGATAATATATCCAACATGAAATACCAAATGGAATCCTAAGGGCTCTCTTTTGCCTCAAGAATGTAGTGGTATGCATGTGCTGATTTCAAAGGGAGGGAAATGTAGGGCCCTTTGGGCTTTGTTCCCTTTGTCAGGCTTTAGCTAATTGATATTGCTCCATAGAAGTAGTTAAATTAGAGAGGCACACCCTTTCTAACAGAGTATCAGTCTGCTGCTATGTAAAGCAGAAGGTAGAGATAACAGCTTATTCTTCTTATTCGCTGACACACTCTTACCTACTGACATTGTTGGATGCTCAATACATAATTCTTGACTAAACCAAATGGACAGGAAATGCTCAAAAGAGGGAAAAGAAAAACAAACCATGCAGTTTTTACCTTTTTCCATTTTTATCATGTAGGCCAGATCCCCAATACTTAGGAACACCAAGGTACTTCATTTTATGGGTACGAACCCATTTCTGAACTGCAAGTTAAAACAGAGGCTTGTGATTACAACTACTATACACATAATAATTTTTTTAAAAAATCACTAAAAAAGTAGGATGTACTTACACAAGACTTCAACTTTATTCATAAAAGAAGAAAAGAACAGTATAACCAAAAACAAAAGCATTTTTATTAGCCTACAAAATTGTTACCTAAATTGCTCTTAAAGTGAAAAACCTGCAAAAAGCAACTGTATTTCAACTCTGGCTATGTTTACTTGTTTCCATAGGACAACATGCCCTCTAGCCCAATCTGTAAGTTTGGTTTTCTTCCCTCAGTCATTAGATCTCTTCCTCAATCAGCAAACACAAATCTAGGAGATACAGTAGCTTTTTGGTAGCTTTTCTTTGTTCCTATTGTAAGTTTTGGATTCTTAGAGGGGAGGAGTTAAGATAGAAGGAAGCAGAGCAGCTGGAAGAAGTTCTGCTCTTGACTCAGACACTCTCTGTTCTATCTGATCAATTATGCAACCCCCCAGGTTATGCTCTACAGAATTTAGAAAAATACTCAAAAAGATTTGGAGATTCTTGAGTCTAACTCACAGATTAGAGTTACTGCTAAATTTTTTAACAATATTCCCTAAATCATACTTTATTTTTATTCTATATATCATCAGTTAAATCTATTAAGAAATCCGAATCATTTCATACAAGTCTCATTTAAATGAAATTTATTTATAAAGCAAAAATTACCAAGGGTCAAAAGATGTAATGTTCTAGTCTTAGATTACACAAAATAACCTAAAATGGGATTGGTCATTTAAAAAGTATTAATATATGTATATTGTATTTCTTACTTTGCTCTGGTTTAGCAGCTCGCTGGTAAAATTTCAATTCAGTAAAAAGAGGTCCATTGTCACTAGGTTCCTTAAAATATAAGACTTAATTAGTACCAGTACTAGTTAAAATTATTGAGTTATTTACACTGAACTTTCAACACAGACTAATAAATTAATTTCTTTCAAAATACTGTAATTCTCATACTTAGATTTATAACTGTTTAAAGATTAAGCCCAACTATTTAAGAATCTTTGATACTCTCAGAATAGTCCATAACTTATATATCTCTCAAGTTCCATTTTCAAAACCAATAAAATATACAAAACTAGATACACAGCTCAGTCTTTGCAGAAGTTTAAGAAAAACGTTTAAACTAATTTTCATCTTTATTAAGCTTTCCCTTAAGCAAAGACCAGCAACCATGTTAACTGTATCACCAAGGGGCTACAAGATATTTCTGAGATTTAATAAAATCTCAATACCTGATTTAACCAATTAATGGCAAACTCCCACTCTTCTGCTGTTTCTCATCACAGTTTGTTCCAGTGTATCAGAACTAGAAGAAACAGACCTTAGCATTCTGGAACTCCAAAGCAAGCGAACACTGTCCACTGAACTGTATACTTTCCTTTCTGACACTGATTCCCATTATTTTCCAAACCAAGGAGCCCTACAACTTATTTCCCATATAATAATTTAATGTCTAAAAGAAAATGGGGCTTAGTGACAATTTTCCACTAACTTACTGAACTGCATTCATTTCATATCTTAAGGGACATCAACAAATAAAATTACTATCAAAGAGGCATACATTCACAAAAAGGTATTCTGAACAACAAGAAATAATAGCTGGGAAGGAGTTTTGCCTTGTTAAATAAATATGGAAGGGTGAGAAACAGAATTTTATGGACTTCTTAAATTGTGGATTTTTACTCATTTAGTATTTACTTAGTGTTTTGATATTTTCTTATTTATTATCTATCATATTTATTGAGAATTGGGGAAAAGTTTAAAAGCAGTGAAACCTTCAAATAAGGAAGTAAACATTTCCAAATTAATTTGAGAGTTGCTCTTCTTTAGGAGGTATGAAGAAAATTATTTTGGATGGAATAGCTGCATAGCTTAAGTTCAAGGTACAACAGAGCAGTAAGAGACCTCATAAATGAGGCCCATCATCTTAACTGACAGAAAACCTGTGAAAATATATACAACTGTTTTTTTTCCCCCACTCAAAAACCCTCAACTGACACAGAAGTTCATTTTGCTCCATGAGATTTAAATAAAACCACACTTATACATACAGTGTCTTATCCTGGATTTTTGTAATTCAAAAAATAGAAATCCCTAGTTAAAGTACTTACAGGAAGACTGCCAATCTAGAGTCAAGCAGTACCAGTTATGAATGAGTATAACAGCAAAGGGGCAACCTGTGTAACACTTGGATCAGGACCTAAAAATAAGCTTTCCTCTTCTGTCAAGGTAAGTATACTTGCCAGCCCAGCCTTGGAACAGTGGTTCACATGGGCTTGGCATGGCATCAACTCCTTAGAAACATATCAACATACTGAACCAATCAACATATTGAAGTTCGAGGATACAATCCCTAAATTGCCTACTCAGCACCTCAAATTTTTCCATAACCTGTATCTACTTCTCTAACGTAATGGTAGCTGGAGAGACATGTATAATGTTGCAAGGCAATGACGGAGTAAGAGTCACAGAATCAGTGTAAGAAATAAAGAAAAGGAAATAAAGAGAAGGAATTCTGGTTAACTTTTGGAATTGTTCAATAATATAATTCAGGTTTGTAAGGGGTTTTCCAAAGACAAATCCTGGCTTATTACCATTAGTATAAAATTTTTGATTTATTCAGTTTCAACCTATGTCATATCAACTTTAATTTTCAAGTTTTCCTTCAGGCAATAATTTATTAAACTTATAATAATGAGAATCAACCATATAAATCAGGCCATTATAATGAAAGACCCACTACAATGAAGGCTCTTTGAGCTCATTTCATACTTTTTTCTAATCCAATAAGCTTCCATTATAACAAAATAAAGGAGCTACTTCCTTGGCACTGCATTCTAGCCAAAGCTAGCTATTTCTGTTGGAGAAAATACCTTAACTCATAACTAAATTTTTATTAACATATTTCAAATCTAAAATACTTTGCCAACTCTATAATAGCCAAGATTTAGAAAAGAAATTGGGACTGACATTTTAACTAGAATATCACTAAACGTTTCTTTAAGACTTCTAAGTGTCAAAATGAAGATGACAACAGAAAAAAAAATTAAAATGTGATATATTTCAATGGCACCATCTAAAATGAACTGGCTGCCATTTAAAAATGAAGCTGTACAAAGTTTCTTCTTCCTACCAAAAAATTATGACATATGAATTGAAAATTCAGGTCATTTCTCATAACGTCAGCAAGGAAAATCAAACATCAGTCTGCAAACTTCTTTCTAAGCAACTTTGAAGTACAGATGTCTATCAGTTCACACTGGTAAGACTGTGATACAATGAAGTATTGTGTTACATGATCCAAAAACCTAATCTCCACCTCCAGTTCTGCTACTGGCATGAGTACAAAGGGTGAGTACAATTCAAAAAACTAATTTCTTATTGTCTTTGCTAGCAAAAAAAAAAAAAAGAAAAAGAGAATTTCTTTTTTTGCATTATCCAATTTATTATCAATCTGCCATTTCTCTCTGCCCACTTACTTTCCTGAAACAAAATAGAATATACGTTATCTAGAAGCAAAGAATACAAGCTTCTATCCTTGGTGATGCAACATCACCATGTCACAGCTGTTTTCACAAGTCATGGATGAAGGCCCTAAATACAACAAATCTTCACTGGATAGAAGGGAGAACATTATTTCCAGCATGTGCCTAAACATCTACCTTAAATATATATGTCTTCACTTCACTCCAATAACAAATACGAAAAATGTGTACATTAACTACTTAGAGTTCTTTTCACGAGCAAATACATCAGCAGTAACAAGTCTTCTACATTAAGGTGGAAATCCACAACAGAAGCACAGGGTACCCTACCTGTAAGCTCCTACTTGCCTAGAAAATGATCAAAAAACAAGAATAAAAACGTGTGTGCAAACATGATTACACTTAAAATAATTCAGGTGTTCTGTGTGCCAGATTCTACAGTGGTTCTCAACTTTGATGCACAAAAGAATCACATGGGAGCTTTACTAAAAATACCAATAACCAAACCCTCCAATCAGAGAATCTGATTATACTGTACAACCAGGATTGCAAACCACTGTTTAACATACTATCACATTAAGTCTAACTTCAAAATAAAAATCAATTTCCCTTTATTTCTTAAATGACATTTGTAAGAATTTTTTCAAGACAAAATACATGCTTTTTTTGGAAATGTGAAAACATTTTGATATATTTTCTTCATATACAGTCATTTTTTAAACAATTTTTATACTATATAGTACATGCAAACAGAGTTTTGTATCCTACTGTTTAGTAATCATTAAATTTTCCCAGTAAGTACTGCACATTCTCTGAAAAGATGAACTTTGGGATAGAGTGTGGCTGAGTATTAGTATTAGTATTATGTAATGACAGTCCTGGGTTCTGCCCTAACATTACCAAAAAAGAACAACAAACAGAAAACATGATCTTTAACAGTCCCTAATATCAGAATGAAAATTTCTCAATAAATATTCTGACTTTAATACTAGAAAGACCTGATACTCATTATATTGTCTATATTAATAATTCATTTCAACTTTGAATACTATATAAAACTACAAGAAGGTCAATTATGAATTTGCCTATTTGAAAGAAAAGTGAATGGCATCAAGAAGTTTAGAGTAGGGCTGGGGAAATGGATTCAGTGGTTAAGCACCTCTGGGTTCAATCCCTGGTACTAAAAAAAAAAAAAAAGTTGAAACTAAATGAACAGAAAGAGCAGCTAAAAAGGTGGTAGAAAAATTAAGGTTAAAAATATTTAAAATAAATAAAATAACCTTTTAAGGACTGTATACAAAAAAGAAAGTAAAATAAGGCCTTCATTAGCAAATAACTTAAAATCTAGTTAGGGAAATAAACACATATAAAAAATCTAAAAACAACTAGTGGTATAAGAAGGATATCACAAGTTTGGCATGGTGGCACATGATTTGATCCCAGTGGCTAAGGAGGCTGAGATAACAGGATCTCGTTCAAAGCCAGCCTCAGCAAAAGTGAGGTGCTAATAAGCACCTCAATGAGATCCTGTCTCTTAATAAAATACAAAATAGGGCTGGGGATGTGGCTCAGTGGTTAGGTGCCCCTGAGTTCAATCCCTAGTCCCCCTTCCACCAAAAAAAGAAGAAGGATATCACAGGTGAAATTGTAAAATAAATGTTAATACAATGAGTGATGTAAGAGTTTAAGGGAGTTCTGAAAATTCAAGTATCAGGAGAAAAAGAAGCAAATAGCTATTACTAAATTTCCCTTTTAAAGGGAAAAAAATCAATAACACTGCTTCAGTTATCAATTCTTTCAGGATTTCAAACTATAACACTGAAAAAGTTATTAAAATATTAAATACAAAAGAAGAATCAACTGAATATTTACTACTGTCCTTATTACAAAGAGAAAGCAATAAGGGTCAATGGAAACAGAACTAAATGAGAGGACAGGAGACGCAAAGAACTAAAATAGGTTTGATAACAGCCTTATAAAGACATGTAACATTTGTTCCCCTCCAGTACAAAGAAACTATGTTTTCTATCCATTCTTCCCCTTAACCATATAAATTTAAGAGGGAGTAAAAGAAAAATTACACTGAATAACAACAATATTTATTTTCTAAAGAGCAGGGTATTGGCGATTTAACAAAGGGATGCTTTACCTGAGTTACATCCCTACATTCCACATTTTTATTTTGAGATAGGGTCTCACTAAATTATTTAGGGCCCTGCTAAATTGCTGAGTCTGGCCCTGAACTTGGAATCCTCCTGCCTCAGCCCCCCAAACCAGGCGTGCGCGACCACACCTGGCAACTACTGAAATAGTTCAAATTATTCATAATAAATATAATTTTAAGATAAAATAACAAAATCTCAGGTAACTGCAGAAGAAAAAAAAATGTTTATATTCTACTTCCTTCTAAGAGACAGAAACCATTTCACAAATAAACCAGCCAAGAGTGTCCGAGGTAACCAGATCATTTGAACCTCATGACTATGAGAAGTAATAAGAGGGCTTATTTCTCACAATGAAAACCTTTAGAAGATCCTATAAAGAAATTAATCTTGCCCATAGATTTAATATCTTAATTTGCTGTGTCAAAGACAAATGTAGATAATATTCTGCAATTCCATGCAAATGATTCCATTTAATGTTAAAATTTTTAGTTCTGTGGACTCAGCAGCAAGCTGAATCATTCAAAAAGAAATGTTATTCCAAAGTGAGAAAGAAGAAAACTAAAACGAAAGAGCATCAAGAAAGGGGAAATGATAGGAAAACAAAGCACTGACACTAAACTTTAATCATTTCACCTGTTTCTGGGCACAAGGGAGAAATAAGCAGGACCCAATTAGCCTCCCACTGTAAACAAAAACAAATACAGGAAATCACCAGTTTCAGAAATTAGACAAAGAGTAGTTCAAGACCATGACCTCTAAAAGACAGAAGTGGAGTATACTCCATGCCAACCTTAGTTTTTTTTCTTGGAGGCACTTAGAAAAAAAAGGAGACCAAAACCCACTCACGTGGTCCTAATTCCCAAGCCCAGCTATGAGATTAGAGAACTCTAAATTTACTCCTTGATCCACTTTGAGTTTTGTGCAGGGTAAGAGACAGGTTCAATTTCATTCTATTAAATATGGAAGAGCAAAAAATAAAATCAATAATCAATAAATGGGGTGGTATCAAACTAAAAGCTTCCACACAGCAAAGGAACCAATCAAGGACATGAAGAGACGTAAAGAGAGAGCCTACAGAATGGGAGAAAATCTTTACCACCAGCACCTCAAACAGAGTATAAATCTCTAGGATATACAAATAACTTAAAAAACTTAACATCAAAAAAAACCAAATAACCCAATCAATAAATGAGCAAAGAAACTGAACAGGCACTTAACAGAAGAAATACAAATGGTCAAAAAAAAATATGAAAAAAACGTTCAACATCTCTAGCAATTAAAGAAATGCAAATTAAAACTACACTGAGGGCTGGGGTTGTGGCTCAGCGGTATAGCACTCGCCTAGCATGTACGGGGCACTGGGTTCGATCCTCAGCACCACATAAAAATAAAGGTATTGTGTCCAACTACAACTAAAACAAAACATTTAAAAAAAAAAAACTACACTGAGATTCCATCTGACCCCAGTCAGAATGACAATTATCAAGAATACAAGTAACAATAAACATTGGGAGAATGTGGGGGGAAAGGATACCAGTTTGCTGATGGGACTGCAAAGTGGTTCAATCACTCTGGAAAGCAGTTTGGAAATTACTCAGAAATCTTGGAATGGAACCACCATTGACCTAGTTATTCCACTCCTCGGTATATAACCAAAGAACTTAAAAGCCACTTACTACAATGGTGCAGCCTCATCAGTGTTTATAGCAGCTCAATTCACAATAGCCAAGCTATGGAACCAATATATATACAGAATGCAATATTACTCAGCCATAAAGAAGAATGAAATGATGGCATTTGCCAGTAAATGGATGGAACTGGAGACTATTATGCTAAGTGAAATAAGCCAATCCCCCCAATCCAAAGGACAAATGTTCTCTTTGCTATGTAGATGCTAACCCACAATAAGGGAAGGGAAGATCAGCCATTCATTGGACCAAACAAAGAGGAATGAAGAGAAGGAAGGAGGCATGACAACAGGAAAGACAGTAGAATGAATTGAACATATCTTTCCTATCCTCACATATAAATACATGACCAAAGTAAATCCACATCATGTACAACCAGAATAATGGGATCCTAACTGGAACAAGTTATGCTTATTCTCTGTATGTATAACACTTCAAAATATACTGTCATGTAAAAAAGAAAAATTATATAAAAAAAACAAAATTCTAAATTTAGAAATACTGGGGGGGAAATTTAAAGACTAGTATCTCTTATGAAAAAAGACAAAAAAATCCTCAACAAAATATTATCAAAGCAATTTCAGCAATAGGTAAAAAGCATAATACAATTTGACTGGGCAGGGTATGTGTTAAAAATGCAAAGTTAATTCTACACTCAATTATCATCAATGTAATTGCCACATTAACAGAATAAAGGAGAAAATTGTATGATCCATCTCAAAAGATGCAAAAAAGCAATCAGAAAATGAACGAGCAAACTGGGGGAAAATATTTACAAAATATATATCTACAGGACTTATATCTAGAATAACTTTCTTTATATTCAATTAAAAAATAGCAAAAACAACCCAGCTACTAAAAAAAATGTAAAAGAAGCATGGGAAAAGAGTGGAGAAAGCACTCCATACACAAAAAATACATATGGATGGCTATTAAGTAAAATGAAAAATCCTCAAAAATATTAGTCATGAAGTAAATGCAAATTAAAGCCAAAATGAGACATGGATGCACATCCACTCTAATGGCTAAAACCCAAGCCAACCTGACAAGGACAATACTAAACTAGAGAGAATGAACAATCAGAATCCTCATGCATTACTGACAGATGTGCAAAATGACACAATCACTTTGGAAATCTGTCAAATACTGTTATAAATCTGAACATGTCATCCCTATAAACCAGTAATTCAAATTCTAAGAATTTATATAAGAGAAATAAAACTATATCCATAAAAACACTGTACAAGTGTATTTATAAAAGCTTATTCATAGTAACCCAAAGGTGGAATCAACCCAATTGTGTATCAACAAAAAAATAAAAGGGAATGAATGACTGATACACCAACAATATATGTGACCTTTAAAATATTATATTAAGCACAAGCGGTATATATTGCATAATTCCACAGAATAGGAATAACTAAACCATGGCAAAAAATCTCAGACAGGTCCTTGCCTCAAAGAGTTTTGGGAAGTAGAGATTTAACTGGCAAAGGACATGAGGAATCTTTTTGCAGGGGTGGACATGTTAAAAGGATTAAGAGTTAAACAGTTACACACACATTTCCAGAAATCTTTGGACTATTTTATATCCACATATTTCCCTGTAAAAATTATAACTCAATTAAAAATATATATAAAAAAATCACTTAAACAATTCTGTTCTGTTGGGAAAACATATAACGGCAGCAGCACCCCAGAGAAATACCCCAACATGGTGTCTAAAGACCCTCTTTCTCCTCTTTGTTTCTTTCACTGGCGCAAAACATTCCCGACAGCGCCAACGTTCAAACCCTGCTAGTGGGAAGCCTTAGCCCCAATTAGAATTAACTTCTTGGGCTCTGGAACTGACATATGGAAGAGCTTGCCAATAAATGGGCGACCTGTTATCTACCTCAGCCCTGCGACCTCTCCTTAGACCTATATAAACACACAGCCTTTTGTAATAAAGTGGGAACCTCTTTGGTGATCTGTGTTGTGTGGTGCAGTGTCTTCCAGTCTTACAGTGGTGCCGAAACCCGGGAGATGGCGTGCTCCACAAACCGAACCCCGTCTCTGCCACCACCGTCACCAACAACATATTTTGCCCTTGTCTGTCTTTTTGGGCGCGGGCTTCCTGTACTCACCACTGATTGGGTCTAGGTAAGGTTCCCCCTCCCTGGCTCGCCAACTCCGTTCAGGTTAGCACTCTCCTGACGCCCAGTAGGGAGGAGGGAATGCACTCCACTAAGACCTTCACTGGTTGCAGTGGACCCTCTGGCAACCTGCTTCCCTTTGGGGTGTGAGGCTTCTAGGTTTACCTGAAAGAGGCTCCCTGGTCTCTTCCTCCCCCTGCCAGAGCTGTGTTCAGCCCCCAGAGCTAAACTTCTGCGGGGGCTCTGTCTTTCCTTCCTTGACTTTCTCTCGTTTCGGTGGAAAAATTTTCCTGACATCAGGTGGCTCGCGGCCTGGACCTTACAGGGTCACACAGACTGCACTTCGTCAGTGACAACCAAGCTGTGCCCTCTGTTCCTACTCACAGTGGACTGGTCACTTTGGGGACGCCCACATGATCCTCCATCTGCTCTACGCTTCGAGGAAGCTCCTACAGCCTGGGTTAATTCTTTTTCTCCCTCTGCTGTTTCTTCCTCCACTCTCTAACTATGGGAGCCTCCCCATCTATACCAGAAACCTAACCACTCAAGTGTCTCCTTAAGAATTTGGCTACTCTCTCTCTCCCTGGACCTCAAGCCCAAAATTCTTATCAGATTCTGTACCCAAGATTGGCCCACATATCTGCTAGATAATGACAATCATTGGCCTCCAGAAGGCTCATTAGATCCAAATTTCCTCCAGGACCTTTTAACTATTGCCGGTGCCTGAAAGGGTAGAAAGAGTTCCCAGGCTTCCCCTTCCTGCCTTCTGCTCTCTGTTCCCAACCTTCCCCTCTGCGCCCTGCCTGCGCACTTCCCCCTCCTTTTCCTCCCGTCCGTGCCACCACCGCTGCTGCAGGCCGTGGCCTTGTCTGCGTGCTTCTAGTCTGCCTGGCCACCAGACATGTACACTGGTGCTCCACCTTCCCGGTGCGGCGGGCGAAACGGCCGGCAGTGCACCCTCGGCGGCTTGGAGAGGCCTCGGGATCCCACCTCAGCCAGCGGGAAAGCCACCGTCCTTCACCTTCATTGCGGCACAGCAGCTTTTGCACGAGCCCCTGACTCGCCCCGCATCTCCCTTTGCTGCCCCGTTCCAACAGGCAGGCAGGATGGGTCCCACCTGCCTACAATGGGCGGGATCTCCGTATCTCTCCAAGCCTCTCCTCCTCCCCTGACTCTGCTCACTTCTTCTACTGATAAGCCCTCCCCCCCCCCACTCACGCCTCTCCTGTCACTGCTTCACTGATCCCTCTTATCAGATAACTCACAGTTCCTTTGTTCTGTCAGGGAAGTAGCTGGTGCTGAAGGGATAGTCCGAGTGCACGTCCCATAACTGAACCTAACTGGGACTGCATGCAAGCAGTTTCTAATAAGGTAGTTAACTTTGATAAACTGAAGGACATTACCCAGAACCCTGATGAAAATCCATCCTTATTTCTCAACCGCCTTACAGAGGCCCTAACCAAATACATTAAGCTAGATCTTGAGTCTCCCATCAGGGCTACAGTGTTAGCAACCCATTTCATTACTCAATTGGCTCGTGATATAAGAAAAAAGCTCAAATGAGCTGAGGAGGACTATCAGACCCCTATCTGAGACCTGGTGAAAATAGCTTTTAAAGCAGGCTCCATTGCAGAAAAGAAGGTAACACCCCAAACAGCCCTTGCCAGTAGCCCTGAGGCCTACATCTCCAGGAAAAGTTTCAGAGGGGAACCAGCATTCCTCTCCACCAGAGGCTTGCCTCAAATATAGATGTGAAGATCACTGGGCTCACCAATGCCCAAACCCACAGCCTCCTTCCAGGCCATGCCCCACCTGTAAGCAGACAGGACATTGGAAGATTGACTGCCTCTGGCTGGCCCTTCCTCAGTGCCTCTACGCAAGGGGTATGACTAGTCAGGCAGTCCCCTCTCCTGAACTTTTGGGGTTTGCAGAAGACTGAAGAAGCCCAGATTCAAAGACCCCCTCAGCCCTCTCGGAGACCAGGGTAATGCTCCAGGCAGCGGGTAAGTCCATAACCTTCCTTTTGGACACGGGGGCTACCTATTCTGTCTTGCCTGCCCATTCTAGGCCTCTGTTTCCTTCCCAGGTCTCAGTTATGGGGATTGATAACAAACCCTTCTCCCCAAACAGAACTGTAAAGCTGGCCTGTGCCCTGGAGGAACACCCATTCACTCACCATTCTGGTCATTCTCCAATTATTAAGAGCCACCCTCCAATTACACCCCAAGAATACTACCACCCATCTCCTTTGGCCTTTAACTCTTACCCTCTCTAATGACCTGACAGTACCTACTGTGCCATTGCCCCCTGATCCCTAGGTCTGAGACATCTCCATGCTGGTTATTGCCTCTCACCACAAGCCAGTCCATACCCAGCTGAAACACCAAACTAAACTTGCTTGTGTTCCCAATTTCCTATCTCCAAAACCCATAGGGAGGGATTTAAGCCCATTATACACCAGTTTCTGGCCCAGGTACTCCTTATTCCTACTGACTCCCCCTGCAACACCCCCATACTGCCAGTGCGCAAACCCTCTGGAACTTATTGCTTAGTCCAGGAACTCCGCCTAATTAATGAGACAGTTATTCCCATCCACTCGGTTTCCAACCCTCATGCTTTTCTTTCTCATATCCCCCTTTGACCATTCACTTTACTGTCCTGGATCTTAAAGCTGGCTTCTTTACAGTGCCTCTGCATCCTGACTCTTATTACCTCTTTGCCTTCACATGGGAAGACCTTATATTCTTTAGGTTTCAACAGCTGACATGGACAGGCCTACCCCAAGGCTTCAGGGACAGTCCGTACCACATTGGTCAGGCCTTGACACAGGATTTAACTGTTTGTAATTTGGGGATAACACTCTCTTACAGTTGGATAGAAGCCTTCCTTCCTGCAGGAAAACTGCTGACACCATCAGAAAATGCTGACACTGTCGCCTCCATCCTCATTGAGCAGGTCATTCCTAGGTTTGAACTTCCTGCCTCCATCCAGCCAGACAACGGTCTAGCCTTCACTTCTCAGATTGTTTAACTAGTTTCCAAAGGCCTTAACAGCACTTGGAGGCCCCATATCCCCCCCTGACCCCAATTCTTGGGTAACGTTGAGAGGCCTAATGGCATTCTCAAGGATCATCTCACTAAACTTGCTTGAACTCAGACTGTCCTGGCCCAATCTTTTGCCATTGGTCCTCATCGAAATTCGGGCAATCCCTAGAGCCCCCTCAGGCCTTAGCCCCTTTGAGCTGTTCTATGGATGCCTTTCTTAATCAACTAAAACTTTCCTGTCACTCCTCCCCCCCCTTGTGTCCCACCTGCCCTATCTCATGCTTCTATACAAACTCCTAAGAACACGCACACTGGTGTCTTCCTGCACCATCTGTTACTTCTGTTCCAGCACAATCAGGAATTAAATCGGACCCTCTTCAACCAGGTGATGCAGTCTTACTTCAAGAGCTACATTCTCAGTCGTTGAAACCTCACCGGACAGGACCCCATATAGTCATATTTCCACCATGCTGAGGCCCACCAAACCCAGTTTCTCGCCAACACTCTCCTATTACTAATCACTCATCTCTCTCAAGCTTCTATCCCAACTCACAGATGGCGCCTCTACATCCAAGCGACATGGCAACAGGATGGCACCATCCGCTCTCAGTACATGGGCCAAGGCAACTGGCCTTTCACTGACTGTAATCAGGCCCTTAATGTTACTGGATTCAACTGGGCCACCTCATCCCATTTATGTTCAGCAAAGCTATGCTTCATAGCAGATCAAACTGAGGAGTCCTGTTGAAGCCATATCACCAGGAGGCCGCCCCACCTGCTGATGACAAGATTACTCCAGAGGAGCCTTAAGAGTCACCTTCTAGACCTCCCCTTTACTCCTGCTCTCCACATCCTAACTATCCTCTAAAGCTTCGCCTGTCTCGTGTAACCGCCCATACTCCACCATGATACTTGGAGATTCAAAGTCAGAGAGACATATGTCCTTGTTACACTAGTCTAGTTTCTTCAGTCGATTGCGCCCCTACAGGATGTAATGCATCCATCTTCCTTCCCCTCTCCTCCCAGAATTCTGAACTTTTAAAAATAGCAACTAGGCCTTACCTTTGCTTCTTATATGATCAGACAGAGATTACTGCAAATGGTGACCCGAACCTATGGGGGATGCCCCTACTGGTCATGTAACGTTCATAACCCACATGCATGCATCAGGGATTCTGCATTGGAAATTTGAGATTGATGGGGGGGGGGGGCTAGGGTAAATACTTCCTTCTACTGTGACATATCCTCTCCCACCCACTGTGGCTCCATCTCCATCTCCCGAGAGCTTCAACCCTCCCAGCCCTCAGTAGCTATAATCCCTACTGACATAAAGCATTCCGAACAGCAGTTGTTAGACTCCATACAGGATCCATATAAGCCTAATGTCAGGAGTCCACCACAGTATTCATGGCTACGACTACTTACTGAAACTGTAAACTTCTTAAATCTAACCCTCCCCGCCATCATACCAACTGATTGCTACTTATGCGCCTCTCTGACTCGACCTTTGCTTGCAGCAGTTCCCTTGAACTTCTAGGCTTCTGACCTCTCAAATTTCTCCACTCCATCTGCCCGCCATTCTCTTGGAACCCTTTCACCCGACACTCCATTATGGGAGCCTCCATTATGGGAGCCCGAGGAGTCTCACCATACTGTGATTCCCCGGAGCTGCCTCCTGGGCTTGGGTGTGTCCCAGTCAAAGTTTTGCCACTCTAACATCACCTTTAACTTCGCCCTCTATGAACCACCTGGCTCATTCTTCTGGTATAATGGTTCTCTCATCACTATCTTATTCACCAACACCTCTACCCATGTATACTGGTGACGCTTGTCCCACAGTTGATTCTCTATACCCCAGTTGAAGTGCAGGCCCTCTCGTCTCCCTCAGTGCAGAATAAGTGGGCTGCTTCCCTTCCAATACTGGTGGGTCTCTCACTGGCTGTATCTGAGGCGGAGCTCTAGGACACTCCTTATGGGCTGTACAGGACATAAGTTCTAAACTTGAACAAGCGCTCACTTCTATGGCAGAATCTCTAGCATCTTTACAAAGGCAGGTCACATCCTTGGCTCAAGTTACTCTTCAAAATCAACGAGCTATAGACTTACTCACAGCCGAAAAAGGTGGAACCTGTCTTTTCTTGAGGGAAGAATGCTGGTACTACATCAATGAATCAGGCCTTGTGGAAACTAATGTAGTCAAGCTCACCGACTTGGCTACCTCTTTGAAAAATCCACCAAACCAAAACCCATTTGCCACCTTCTTTTGAGCCCACTTCCAATCGTGGCTGTTGCCTCTTTTAGGGCCCATATGTCTTCTTTTCCTGATGTGTCTGTTCCTGCCCTGTCTGTTTTACTTCCTACAGGGCCAATTATGGAAGATCTCTAACCAAACTTTCAACCAGCTTCTGCTTAGGTACTATCAGCCTCTGACCAGTGAACCCCCAACATCTTCAAGAGAACAGCTCACTCATTGCTGAAGCTCACTACCAGGCGCGATGGAATGCAACGGACATCGGACAGTGGGAGACAACGAGCCCGGAGAACCTCTTAATCTGCCATCCTGGATTCTGAGCCTTTATGTCCTTTTAAGCCTCCTCATGGCCCTTGGCATCTTCTCTGTCAGTCCCCCGACATGGAACTTCTGCCAAAACCTGACGTTTGCTTTAATTTTTTATCTTCATCCTGCTTTTGTTTGCTCTGATCTTCTTCAGGTGGTGGTGACGCCATGTCAAGGCAACGCTTCCAATATTTCCTAGAGTCTCTGTTACAGGACCAGTGACTGATACCAACTATTTCTTCCATCCAGGACTGGTTCGATGCCATCCATGACTTGTGGTTTCAGGGAACTTTCATAGACTTCACCCCTATGGAAGTAGCTGTCTATAGCCACTGGGTTTTATTTCTGGTTGCCATGATCTCACCAGACCTGCCCCCCCCCAACATTCCTCCACTTCCCTTTCTAGGCCCTCCCCGCACAGCCAGAAGCAGCCAGATCTGACTAACGATGTCCCAATTCCTAAGAAAACAAAAAGGGAGGAATGTTGGGAAAACATATAACGGCAGCAGCACCCCAGAGAAATACCCCAACATGGTGTCTAAAGACCCTCTTTCTCCTCTTTGTTTCTTTCACTGGCGCAAAACGTTCCCGACAGCGCCAACGTTCAAACCCTGCTAGTGGGACGCCTTAGCCCCAATTAGAATTAACTTCTTGGGCTCTGGAACCGACATATGGAAGAGCTTGCCAATAAATGGGTGACCTGTTATCTACCTCAGCCCTGCGACCTCTCCTTAGACCTATATAAACACACAGCCTTTTGTAATAAAGTGGGATCCTCTTTGGTGATCTGTGTTGTGTGGTGCGGCGTCTTCCAGTCTTACACGTTCTAAAAAAAGTTGGGTGAAACAAAAACTGAGTGAAACAAAAACGAAAAACTTTCAAGTAATTCTAACTCATGAGTTGTGAAGCCTTTAGGAAAAACAGGGAGTTATATATTAATTTCCCCAAATAACACATTCTGCTGACTCTTACGTTTAACAAAAACATGTTTTTCACATGTATTAAAGAACTCTGGGGGTCAGGCACAGAAGCTGAGGTTCCTGGAGGCTCCAGAGGCTGAAGCCCTATGCAACTCGGTAAAACCCTGTCTCTAAATAAAATACAAAACAGGGATGGGGATGTGTGTGGCTCAGTGGTCAAGTGCCCCCGAGTTCAACTGCTGTACCAAAGGAAAAAAAAACACCCTGGGGGAGGGGACAAATATTGGTAAGTAAAAAGGTGAATAATTGATTTTTTTTAAAAAAAAGTCATCTTTTTATTTCATAAATTTGTAAATTGACCTGGTTATTCATAGTGTGCTTATTATGTAAGATGAGATGCTGTCAATCCTTACACACTAATTTTGACATTAGCATATCAGAGAAAGGCCAACAATCATAAATAATTTAATTTATTGAGCTGAACAAGAAAGGGAAGAAAATCAGGAATAAGTCAAAAGAAAAAAATAATAACCAAGTGGAAGTCCAGAAATAAATGCAAAATATAATAAAATTACATTAAATCAGTAATGTAAATATTAAACGCATCTCACCTAATCCAAACAGATAAAATGAAAAGACTGAGCTGAATATTTTTACTCCACAGCTGCATATTTCTACACTTTTATTCACTTAACCCCAAATACCAGTACCACTCTAATTCAAAACAGGCCAGAAGGACTTCTTAAGCACAAATTACTTCAAATTGTAAAGCTTCTTTTGTTTCTCATTAAACATTTACAAAACATTATTTAAAATGTAATACATTACGGTTTAATTAATTATACTTATCAAAAAGGATGTTTTACAAAATAAATATTATGTTAACTTCAGTTAAGCAAAGAAAAATATTAGCTAAAACATTTTCTTACCACTTTCACCACACAGGGTGCATCACTGCCAACCGATTTTGAAGAATTTCTATCAGCTGTTTAAAAAAATTAAATAATATCAGAACAAGTAATGTTATTATAAATATTATACCAATATTTAGATCTATATATCTGTAACCCCTTGATAGAGTAAGTTTCAGTTCCCAAATATGTGTTTCAGGATATTATCACAGCACATTTCGTCAATTTTAGGACTGTTCCATGTTTTAACATGTCTGAAACTAGAACACATCTTACAAACTCTGGTTTCTAGAATTTGATCAATTTAATTGCAGGAAACTCCAAGTTTATGTTAAATATTTCTTTAACTCAAAAGTATTCATGGCCTTTGACATTCTGACATGCATTGTGAATTCCCTGAAGAATAACTGATATAATTTTTAAATTTTAATAAACTATGAAATCTGTTTATAAGGAACATCTGAAAGGTATGAAAATAGGGAACTGAAGTTCAAAAACTCCTAATTTGGGAAAAACTCATCCAGATCAATACTTAAGGACGTATCGGAACTTTTAACTGCCATCCAAAATAATTTTAACATAACTGTCTTTTTATTTCATGCAAATAAAGAAGCACTGTTTTCTTAGAATACTGAGATAAGCGTATAACATTGCCCATATTCTCACTATTTACCAAATACCTCTTAAATGCCAGTTTCTAGAAAATAGGGATTTAGAAAAGATTCAGATAACAAATAAGTATGTTTGATGGCAGTAGGTACTAGGGGAAAAATTAAGCCAGCAAGGAAGGGAGGCAGAGTTACAGTGTAGAAGAGACCTTGTGGACAGCACTACTCAAGCACTGGTCTCAAGGGATCCAGGGAGTGAGCCTAGAGTACAGAGGGAAATGAACTCTAGGCAGACCAGCACAAAGGACTAGATGTGGGAGCAGGCTAAACAAGTTTGTAACTGGGAGAGAAGAAATAAGGAGGTTAGAAAAGTGACAGGAGATATCAGAAAAGCAGCAGGGTTTAACAGGTAACATCAAGGTTTTGAGAAGGGGACTGGCAAGATCAGACTCATTTTGGTGAACAGGGGGCAAAAGCAGAATCTGGCAGATCAATGAGCAAGAAGTAATAGTAATCCAAGGGAGAAAAGAGTGACCTTGAACCAGTGTGAAAAACAAGAGAAGGTATTGATAATTGGTCAGACTGACCACACATTCAAAAGAGAGCCAACAGGATTCATTGATGGACTGAAGGTAAAGGTTTAAGAGAGAAAAATGGAGGTATAGATGCCTCCATGATTTGGGCCTAAGCAACTGGAAAGAGGAAGTCGCTAATATGGAGAAAACTGCAGAAGGAACTCATTCTTTGGAGTATCTTAAGTTGCAAATGCTTATTAAACATCCAAGTTCAGATAGATGTTAAAAGGCAGTTGGATATTTAAATCTTGAGTTCAGTAGAACAGCCTAAGTAGGGAAAATATATTTGAGTGTCATCAACACAGATACACTATTTATTTAAAGCTCTGAGACTGGAGGAGATCCCCTAGGGAATGAGTGTAGAAAGAGGAAAGAAGGAATTCTAGGATTGAACCCTAAGGCACTCTCACATTAGAAGCTGATGAGATGAAGAGGAACAGGCAATGGAAACCAAGAAACTACAAATCAGCTGGAAAGCAGCAGTGTTTAGAAGGGCTGCAGCTAAAATACTTCAGACTAAGAAGAAAGACCAACTGATAAAAATGGCTAATATGGGCAGATGAAAAGGTTGAGCTCCTTGAGGAACAGTCCCAGGGAATGTCACTTGGATATTAAATTAGTAATAAAGCAGGTTCAGATTTTTTAACAGAATATTAAAATGAAGATAGCATCCCAATAATACTAGATAATTCAGATGAGGAAAGGTGGGAAGGAAAGCAAGCACAATAATTCACTCAAACAGTACGAAGTGCAAAATATGCCAGGCACAAGGAAAATAAGAGCTGTCCTCGTCAAGAAGTACCTGTTTATTCTGGAATTTAAAAAAGTAATTTCAAGGCATGTGGAAACTATTAAGCAAGGGTAAACACAAGGGAAACAAAAACATATAGTACCTGTTCTACACTTAGCTCTGAGGAGCAAGGAGCATCATATAAAGTTTTCAATGAGATATGTGCATTTCCATGTTTCTATGAAGCATTATATACAGTTGCCAAGACATAGAAACAACCTAAATGTCCATCAAGGGGAAGAATAGATAAATATGTGGCATATAATAGATATGGTTTGGATTTTTAAGTGTCCCCAAGGGCTCATCTGTTAAAGGCTTGGTCATTAGCTGATGGGGCTTATTAGGAGCTAGTGGAACCTTTCAGGAGGTGGGTCCTAGTGGAGGAAATGGGTTATCCAGCACATGTCCTTAAAGGAGCTGTTGGGACCCTGGTCCTGTCCTCTCTCTGCTTTCTTTCCATCATGAGGTGAGCAGCTTGGTCCTGCCACATGCTCCATGCCATGACATTATCACATTGGCAATTTTATTTTAACTATATGTTGAAATGATTTATATTGGATGTATTGGTTAAACAAAATAAATCAGTAAGTTTAAAAAAATAGGCAGCGGCAGCATATTCACAGATGAGAGACAAAGGGCAGACTGATGGCTGAAGCATAGATTTAAGGAAACAAAAGGGCTGAAAACAAACATATATAGGGTCCTGTATGCCATTCTTTAAAAAAAAAAAAAAAAAAAAAAAGCCTGGCTCTTTAAGGGCACTGGAGATCACTAAAGAGATTTAAACAGAATGATCAAATGATCTGATTGGCATATTAGGCCACTCAGGCCACACTATGAACAATGGGATGCAAGGAGGCCAGGACTAGATGAGAAGAAAGAATCTCTATGTCAGTGTGAGTCCAGAACAGACAAGATAATGACCTAACCTAGGGTACTGGCAGGAAAGAAGGAGAGAAACAGATGGATTTGAGAAATCACAGTTAAAGCAATAGGAGTAGATAAGGTACTAGAAAAATTAATGAGGGAATATGCAAGAACATCTTCCCAGTATCTAGCTTAAATGGTTTCATTTATTCAGATAATCCTCTCCTAATCATGACAAGATCAGAAAATAAAATATGATATAAATGTAAGACATGTCTATGGGACATCCATCTAGGGACTTGTTGTAGGCCACTGGCCATGGGCCTGAATATAGGAAATCAAGCCCTAGGTTATAGATGAAAGATATGGAAATCAAAAATAAAGAGAAGTAACAAAAGCCATGAAATCTAATAAGATCAGTCTGAGAGAATACACAGAGGGATAAGTGAGACAAGGAAGGAGAGCTGAAGAACATATGAGTACTTAAAAAGAAGACAAAGCACAGCCAGAAGAAGAAAACAAGGGGGGAAGGTATAGTGTACCATGAAGACAATGGAAGCATTTTTTTGCAGGGGAGGGGGGAAGAAAAGATATACAGTATGGAATGCTACAGAGGAAAAAAAAAATGAAATTTCCAAGGCAATCTATTAATTTCATGAATAGACACTGAAAATGATCTTGAATATGGTGTTTCAATGCATAAGTGGGTACAAAGAGATGAACTAGAGGCAGCCATATTCAAGCAAATCTATTCTTTTTAAATTAGTCAACCCAGGTTTACAAAAGCAAAGTTTTACCACATAGTGATATAAAACCATTGATGTTAAAAAATAACACTAGATAGCACCTGTTAATAATACATACAAACAAAACATTTAACACACATGCAGAGCAAGTCTCAAATTTACAAAAGGTTATAAAATAAAGCAAGTTAATAGAAAAAGGGTCTACTTGTTTAGAGACAAGTTGCCATTAACAAGTCAAAAATCCACATATCCTGTAGTAGAGACAACTTAATATAACCTACCCATTTCTCTTAAACCACCTGGCTAATATATAGCTACTACTTCTTCAGGGTTTATGAAGATTTTCCCCTGAAGTCAAATACAGCCTAATTCAGTGGAATGGGTATGACTCTAAACAAGATCAAGGAATCAATACCTATTTTCCCAAAGACAAGTTTCCCCTGCCCATATGAATCTTATACAATGTATAAGATATAGAAAAACACCAATTTTGAAGCTATGTTTTATGAAGACAGGCCAAGAGACTGATGGCAGAGGAAGTTAAGGTAGGACCTCTCTTGAGTAAGAGCAGCTGCTATTTTACCTGTGCTGTGGTTCTCAAACTTTAAACACACTGCTGGGTCCTCTCCTACAGTGTTGAATGCACAGGTCTGGAGTAGGGCCTAAGAATTTGCAGTTCTAACAAGTTTCCAGGTAATTCTCACCTATGCTACACTATTAGCTTGAAAGAAAAAAAAAAGGTTCCATGGCTAAAAGTACAATTTCATAAACTTCCATGGAGAAATTAATAAACAGTTAAATAACTAAATTGAGATAAGGTGGGATAACAACAACAAATTGAAAATTTAAAGAGAAATATCAAAAGCTAATACAAAATGCTTTGTTAATACAACCCCTACTAATATTCTTGGTGAAGCAGAAAGCTTTAAAAATACTCAGGTAAAATATTTTTTAAATCAATAATTTATCCTACAGAATTTCTAGGTTCTAAATGTATCTCCAAAAATTTCAATGAAAGTACGTTAATTAGTCATTTGATCAAGCCCAATATGCAGTTTCCAGGTCATTCTCCTAATTCCATTACACTGATTATTTGGGCTGTGCAGGTGTGGAAAAATCCACACCTGTAAAAGACATGTAAAATTTGTCAAAGAATAAATTCTACTTGGGTAGATATGGGGGAGAAAAGAAGTATATAGCTTTGAGTCTCAAGACATTAAAATTGTATAAAATACCTTAAAAATCAAAGCCATAATGCACACTAGTGATAGTATGACATACATTTTATCCTCTTTTTCCACTGTGATTAAATGAGCAATCTTCTACTCTTGTGTCAGAGATGCATTTTTGCTTAATCATACAATATTAAGTTGACTGCAGATTATTAGGAACATCCAATAATAGCTCATAAATGAGAAACCATTTTGATAAGAAAGCACATAAATCTTTGGATTGATGATTAGAAGTAGTCATACACTTACCAAGATATATACAGCCAAAGCCACCTTGGCCAATGGGTAATCCTAGTTTCCATTCCTTTTTTGACATGTCAGTTATTATCTCCCCAGCTGCAAATTGTTCTGCAAGACGTCTCTTTGCAGGGCCCTGTCTTACAGCCTGAGCTGCTTTCACACGAGGCATTTTTCACTGTAAGACAGAACAAAGCAACACTCATAATTATAATCTCAGTAGTGTTCAAAACATTTTTCCTAAAGGAAAGCTTCTGTGCAGAGAGGTTGTTCGAATTCCTACTTATCCCAACACTTAAGTTAAGGACATCTGCTAATTCTGATTTATAATGGCTCAAATTCAATTTCATTATCTCTTAGCTTGGATAGGAGACTATAAATAAAATGATCTATGAAATTACTTTCAAGGAAAATATTTAGTTTTAAGTTTCAATTACATATCATCTACAATTAAAATGCTATTTTTAAAAAACCGTTCCATGAAGTTTAGGGGAAAGGTGCACCAAATAGAATGCACACATTATAGCAATGCCATGAGTAGTTTATAAAGGTTAACACTGATGTGACAGGTACACAATACTATTGTATTATGAAAACAAAATACAATTAAATACAACAAGCCCTTAGGAGAGCACTTAGGACACTAGATTAGATGCTTTAAGTAGATCTCATTCATTCTCAAAACTCTAAAGACCACATTATCACCTCCATTTAAGAGAGGAGGGAATTCAGGCTCAAGGTTAACCCTAAGCCTGGTGGTTGCAGCAGCACAGCTGTTTAATCTCCTTGAATTCCCCCCAACAGCAGACAGGACAACATAAAAGCAAAACTCCAAACCCACGGATAACAAAACAGGGGGCAAAATCTCTATCTCCAAAAACCCAGAATTTGAGCAGGTAAGACAAACCAGGCTGGACTACACAACTCTCCAAAGTAACCAGCCAGGCTCCACCCAAGCTAAAGAGAAAACGCTGAGGATACAATCCAAAGTAGCATGTCGAGGATAATACAAGGTTCTAATAAAAGTGCATCTGGGTATTAGCCTCCACATTTTAGAAGACTACACAAAAACAAATAGAGAGGGACCTCTAGAAATAATTCAAAGTCCAACTAAAACTAAATGTACATAAAGAAAACTACTTGTATACAAATCTCAGCAACTGAAAGGAATCAAGGTCTAGTCCCACACAAAATTGATATTAAGGGGAAAAAAGAACAAAGAAAATATCCCTTTAGAAAAACACTTCTTCCCAGAAAATTAAAAGCTATAAATGTTTCAAAACAAGGTAAATAAAAATTATATACAAAGATTAACAAGAATCATTATTAGAAAAGCTCATAAATTAAGTGGCAGAAAAAAAGTAATTAAAAATAAAAGGAGTTAGGTGTACATCTCAGTGGCAGAACCTCAGGTTCTACCCCCAACACCAAAAAGGAAAAAGAAAAATAGATTCAGAAATAAAGACTAAATTAGAAGGCAAGCAGGCTGAAAAGAAAAGTACTTTAGGCTTAAGAGAAACAGCGAAAAGAAAAAAAACAAAAACTCAGAAAGGGC